>NW_012114899.1:2173059-2180694 GCF_000951035.1 Colobus angolensis palliatus | reverse complement strand
AAATAGTATTGCAGCACTATTAACAAGAGCAAAGAAATGAAATCAATCTATCAACAAATGAATGAATAAAGAAAATGTGATATATATATATATAGACAATGAAATACTATTCAGCAACAAAAATTAAAATTATGTCATCTGCAACTTCATGGGTGGAACTCGATAGAGGTCATTATGTTAAGGGAAATAAGCCAGGCATAGAAAGAGAAATATTACATGCTCTTACTTATATGTTGAAACTAAAAACATTGTTCACATGGAGGTAGTGAGTGGAATGATGGATAGCAGAGACTGGGAAGGGTGTATGAGTGGCAGTGGGGATGAAGAGAGGTTAGTTAATGTGTACAAATATACAGTTCAATAGAAGGAGTAAGCTCTTCTTTGATAGATTAGTAAGGTTACTATAGTTAATGACAGTATATTGTATGTTTTTAAAAAACTAGAAGAGAGAGATTGAAATATATCCAAAACATACAAATGATGCTCATTTGATAGCTACCCTAAATGTCCTGACTTAATCATTATACATTCTATTCATGTGACAAAATTTCACATGTACCCATAAATATGTACAAATACAATGGATCAAAAATTGTTTTTAATTTTTAAGTTCTGGGGTACATGTGCAGGATGTGCAGGTTACATAGGTGAATGTGTGCCATGGTGGTTTGCTGCACCTATCAACCCATCGCCTAGGTATGAAGCCCAGCATGTACTACCTATGTTTCCTAATGCTCTCCCTTTCACCACCATAATCCCTGACAGGCCCCAGTGTGTGTTGTTCCCCTCCCTATGTCTATGTGTTCTCACTGTTAGGCTCCCACTAAAAAGTAAGAACATGTGGTGTTTGGTTTTCTGTTCCTGGGTTAGTTTGCTGAGGATATGGCTTCCATCTTCATCCATGTCCCTGCAAAGAACATGACCTCATTCCTTTTTATGGCTGCATAGTATTCTGTGGTATATATGTACTGCATTTTCTTTATCTAGTCTATTGTTGATAGGTATTTGGGTTGATTCCATATCTTTGCTATTGTGAATAGTGTTGCAATGAACATATGTGTTCATGTATCTTTGTAATAGAATGATTTATATTCCTTTGGGTATATACCCAGTAATGGGATTGCTGGGTCAAATGGTATTTCTGGTTCTAGATCTTTGAGGAATTGCCACACCATCTTCTACAATGGTTGAACTAATTTACATTCTCACCAAAAGCGTAAATTTTTAACAATATTAAAAAAAGACACACTCATATAGAGCAGTTACAATGAATGGAGTTTGCCGGATTCTAATAAAAGTTGCTTTGGGTGAGTCAGTGAGTGAGTGGTGGGTGAATGTGAAGACGTAGGACATGAATAGTGCAGATTTTTTAAACACTGTCCACTTAAGCTACAGTAATTTATTTTTTAATATTTCTTAATAATAGACTAACCTTAGCTTATTATAACTTTTTTACTTTATAAACTTTTTATTTTTTTAACTTTCTGACTGTTTAGTAATAACACTTAGCTTAAAACATAAACGCATCATACAGCACTACAAAACTATTTTTATCCTCATTCCATAAGCTTTCTTCTTATTTCAGCTGTTTACTTTTTAATATTTCATTGTTGTTGTTGTTAAAAGCTAAGACATAAATACACACATTATACTGGACCAACATAGTGTCAGGGTTGTCAAGATGTCACCAGGCAGTGAGAATTTGTCAGCTCCTTTATAATGTTATGGCACTGGCATCATACTGAAGTCATCCTCACAAGGTTAACAGAAATTTTGGTCAGAAATGTAGTTATAATTAAGCATTAATTAGGTTGCATTTTGATTCTCTTCCTAATAACAGAAAGTCATGTAACACTAGATACTGACCATCTGCATCCCTCTGTTCCTATAGATAGGATTTCTGATGTTATAATCACAAGCCTTTTATTTTTAGATAGGATCACTGATGTTAGAATCATAAAGTTTTGTTTAAAAATCATTTAACCAGATCGTGAATTCCAGCAGAACAGCTGACACCAACCAGTTTAAAGACTGTCACAGAAGCACTGAATCAGCATGAAAATACAGTTTCTTCAACTCCCTGTCCCATGGCTTCAAACTGCACTCTTTGAACAATCAAAAATCTCTACACTCTGGCTCACTCCAAAACCCATAAAAACTCTAGCCCCATACTTCTCAGGGAGAAGGATTTGTGGTTTCCTTCCATCTCCTCATTCAGCAGCCCTACAATTAAACTTCTTTCTCAGTAGCATCCTAGTGCCTTGGTGTATTGACTTGCCATGTGCATTGGGCAACAAACCTATTACGGTTATAGTATATGCAGTCTGTTGTTGACAGAAACTTTGTTACGCAGCACATGACTGTATTTGAGCCAAGCTACCATAAATTGGCGTTAAGATGCAGTCAGAACCAGTATTTAATTGATAGCAAGTAGGATTGAAGGTGGATTTTGAAAATTCAAAGGGAAAATATGTTTTCAGCAACAATACTTGAAAGTGTCTGAATTTATGTATTAATTGAGCCAATCACTACAAAACATTATTTGGAAATGAAAACAAAACCAATGATATTTTAACAGCTAAATACCCTCAGTACAAAGAAACACTAGTGGTAGCTACTGATTATAATATGGTTTGTTCCAAGAGTTTTTTTTTTTTTTTTTTTTTAATCAATTATCTGGACTTAGAATTCTCTACACTCCTCCTCTCTCCAATTGAAAGAATTGACCAGAATACAAAGACCAACATACGCTGCTAGTACAGCTATCAAGGTTCCCTATTTCAACAGGGAAAAGTAGGCACTTACCTCTTTTCCTTCTACCTCATGGGCAGCGGGGAGGGATCCAACTGGGGCCACTAAGGTAGGTTCTGCTGACTGTAATGTGAGTATTATTTATCAGATAGGAGATATAGAGGGAGAACAGAAAGTTGGGACGTGGGAATGAGAGACAGGATGATGGTCTGTGGAGGCTGGAGCTCCCAGGCAGAATTAGACAATTGAGAAATGCCATCAACTTTCCTTTTCTCTCACCTAGCTGCTACTGAGAGCCCACAGCTTCCAGGCAAACAGGACAAGGGCAGAGGTTTTCTCTTGTTGTATAAGCAGCTACGTCATATATTCAGTTTTGCCTCTTAGCCCACAAAGTCTCAAATATTAGCTACCTGGCTCTTACAGAAAAGGTTTGTCTGCCCTGTTCTAGATCGAACTTACTAAGCACGGTAAAAAATTAACTGCCTCTCCTCCTATGCATACCTGCAAATAAAGAAAAGCTGTTTAAGTATCCACACCAAATTAGTGAAGCAGAAACTCCTTCCATTAAAGCCTCTCAGTGAGAGTCTACTAATTCGATAGGCACATTTAAAGACCATTTTTACCACATAGAATGCCGGTGGCAAAACTGGTTTCAGATCGCTTTCAGGATTACTGGGCTTTTCATTAGCAAACACAAAGGAAAACACCACACACACTAGGGTTCTCTTCAGAGGGCTGCAATACTCCACCCTCCCAGGGTAATCTGGGCCCATTCAATTACAGCAAGGCAGTGCAACAACAACTAAGAAAATTAGCAATCAGCAGATTAGCTTGGGTAGCCTACTACTTCCTACCAATTTGCAGTTAAGCTACTATGTTTTAGTCACAGCCACTCTCTTTAGATCGCTTCCTTGTGAATATAAGATCTCATTCCAGGAACAATTGTTTCCCTAGAAATACAAGCAGAAAGAACCTACTTAGATTCACTCATTTAGGAAATGATGATAGAAGAATGTGCTTTACCAAAATAAAACATCTCCCTCTAGCTTGTTGCTAGACTTTTTTTTTTTTTTTAAGGAAAATACTAAACAGGCATACTTTGATTTGCATTCTAAACTCTCAATGAGTATTTTAAATATTCTCTTTTACCCAGATGACTCCCCTAGCCTCTGATTTACCCTTTTTGGTGAGGCATGAAAAGATGCCATTAGTTCTTTACCAGATATGACTTGTATAATTACTCTGTCTTCAGTTGGAAGCTTCACTGCTGTGTTGGTCAAAATAAAATGAAGTGAAATAAACCACATACATACTTCTCACTTATTTCTATAGCAAAGGAAAACACTTAAATACAGTGATGGCTGTGTAACAGAACTCTCAGAACAGCAACTTCTTCATGCCTCAGAAAGAGTTACCAGTTTGATTACCAGGTTTACAGTAATGAAAGATCCTTGAAATTCATAGGCTGTCTTTATGCAGTTGTTAGTTACCCAATTAGTCTGAAGAGACAGAGGGAAAATGTTTTGAAAATACTTTAAAAATGAGAAGAAAGGAATAGATGTGAGAAATACTGAATAAAGCCTGTAATAAATTAATCTCCCATTTATTCAAAATTTACTATTGAGCTAGATTTAGCCATAGGAAATTACAATATAAAAATAAACCAACAATGTCATCCATAATTACATGTAACTTAAAAAAATGGTAAAATTTTTAAAAGTATTTACTATTTACCAGGTATTGTGCTAGCTAGTCCCAGATGTATTAGCCATGTAGTCTTTAGAACAACCTATGAAACAGGTACTATTCACATTTTAAAGATGAGTAAACAGGGGCATTAGATATGAAGTAACTTATTTGTCCACGACAACAAAAGTGGCAAGTAGACGAGCAGTGCATTGCACTCAGGTACTCTAAGACCAAGAACTTTAGCCCTATACTCTAGTGGTTCCCCCAAAATTGTTTCCCTGCTTTTTTATTTATCATAAGTCAATGAAGGAAATGATGAAAAGATGGGATTTGGTGAAAAATGATAAAACATACTTTAAATGTTTACCAAAGGCTGGCTCTATTGCCATTCTACTTTCTGAAGCACTTTGCAGGATGGTATTAGATGGAATGGTTACACTCTCTTGTACACAGAGCATCGTATGTTACATTTCTTAGAATGGGAGGAAATTTGAGAACGAGTAAAGTATTATGTTTGTTTCTCTGCCTCCTATTCAGTGTATATACTCTTATAAATTTAGTGAAGGGCTTAGCAAGCACATATGTCTGTTTCCCAGGATAAGCCAGAAAGCAACCACCTTTGCAACGTAAGGTGTGTAACAGTGATACGGGGAGTGGGGCAGGGAAGTGCTGGGTAGAGAAGGGAAGGGAGCCCTGATGAGGGCTCCATCCTCGGGCCTGTGCCCGTGGACCTAAGTGAGAACAGGAACTCCTGTTTTCATGCCCAAATGTTGCATTTTCCAAGACTACTCTGGTCCACCATGCCCCCCATCCTGTGCCCATATAAACCTGAGATCTTAAGCGGACACAGACATAAGCAGCTGGATGTTGAGAGGAGCAAAGGAACAGACCTGTGGACACCAACAGACGCCACCAGACCAGTGATGGCAGAATGACACACATGCCGAAGGGAGTTTAGCCTTGGGCTGCCCGACTCCAGGGGAAGACCACCTTCCCATTCCATCCCCTCTTCTGGTTCCCAAACCATCTCGCTGAGAGCCACCCACTCAATCAGACCATGCTCTCAACCTTCCAGCCAATATGTGATCTGATTTTTCCAGTACATTGGGCAATAACTCAGGCTGTCACAATAGCCCCCTGTCCTTGCAATAAGGCAGAGGGTCTATTGAGCTGACTAACACAGGCATCTGCAGATGGCATGGCTGAAAGAGCACACTGTAACACACACCCACTTGGACGTTGGGAGTCCTGGACGCTGCCGTGGGCCAGATCCCAAAAGCACTCCCCAGGGCCTCTGCACCTGCCTGTCTGCATGCTCCCCCTAGGGTTTTGAGGAGTGGGCACCAAAGAAGTGAGCCACACCCCTGTCACATGCCCTGTGATTGGAATAAAGAAACTCTCCCGTATCAGCAAAACAAATGCTATTTTCTGTGAAATCGTTTTGGATAAGGTTCTCCCCACACATTATTAAGAAAAATTTACATTGCATCCACTTTCCTTTTTAGATTTTGATCTGTGTGGCAAGAGCCCATATTGTGGTTGTGAATCAGATATGGTTTGGGCCTTTAAAGAACTCATGATCTAAAGGGGGAAGAAAGAAAACATAGACAATTATTAGTGATTTATTGTAATACATGGGATGAAATAACATTTTAGAAGGTTAAAAAACACCTTTTAAAAACACCATCTTAAATGGTTCAAAAAATGAGGCAAAACAACACTCATTCTTTCCTCTGTATGAAAGAACCGGAGCAAGTTTCAGATACGAGTAATGACTTAAGATGTTATCTTAAAAACTAAGAATTTGAAAGGGAATCATTCCAGGCTGAAAGAACCACAGCTCTTCTCAAGGCTTGGAATACCTCAAAAACATAAACAAATTTAGCATTCATGGGAAATAATGTTTAAGACACTGGTGTGGTAAGGAAGAGGGTGGTTAGGAGGGTTAACAAAAAAAAGACAGGGACCAGATCTTCCTTCATCCTGTACAGCTCTGATGATTCTCATTTCACAGATATAAAATAAAATATGTAGAGTCTTATAAGGACACAGAAGTGGGGTAAACACCTAGACCTTGGGATTCCTAATGTAGTGTTCTTTCCACTACACCATCCCAGCATGATAGCCTCGTTAGAAATTGAAGATAGCTCTCTTGAAGACAACAAAGGAGTAGAGGTATGCATAAACTTTATGTCACCTTCTCCAAGAGGCCTTCTTTGATCTCAGACCCTTCTAAAGTCACTCAATGTCATCACCTTACCTGGTCATAGTCTGAAATTATCTGCAATACGCATTTACTAGTGTATTATTTGTCTTCCTATGCTAAAACATAAGCCTCATGAAGCCTTTCTCTACTTGTCTGTGGTCATATTCCAAGATCTCCAGTATCCTAAGAACCAGTGAGATACATAATAGGCACTCACATAATTGTTGAACAAATGAATCCAAAAAACACCGACCATGCTTTCAGGCAGAGCTGTCTGACATTGAACAAAATCCTTTGTATCTTAGTAGCAAATGGATAGAGTTAAAGTGATTTATGGCTTTGGAATTGAACTCCAGGAAAGGGACAGCGCTTTCGCTATCCTCTTCACCTACATTCCTTCTTCCTTGGTTTTTCAATTTGACTTCGTGTTTGAACTTTGGGATTCACTTAGCTTAAGTAAAGAACTCACCAGACAAAAAGATTGAAAATAACTAAACTAGTTGATGTGAAAGTCCTGGCCATCTCTAAAATTTCATGTTTCTAGTGTGCCTTGTAGTCTAATGATTAAAAATTTGAGGGTGGATGCTGTGGCTCACACCTGTAATCCCAGTACTTTAGGAGGCCAAGGCGGGCAGATCACTTGACGTCAGGAGGTCGAGACCAACCTGGGCAACATGGTGAAACCTCGTCTCTACTAAAAACACAAAAATTAGCCAGGCATAGTGGTCTGCAACTGTAATCCCAGCTATACAGGAGGTTGAGGCAGGAGAATTGCTGGAACCAGGGAGGCAGAGGTTGCAGTGAGCCCAGATTGCAACACTGTACTCCAACCTAGATACTCCATTTCAAAAAATAAAATAAAATAAAATAAAATAAACTTGAATTCTTTCATCAAAAAGTTAAAGGCAGCCCATAAATTTTTTTTTGGGAGGACGGGGTACAAGAAGACTCACATTTAAAAAATTATACCTAGGAAAAAGAATACAAAT
>NW_012114899.1:2165390-2170252 GCF_000951035.1 Colobus angolensis palliatus | reverse complement strand
AGGCTCCGTGGGCGTGGGACCCTCCCCGCCATGTATGGGATATAATCTCCTGGTGTGCCCTTTGCTAAGACCCTTGGTAACGCGCAGTATTAGGGTGGGAGTTACCTGATTTTCCAGGTGTTGTGTGTCTCAGTCTCCCTGGCTAGGAAAAGGGATTCCCTTCCCCCTTGCGCTTCCCAGGTGAGGGGATGTCTCGCCCTGCTTCAGCTCTCGCTGGTCAGGCTGCAGCAGCTGACCAGCACCGATTGTCGCGCACTCCCCAGTGAGATGAACCCGGTACTTCAGTTGAAAATGCAGAAAACACCCATCTTCTGTGTCGCTCGCGCTGGGAGCTGGTGACTGGAGCTGTTCCTATTCGGCCATCTTGCTCCACCCTCAATCTAATAGATTTTTAACCCATGTCACCAGTTGGAAAATTAATTTAATTATTCTTCCCTTGCTATTTTCTAGTACAAATAAAAAACAATATGAAATACATATATCTTCAAAGTCAGCCAGGCACAGTGGCTCATGCTTCTAACCCTAGCACTTTGAGAGGCCAACATGGGAGGATCACTTGAGCCCAGGGTTTGAGACCAGCCTAGGCAACATAGGGAGACCCTGTCTTTACAAATATAAATTTAAAAAAATTAGCCAGGCATGGTTCCAGCTACTCAGGAGGCTGACACAGGAGGTCGAAGCTGCAGTGAGTTGCTATCATCTACTACACTCCAGTACGGGTGACAGAGTAAGACGCCGTCGAAATAAATAAGAAAAGAAAAAGAAAAATAGAAAAAAAATCAACAACATAAGTGACACAGGATAAAAGAGAATGAACAAATGAATAGTTCACAATGTCTACAGGTAAACATAAGGTTATGGTAAATAACTCGAAGAGTTTCTGATTCATTTATTTTAGTACCAAGCATTAGCCTACATCGTCTAGTGTTCGACATAAACAAAACTCCTTGAGGTAGCAATAGTTCCATGTACCAGTTTAGACACAAATGACATGATCATAGAAACCTAGGGTCATTCAAATCTCAAGTATTTTCTAATATTTGTGTTGAGCAAACCCCTCGGGCTAATGTAGAATGATGTCTCACTGTGGAACTCTAACAAGGATTCCAAAATCACCTTACATTTTAAACTCTGTAAGTGAAATGTGTTGAATATAATTTCAATTTACAAGGGCTGAAGAGACATGAGGCATAAAATGCTAGACATTTTGTTGCATTACTGAAGAGAGGTTACAAAAATCTGTGACAAATGATGGGAGCTGTTTAAATTTTTTTGTAATATGAAAAGCTGTCAGCATCAAATATTTTAATTCACAAACCAGATTACCATCTATAACCTGATTTTGGAAACCACTCAAGAGGTAACACTCTTCTCTTATTTCTCTGATTTCCAAATCAGATTAGATCGCCCAAACCTCTACATTTCAGGCAAAATGGCTCAGCTTACAAAAAGAAAAATAAGAAAATTCAATCAGCCACTTTATTTCTAAAGTAATGGTGATAAAAAATGACACATGGTTAAAAAGAAAACAGAAACTCCTTTACTGAGCAGGCTGAAAGGGTCACATGCTCACTTTGATTTGGCTTTTTTCAAATGAGAAAAGGCAGGAAAGGGATAAGGAAGCAGCAATGTGATCAGGGATCTGGACACATCAATGATGTTCTGGCAACATCCCCTGCCAGGTGGAACCAAAACAATGTCAGGGATTTATGTGCTTCTCCTTGTTTACAGACAAAATTCTTCACACAGCAAGAAAAACAACATACATGGAAAGAATACCAATCTTTTACATGATTTCCCTTCACTTCGAATTGTTAGCCACTCCTCCCTTCGCCTTCCTAAAATATTCATGTACAGTTTTATTTTTCAAACTATTCCTTGACAATAATATTTACTTAGTCTTGGACTCAATCACAAAAGAGATTCATTCATTCATTTAATAAATATATGGGGAGTAGCCAATCTGTCCCAAACATTCCCTTCCCCAAGAAGTTGGGAATACAACTGTGAACAAGTAACACCAAATGAGTTCAGAAAGCCTAGTTTATTCTCAAATTAAGTATAATGAAATAAAATAACATTAGATTATAATAAAATAGCACAAAATAGCTGAAAAGTTGCATCTTTCCAGTTGCTTTCCCTCCTTTCCTCTCTCCCTTCCTCTCTTCCTTCTTCTTTTTCCCCTCCTCCTGCTGTCTTCCTCCTCCCTCTTTCTCCCCTTCTTCCTCCTTCTTCATCTTCATCTTCTCTTTCTCTCTCTTTCAAATGAACTAAGAAAAAGTTTTCCTAATCATTTAAGTATTCCTAAGACTTAACAAAGGGCCCCCAAACTAGTAAGCGAACAATAAATAAGAAACTTTGTTGTATGACTGAATTTGATTGAGATCTAAAGCTCAATATGTCTAATATGGTAGCCACTAGTCACATGTAGCTGAAGAGCAGTTGAAATGTGGCTCAGTTGAAGTGAGATGTGTTGTAAGTGTAAAGTAACTACTGAATTTCCAAGATTTAATAGAAAAAAAGTTTTAAATGTCATTCATAATTTAAAAATATTTATTACAGATTGAAATGATAATATTTTGGATATATTGGGTGAGATAGCATGCCATTAAAATTAATTTTACCTGCTTTTTTTTTTTACTTTTTAACTTAGCTACTAGAAAATTTTAAATTTTCTATGTGGCTGTATTGTATTTCTATTGGATGGCACTCCTCTAGAAAGATATGTGGTGAGCAGATGCTCATATTGCTAATTGTGACAGAGTTAATAATAGAAGAAAAATATCCGAACTTCCAGCTTTATGGCTTTTCAAAATTTGAATGAGATTCTTAGCCATGGGAATTTTGTTATTACCTCTGACATAAAGAAGGCCATAATCAGTAGTCTTCTAAAGTAGAGTCCACCCATAATCATGAACATAGTAAGACACACATGCTTTCACATTTTTAGAGTTCAAATGACCCATCTAAGGCAGAGGTATAAATACTTGGAAACAGGAAGAGATTAAAACACAAAGAACAAGATAAGTAAATCATGAAACAAAGAAGGGGGGCTGTCATTAAACAGTTACATAATTCGAAGAAGGAGAAAAACAGCTCAAATCTGAGTTCATCCAACATTATGAAAATCAGTTTAAAAATAATAGTATCACCTAGATAAATCAACTGTTACCTTTCTTCTGGCGATTTTAGACTTCGGTTTTTACTATACTCTAGTCTTCTATAAGGCATGCAAGTAGAAGCACACACATATGCATGCATGTACACATACATATTTTGAAAGCAAATTTACAAGAGGAAAAAGCTTGCTGAAAATAAAACAGCATTTTGTAGTCATAGCAACCCCAACTTTTTAAAAAGCAGCATTAAGGCAAGAAGAGCTCATCAAGAGCTACATCAAGTTGTTATAGCAACCAAAATATGGCTTTACAGAAACAAGTTTGCATTAAAATAGCCAGAAGGTTATAATGGTAAAAGACTAATATAAAAATACATCTTTGGAGCTCAAAGGCTTAATTTTTCCTGGTTTTAATCAGGACTGGTATTCTGTTCCATTAGAACAAAACATTTTCTCAGAGAATCCTCCTAAAAAACACACAGCTGCAGTGAAAACCAAGAAAGATACAGTGTTGTAATATCTGATAATAATTATTAAGGTCAAAGTTAAATCATCAACACTAATAATTTGATCCTTTGTGAATGATGAAATACATTAAATTAGAAGAAAATTAAAAAGTAGTCGAATGGGATTTGGATTCTTAACAAAGTCTGGAAAGAATTTGGAAGAATAGGTCTAGAACAGTGTTTCTTATGTTTGGCGCTATAGTATTCCCATTTTGGATTAGTCAGTTCTTCATTGGAAGGGCCTGTCCTGTGTATCGTGGAATGGTTAGTAGTGTCTCTGGCCACTACCCACTAGACATGAGTAACACCCAACCCCAGGTATGACAACCAAAAATGTCTCCAGACATTACTAAATGTTTCCTGGGGGAGAAGAGGATAACCAAATCCAAATCACCCCCTGGTTGACACCTTCGTTTCATCCATACTATCCTGAAACTCATACAAATTCAACAAATGTGGAAAAATAGGCTAGTGAGTGAGCCAATCATATTCTCCTTCAAGGCCAAATCATCCAACGTCTGTCAAATTTTCAGACCTATGCTTTATCCAGCTTATCATCTCAGATAAACATTTTATACTTTATTGTAGCTCTAAACAACTCTGGCACATGGTGGTGTTTATCTTCCAGAAACTCTCTTCCTTTTCCTGTTTCAGTAGCACACTCACAGGTGCCCACATGCTCCCCCACACGTGCAAAACGGGAAACTTTACAGTCATCCTATTCCTTCTCTTCTCATCCCTTTTATTTTTAAATTGTTTCCCATTCTGTCTAAGATTTTATTCGGAAAAAAAATTATACCATCTCAAATATCTACCTCTCCTTTTAGTCAACTGCCATATTTTTTCTCAATCAATCTTTGTTTATTCAGTTGAATATCATTTAAGTGCTATTGAGCATTTAATGCTCCACTTAGGTTAAACATCATACAGCCTGGGACCATTGGATATTTTACTAAAACCCAGTAAGTTAAAACAAGTAAGAACACATGTGTTCCACTTCTATTGAGTGACTAATCTATTATTATATTAAGAGCCTTGGGTAGGCTAGCCACGGTGGCTCATGCCTATAATTCCAGCATTCTAGGAGGCCGAGGCAGATGGATCACTTGAGGTCAGGAGTTTGGAACCAGCCTAGCCAACATGGCAAAACACTGTCTCTACTAAAAATACAAAAATTAACCAGGTATGGTGACATGCACCTGTAGTCCTAGCTACTTGGGAGGCTGAGGCACGAGAAT
>NW_012114899.1:2162879-2164849 GCF_000951035.1 Colobus angolensis palliatus | reverse complement strand
TTTCTTTTTTTAATCAACTTTATCTTACTGTTTCTCTAACTTGTATTTAAATAATTTTACAAAGCAATTTTTGGAGGTATCTGGTTTTTAAGAATTTCTATTATGTTTCTCACAGGTTTTCTATAAAATCTCATTCTTTTGAGGAATGTCAGAGTGATTCATTGTGCTGATATAAGTTATATATATATATATTTTTTTCCATTTTGTTTTTCAATACAATTCTCACACTTCTATTACTTTCTGGAAGGTCACACGTACTGCTTCAGACCCTTGTACCTTCTTGTGTATCCAGTATTGACTTTCTTGTCACAGGACCCTGAGAGAGTTGGCAATAATCTGTATGGAAGCTTCTGAAATGTAAATATTGATTTTTGGTCAATCTTTTTCCCTGGAAAAATTGACATATGGACAACCCACTAACCAGAAGCTTCATTCAATGGGATTTAAAAATTGATTTATGAAGGAATATGAGATATGCCAAGAGATATCAGAATATAGTACTCTGAATATTCCATCTGTTAGTTGAAACAGATCATTCCCTTATATTGCAAATACTATTAAATAAATGGGTTCTTGAGAAATAGAGTAGCCACATACAGTTTTCAGGGGTGATGTTAGAGTCTCATGTGATTGGTAAGTGTGTGTGATTAAACTGAGACAGCATGCAAACATTGTCTAACTTTTGGACAGATGATCAATGTTTTACCAATAACGAATTAAAGGGAAATTATTTTAAAAAGAGTATATAGCATTAAATACTTTTGGTTTTGCTATTATCAAAACATAATGATGAAAATACAGTTGTTTTTTTTTTTTTAACTCTAGAAGGTTAGCTTAGTTTTCTAGCCAACAGGAAAACACATACCAACTAGAATTAGAATGAATTTGAAAGGAAATGGAAAAAATATACTTTTCCTAACCCTAGATAAGTACCTTTAAAGTAAGCTGATTCATGTGAAGCTTGTTATAGGGACAACAAATGCTCTTTCTGCCACCACAGAAAGTAAGTAATCAGTCCAATTGTATAAGCAGTCACTTTTTTTCATACATTATACACACCAAACAGAGAGATTACTTGCTAGTGCCTGGTGTTGCTGTTGGAACAGCACTGGCCACTGTTGGCCATCATTTCAGCTTGAATAGGCCTTTACAGTCTCCTCCAGAGAAGGGCATTTAAGAAGCAATTTAAAAAAAAACTGGTAGTGTTTACTTTTATTTTATCCTTCCCCTAGCTTTCAAACTGTCGCATTGATTATTTCTTTAAAGGGTATTTCCAGCTTAGAAAACGAAGAGATAACGCTGTTCTGAACAGCCAAGTGGGAGACAAAAATGTACTATGCTGGACAACATCTCAAATACCTTAAAAATACCTCATAAATTTACGGAGAAATAAATAGTTGGATACATTTTAAGTAAACAAAGGCACGACTGAGCTGTTTGAGGAAGAGGAAGAAAAGGGAGGCAGAAGTTAACATCTTTCTCTGCTTCTTCCATTCTATTGGAAGGCCATTGAGCTAACATAATTTAAAATTTTGACTCTGGAATTCTCTTTCATTTCAGGTTATTTTTCATGGAAAATTGGTTCCCACGGACTATAATTACTGAGTGTGTCCCTTAGTAAGAAGATAAGATATTGAGAAGAGGGTGACACCATAGGTAAAAGTTTCTAGGTTTACTGAAAATTGTGCTCATTTAATCTTACATCAATTCACGCAACAATTATTTTTTGAGTACTAATCTCATGTCAGAAGTGCTTTGTACTGGGAATAAAATATTCAGCAAAAAGATGCATAGTTCCTGTTTTTGAAGATCTTATAATTTAGCAAAGGGGCCAAAATCAGTTAAATAATCAGTTAAATAAGGACCGGGTGAGATGACTCACACCTGTAATCCCAGCACTTTGGGAGGCCGAGGCAGGTGGATCATGAAGTCAGGAGTTCCAGACCAGCCTGACCAAAATGGTGAAACCC
>NW_012114899.1:2161082-2162039 GCF_000951035.1 Colobus angolensis palliatus | reverse complement strand
TGGTCTTAAGCTGCTGGACCCAAGCGATCTTTCTGCCTTGGCCTTCCAAAATGCTGGGACTGCAGGCTTGAGCCACCACACTTGGCACAGAATTAATTTATATCACCAATGGCATCCACAGGATTCCATTATCACACATCCAGGAGCACTGACTCATTTTATAACTCGAAATCATTTAAAAACTGAAAGACCCTTAATATAAGATTACCTAACCTTTATTTTTTTTTCTAATCCAAATTTTATAATTCCCCAGGCCATGCCTTTTTGGTTGAATATAGAAAGATGCCAAGGCAGTCCTGCAGTTACTAAAGTCTAAGACAAACAATGTTTGCTAATTTAAGTGATCAAAGCCCCATTTTATGTGCTAAAGAAAGCCATCTGAGTGGTAGCATGGCACACCACATCCCCCAGGCCAGTGTGATATGGAAATGGCTGAGTGATAATCTGCAAAACTGGGTTAGATGATTTGGGAGTTTGTGTTAGGCTAAAGGAAAAAAGTTTATTTAGTGAAATTTGAGGAAACACATCAAAAGTTTATTTAGTAAAATTTGAGGAACCTTATCAACATATCACAGATACACATACAGAGATGGATGTAAATGGAATGCTCACACATTATGTTCCTTGTAATTTTGCACATTGCACTAAACTATGCATTGGTAATATGAGACAACATATTGAATATAACATTTATTGTGATGTAGTATCAACAAACCATTTATTATGTATATTCAACAGTTTCTAGACTTTATAGCTACCTGCAGAACATGATCGAATGTCTTAGGCTTCACAGGTATTTAGTGATGAAACTGCCTTGGCCAGGCATAGTGGCTCAAGTCTGTAATCCCAGTGCTTTCAGAGGCTGAGGTGGGAAGATGACTTGTTGCCAGGAGTTCAAGATCAGCCTGGGCAACAAGACCCCAGCTCTACAAAATTAAAAATTAAAAAATTAAATGG
>NW_012114899.1:2137743-2160712 GCF_000951035.1 Colobus angolensis palliatus | reverse complement strand
ACTGCACTCCAGTCTGGGCGACAGACGGAGACTCCATCTCAAAAAAAAAAAAAAAAAGGAACTGCTTTCCTTTTGGTGCCATACTTTTCTAGTTCACTCTAATTTACCTTGTCTAATCTAAATTTAAATAAATTGGTAGATTCTAATGCCTTTATCATGTTGAGTAGTAGTTTTCAAAGATGGCTCCCTGACCACCTGCATTTGAATAATTTGAGATGCTTGTTAAAAATGGAGATGTCAGAGCCCTGTTTCAAATCTATTCAACCAGCAGTTTGAGAGCCTACACTCAACAGGCATGCACTCAACACTAGTTAGTTTCATAATCAGTACTGGCCGTGATGGACAGGAGGCTAAGGTAAAACAGTTGCTGGAATTGGTAAAGTCTAATAAGAAAGCAAATACTTAATAACCAACTATCAGTTAATAATTGGAACAGAAAATTAGGTCTAGTTTTTTTTGGTTTTTTTTTTTCTGAATATAGGGTATTAACTTCTTAAAGGAAATCAGCATTTCTCTTGAAGACAATGTACCTTATATATGAGAAATGTATTTTCAGTAAGCTTCAAAATACTATATACAGGGCACTTTCGTGATACTGCAAAAGCAAAATAGGATAAATTAATCTAGAAGAGATCTTCAAATGGAATTATGGCATTCTTTTACTTAAATTATTCTTACACTCCATTAAGCTAAAACAATTATTGTCTGAAAAAGCAAAAGTACAATACGCAAATCTGATGTGCCTAATGTTGATATCAAAACCTGTCTTTTGTATTGATAGTGATGACTTAAAATTAAACTCAGAAATGATTACATGAGGAACAAAGCCATCACACTTTATAACAAAAAGAACTGCTCCCCTTTCAAGTAGCTGTATGCAAAAGTGAAGGTCCTATTTGTAATTTACTAGTCAATACTTGTGAGGATCATCAGAAACATTCTATATGTTTCCTTCATGAGATATAGTATACAAACTGCTCAGAATATTTGAGTTGGACCCCAGTCAAAATTAAGAAATCAAAGTCCTCTTTTCATAATTAAAACAGTGGTACTGAGTCCCCAGAATGCCAGAATGTGCACTGATTAGCCAATAATTTATATTTAGACTAAAACTCAAAATGGGAAGGAGAAGGGAAGGTGCCCTGGATCTATTTGTGAATGTATGGTGTCTGCTGTTCTTGGCTAGTCCTAGGGATAAAGGCCATGGAATCCTCTTGGAAGACCCTGATCAATAATCACAGCAGGCAGGAGATGGGCCTCTCATCAATAGTCAAGTATTGATTGTGGGAGTCTGATCCAGTTAGCATATCTGAGCTATGGAAGTCAGCACAAGCAATGGTGGAGCACACAATCACATCTCTCAAAGATTGTACTTTCTAGTATCAGAACTGAAATTAAACACCCAGAAACAAGTAGAATACTATTAGATCCCACTCATGCATTGTGGCAAGAGTAAACATGTGTTTCCTTAACTGCAGCAACTCACCAAACCATTCAAAGGCAATGGTCTGGAGGCTTTACTTCAGTTTCATCTTATCATTCAATCTTTTAAGCAGTTCTGAATACAGAAAAGGGCAGCCTCTTTTGATTTCCTCGAACCTTATTTTATTTCATCTATAACCTTCAATCAAATGAGAAAAAGTCTCTATTCAATTTTTCCCAGTTTGAGTTCTTTCCCAAGAGCGTGCAGCTACAGAAATATGTTTCTTTGCAGACTGTCCTCCTGGTAAAATTGTCCAGCAGCTCATACTATACTAATTAGAATTAGCAAGGCAAATTAGAAGCTGTATTGGAATGTGTTTTTCCCCCTAATGGGGGGAATAGAGGCTGTTGGGTCATTTTTTAATTTGCTTATGCTCTTAAAAGGGGCTCTTAAGTGTGAAATGAAAGCATGTACCTGACCCAATGCAATGCAATCTAATACAATTTTCCTGGCATATTTAATTACTGGGATTCTTAATTACAAAATCAGAAATGTTTTTTATAAGTAGAGATTCTCTATCTTTTTTTTTTTTTGTCTAATTGAAAATCAGACTCTAGGTGGAACTATGCATCTACATAAATATTCAAATGGGAATGAAAGATTATCTCAGATAAGTTAGTACTGAAGATACTTTTTTAACACCCCCCTCCCCCAATGCACAGCCTTCATTCCAGTTTGAATATTTTATTGCAGCATATTCTTAGTTACTGGATGCCAACTGTATCTTGCTAATTAGACTGAACATTTTCTGCAGTGCTGGTGACAACTTACTCTTCTCTGTTTCTCCAGTTCTAACAAAGTATTCAAACCAGTCACTTCTTAGTTAATATTTACTGATTGAATAGATATCTATGAGGAAAATCCTCAAAAAATCAACAGCTAAATCTTTCAAATGTGTTATTTAAAATTATTTTTGTCTAATGACAGAATTGATCTTAAATTTCTTGATACATTTTATGAGGTGAGGGGTGTTGATCTGTGATAATGTAGAGGTATCCCATGAATAGAGATCAAATAGCTGCCAACAATTTTACATTTGATACAGGATTATAGAGTTCATCTCTAAAAGTCTTTTCTTAGAACTTTAATATGCAAAAATTGTTCTCCTTTCATATACATGTGTATGCACACACATATGTGTGCACACATGTGCGTGCGCACACACACACATACACACACATTACTTTCCCTTACTGACTCTTACTTATTCTTCAATCCAGTTCAGGCTATTTGTTTCTACTGTTCCTTGTATGTGCATCATCAACACCCCTACTGTGTTTGTCTTTGTTAAACTATTTACCATCTGAATTTAGAAATCAATGTCCAGTACACTCCCTGTCGGTTGTCTGAGGTCTGTTAATTGCAGGTTTCCACATTCCTTGTGCTACCAATGTTTGACAGAACTAAGTGTTCAATAACGTGTTGAAGAAATGAACAAAGGCACCTGATTTCCTTTCCTTTTTTCTAAGTTTTATTGAGGTTGCAATACCGCCCCACCCCCTCATATCTAAATGGTAGGTTACAGAAGAACAGAAGAGAAGTGCAAAGCCTAGAGAGCTCACAAACTGCAAAATCAACCCTAAAATTAATTGTGTCTGGTGACACAGCTTTAGATTTCAGCTTTGCACCCAGAGTGCTGACAGACACAATGGCTGAGCAGTATTATAGTGGGGAGAATTGATTTTACTAATGCATGAAGAAAGTGCAGCATTTTTATGCTAAGCAATTAGTTTTTGGCAAGGTAATCGTTATGTAGAAAGAGGAACCTTTTTTCTTGGTGACAGAATAATTTTCTTCACTGGAGCAAAATATTCTTCTTACAATCTAAATGTTTGGGGAATATATGAAAGTAAAAAGAACATTAATATCCTCTTTATATGATTTGTGATTCCACAATAGATGGCATACAGTGGGGAAAGAAAATTAGCCAGAGAGACTCTGCATTTTGATTCTAGTTCCCCATATGCCACCTATTCTCCAAGTGAAAATGATTATGGGGGGCAGGTAGCCTCTCCTAGCCTCAGTTTCTTCACTTGTGAAACAGGAAGACAAAGAAGGAAAGCTCATTGCTAACTGGTGCTTTTCTGCTTTCCAGCTAAAATCTGGATCTACAACTTTGACTTCTTGGACATGTTTGTAGCAGATGCTGACAATGAAATAATTTCTCAAAATCAGTCACAACTATGTTGCTCTGATCATCACTGAAGAGAAAAACATCTTGTTTTTGACAAGTTCTGCTTGTTAAACACATAAACACAGAGCTCTTAATGACCTTGTGATGTATCTAACCTACTTTCTCACAACAGTAAGCAGGCTGCACCTAAATTTTCTACTGATCTTCTATGATCTTCTATTCATCATAGTAATCGATTGCTTCCATTTCTGATTATTTCTCAGTATATCTCACAACTCCACAATGTTCTTGTGAGAAATTTCTTTCTCTAATTAAAATACAGTAACTTTAAGTTCTACTAGAATTAATTTGACCTTCTTAGAGTGAATAATGTCACTTTTACCACTTAAACTTCATTTTTATTTTTTGACTTTCTTACAAGTTTTACACTTGAACACACAAAGGTATTTCCAAAAGGAAAATGAAAGGGAAGGTGCATAGCCTGGTAAATACCCATGTTATACTATAAATCACATAGAATAAGGTATTGCATTATTCTTTTTTTTGTTTTGTTTCTGAGACAGAGTCTCCCTCTGTCACCCAGGCTGGAGTGCAGTGGCATGATCTGGGCTCACTGCAACCTCGGCCTCCTGGTTCAAGCAATTCTCCTGTCTCTGCCTGAGTAGCTGGAATTACAGGCACATGCCACCACACCCAGCTAATTTTTGTATTTTTAGTAGAGATAGGGGTTTCATGCTATTGGCTAGGTTGGTCTCGAAAACCTGACCTCAGGTGATCCACCCTCCTCAGCTTCCCAAAGTGCTGGGATTACAGGTGTGATAATAAGCCACCATGCCCGGACTGCATTATTTTTTTCATTAGATGGTGCAACAAAATTTATTTTCCCTAGGTTATTCAAACTGTTTGCTATGAAACCTTACATACGTGAGAGGTTATTTTCCCTTGTTTGTTTTGTCTTGTAGCCTCCCTCAGCAGAAGCTAGCAAAGTACATAGCAGCTAGTTAACACAACAGTTGACGGAATAGTTAATAGGGCACCTAGTTCATGAATATCCAGTTAGCAACTCAGTAACAAAATATTACAGCATTCCCTTATAGCCTGTCTAATGACAAGGAATGGTTTTGAGACAAAACAACAGCTCATCTAGATGTATTTATTCATATTAACTTCACACCTAACATATATAACCCTCTCCACAAAAACAACTGCATACCAATTTTTATTTTGTATCTATCTAAAGCTTTTGCATATTTAAAATAGTCATAGAATCATTGAAAAAAATGGAAGTAACTGTATTCTTGGACTATCAAAAGACAATTACTATAACTGATGTTATATATCTCCTAGCCTTTTGACTGAAAGCGCAAGCTATATTTGTTTCTTTTAATTGTGGTTCACATGTCACATCAAAGAAATCTTTTGGATTGTCCTCTTAACCAACTGGATCACTGGAATCTCAACCCTCAGTTAGTTTTCTAGTCGTAGATTGGCTTATTTCAGTCAAATAGTAAAATATGTTCATTTGGAAATTTGATTATAACCAGAATTTGTTTTCTCCTAAGAAGAAATCACCTTCTAGTTCTTTACTGTTTTTGACAAGTTTTCCTTGTTAAAAATAGCAAAGTCCATTTAGATATGAATACTTTGGCTATAAACATCCTGAGTGAAATTGAGAAATGCAGCTGTAGACTAGCTTGTTGATCAACATCTATTGAGCAGATAGTTGTAAGGCCTACCTCATACTTTGAGTTATTGTCTCTAGAGAAGGGGCTCAGGAAATTGCATTTAAAACTGCAGGCAATTTTTATATTTAAATTTCCAAATCTCTGTTCTAGATAAAAGATTTTAGGTGCTTTAATCCAAAGGAACAAATGAAACTGGTAAGATCATATCAAAGATATGAATGATAGTGTTTTCCAAGATGTACCAAAACCAAGGTGTGATGCTAAAAAAAATGTGCACTGTATACTCAATGCCTGGGGCAATGGCTGACACACATTAGGATTCAAAATGTGTTTTCTGGTTTAAATGAATGAGCATGTTCTGATCTCTGATAAGTTTGTCAGGAGACAGTCCCTCCAGGATATGGCCAATGAACTTTGCACTTGCTTTTATCAGCATCTCTGAACCATTCTCTCTTTGACTTCCTAATTATTGGTTACCTTAGGGAAAGTAAGGCTGAGCAACAATGATGTCCACGGGAATAAAGTGAAGGTTCTACATATGTTTTAATCCATATATGTTTTGTATGGTGTAGAAAGTATGAACAGTTTATGAGTAATCTCTTAGTATGTCCATTGTCTCTTAAATAATCCCAAAACATCATTATCTGAAGTAGATATTATTCCCATTTTCAGATGAGAAGATTGAGGCTCAGAGTTACTTTGAAGCTTGTCCAGGTCAAATCCAAAGTTTCTGGAGCCAGGATTAACAGATCCAACTTACTTCAAAATCATTTCTCTTGTACTATGCTGCCAATGGATTGGTATTTAAATGAAAAGCAAGCTATATATGTGTAAATTTGCTCTAGAGAATAATCCTACCATCCGAAGCTATACAATATTTAATACTAAAGTAATACTATACAAATATTGTGCTTAATTTTTAGATATTAATGTATTAGAATTCAATAGCAGATGAAGCTGCTTTAAAACTTTCCACTTCATCTTTTAATTTAAGGTAAGGATTCACTGAAAAACATAGACTCTCTAGGGACTTACTGTAATGTACACTTGATTTTGGGTAAGGAGTTAAAATTCTGACACAGAATGAGGATTTGTTTGGTGTTTGACATGGGTAATTTACAACTATGCAAACACCTTTTAAGGAAGAATCAAACTGCTGCTATTCATTACAGCTTTGCTTTAGCAAAAATTCCCTTTCTGCAGTTTTATTTCTTTCTTTCTTTATTTCTTTCTTCCATTATTACTATTGTTTCTTCCATTATTACTATTCTTCCATTATTACTATTGTTAATATTATTGTTATTTTCTCTGGAAAGAAAGATGATCTCTCTATGAGCATTTAGAAGTGGATTTAAGTTTTAGAAGTCTTCCAACTAGAAGGAGCCAGTTCCTATATTTCTCAGAAGACAAAAAATTGAAGCCCATCTGAATATGTTGTTCCTAGAAAAAAGTTTAATAAGTGAATATTAAAGGACACAGTGAGACCCATTTTTAGTGAGGTTTGAGTACAGGGTTTGTGAATTAATCAAAGAGTGATTCTTATATTTGTATTTATAAAATATGTCACACTTAAATAACTAGATTTCTCTTGAGAAAAGCTTAGTCTATCTTGAGGCATGAATAATAATACAAGTCAGGAAGACAGGAATACATATACATCCTTTTCCTCATACCAGAAACAGCTGCAAGAAATTTAAGCACGTTAACTTCCTCTAAGATTAGGAGTATATATCAACTATCTCTTCTTTCAGTTGCTACTATTTGAATTGGCTAAAAATGTGAACATAATTTGGGTATCAGACAGTAGGAAAAATAGCACAGATATTCTCTGTCATCAGTGAAAAACTTATTTTGTAAATTTGTGCTCAGAAATTTTTAAACAGAGCTACTTTTAACATTTACAACTCTAACCTAAGCTTGGACAAAACCACTCTTTGGGGGAAGCCTTGACTTAGCTAAAGGAGGCTAACATTTTAATAAAGTTTTGATAATCATGAAGGGAGAATAAAAAGGAAATTCCATCATTGCAGGAAATGCACAAACACATATGCACACAGAACTGAAAAGTTATAGAATGTGTCCATTTTAGGCTTCAATACAACACATCAGAAAATACCTCGTATCAGTTTCTTCCTTTGATCCTCATTCCACCATCTAACTACTTTTTCCCTGAAATGCTACAGTGATGTCCAGGTTTGTTTCTTCCAATTCTAATCCATATACCATCATTTTTAGTCTAATTTTTCAAAACTATAGTTTTAGTGTGTAATATGTCTGTAAACCTTCAGTGGCTCCCTATAGCTGAACAAATTAAAGATGAATGTTTTCCTATCTTGGAATTCAAGGCTTCCACAATGCAAACATCATCTGCCTTTTTCTTTACCTTTTCTTATTATAAATTCAACATTTATTTTCGATTCAGAGGGTATATGTGCAGGTTTGTAAAATGGGTATATTGTATGATACTGAGACTTGTGGTATCATTGATCTTGTCACTCAGGTAATGAGCATAGTACCCAATAGGTAGCTTTTGAACCTTGTCCTCTTGCCCTCCGTCCGCACTCTACTAGACCCCAGTGTCTAGCGTTCTTATTTTTATGGCCATGTGTACCCATGTTTGTCTCCTATTTATATGTGAAAACATGTGGTATTTGCTTTCCTGTTCTTGTGTTAATTTGCTCAGGATTATGGGCCTCAGTTCCATCCATGTTGCTGCGAAGCACACGATCTCACTTCTTCTTACAGCAGTGTAGTATTCCATGATGTATATGCACTGCATTTTCTTTATCCTATCCACCACTAACAGGCTCCCAGGTTGATTCCACGTGTTTGCTATTGTGAATAGTGCTGTGATTAACATACAAGTGCATGTGCCTTTTTGGTAGACCAATTTATTTTCTTTTGGATATATACCCAGTAACAGAATTGCTGTAGTTGAATGGTAGTTCTCTTTAAGTTCATTGAGAAAGCTCCAGGAATCCTCAGAAAGTGGGCAAGTATTTATGTTATAAACATATTATAAAACTTTCTTAGATAACCTTAAGCCATCTGTAGGTAACATTAAAACGAAGACAATTAGTTTAGTTTTGAATGAATAAAATGATGCACCAAGTTATTACTCCTTGAGAAAGTGTAACGTCATATGGGAAACATATTCTTATTGGAATATTGTGTAAATTCGCCAAAATATGTTAGCAACCTGAATTAGCTTTGAAATATTAATATTATTCTTTTATAAATTATGCAAAGGAGCATGATCCTACCTTATCTTTCCAGTGTTATTTTCCTTGATCAAACTACCCTTTTGAGAAAGAATTTAAGTGATAATGAAGAAGACGACAGTCACAGAAAAAGGTTCACTCTTAAATTTTACCGTTGATGCTTCCTGTTTTATAATTAATTATGTTTATCTATGTCTCATGTTAAGTTTATGAATTTCTTGACAGAAGAGACTAGGAGTCCTACTGAATGGTGATTTGATTACTCCATTTTATCATGCATTTTGCTAATAAGACCCATTCTATTGCTTGTTATTCTTAAAACTTACCGGGGTAAATCATAAAGGAAACTAATGAAAAGAAACTAATCAAATCCTCTCAAAACATCTACAATAATTCCTCTTTGTACTGAATTGCTATTATAGAGTTTTGTTCATTTGTTTGTTTGTTTTAACTGGTAGGTTATATGATGCTGCAGAAAGTAGGTTGGTAAAGAGAAGCCTAAGTCTTCCTAACCAAGCTATCTGGTGCAAATTCTTTCCCTTCTCTGAGCCTCAATTTTCTGAACTGTAAAATGTGTGCAATTAAACCTATTTTTCCAGATAATTATTAAGATTAAATGATAAAACATGTAGACTAAGTAACTGAAATTTATTAGGTACTCAGAAACAATTTGTTTTATTACTCCTCTCTCGCCCCTTCTCCTTTCCCCCAGACGGTCTATAAAAGTTGACAACTAAGAATAGAAGGTCAGGCAGGATGATAAACATGTAAGCAACTTTCTACTTAGTAGGGTGTACTATGAGAATGGAACTCTGTTGAACTTTGGTATCAATTATCCTGAGAGTTTTCCTATCATTTATTACTTTTTACTACACATTGCAGAATCTTAATTATATTTTATATTCCTTTTAGATGATTTTGTAAGTTGCTCTTTTCTTCCCAACTAGATTTCAGTTTTTGAATCTAGGAACCTAGTAGTCTACTCTTGGAGTCCCTACAGGGCCCTGGCACAAAGTGGCTCATAAGGTAGGCATTTAAAAACCACTTTAGTTAATTGATTGACATTGACAGAAGAATTCTATTCACACAAAAGGCTATTGCATCGCACTTGACAAATTAGGTCCACACCATTACAATGAGTTACCCTGAGGTTCTACAGAGTTATTAAAGCTATAGTGGAAACAAATTAATTAATGGAAACTAATTAATTCTCCAAAAATATCTGGAAAATGTTACTTCTGAGTGGAAAAATAAGTAAATGGAAGTAATTTGACTACAAATGTCTGATTAAGTGCTATAAGTGCTAGCGGTAGATCATGCTCTGTGGAATTCCAGTTCTTACTCTAATTTATATCCCATCAAAAGATTTGAAAAGCCTTAACTCCACAGAATTGTGCCATACCATTAAATGCTGTGAATTAATCCTATGAAAAATGAAACTGTCAATACAAAACTTTGTCCCTACTCAATTATGGTATATATGCAAAGCTTAAGGGCACCTGAGGTATAATTCATCCTACTCACATTAAAATGATTTTCTGCCTCAGTTAGCACTTTTCCAGTAATTATTTCAAAATTATCCTGACATTTGCTTACAAAATTTTAAGCCACTGAAGACTAAGGTAAATGGCATATTCTCTGCACTATATTCTAGATAGAGAAGATGGTGGTCTAGATAGAATGCTGAAGTGTAGATGGAGAAAAGTGAATGCATTGTGAAGATGCTTTGGTGGAAAAGCAGATAGGACCTACTAATGGGTTTCATGTGTTTAGAGTAAAAACAGAAATGAAGGAAACATCTATGGTCTAGGTCTGGGCAATAGAGCAGATGGTGCTTTCATTTAATGAATAGAGAAGACTAAACAATGATGAGATAGCAGAATCCAAGTCTAAAATAGTAAACAACTTTTAACTATTAATATTTCATAGACAGAGAATTTGACTCAGAAAAGACTCAGAGAAGTCAAGACATTGCCTAAATTCATATAATGGAGCTATAATTTTAATAAACGTCATCTGACTTTAAAGCCCATGTCTTTTAAATTCCATTCTGGCTCTCTTTGCACTCAGTTTTGAGAAAAGCAAACTTGAACCTAAAAATGTTGAGATTACAAAATAGCTTACTACTGTGCTATATTCTTTCATACTCTCCTATATAGAAACATAATTTTATCTATAAAGTATTTTACATATGACAATTAGATACATTGCTCTGTAAAGTCAAAACCAACTGTATCTTCCAACGAACATAAATCTTGCCAGCTACATCACTACAGGTTGGATTAAGTTCAAAACAGTAAAGTAGTAATATAATAGTTGTGATTCCAATTTATCTTTTAATTTGGTGGCTGACAGTATTAAGCAAATAATCTCATAGCTAAATGGGAAAGTATTCATATTTCTTATTTTATGGACTCAATATGATAAAAATCCCACAGAATTCCCAATAAATTACCCGTGAGGGTTTCTCTGTCTAATGGCTCACATATATTCAAAGCAGCTGCTCTTCACTATTCACAATGGCAAATACATGGAACCAATCCAAATGCCCATCAATGATAGACTGGATAAAGACAATGTGGTATATATATATACCACAGAATATTATGCAGCCATAAAAAGTAATATCATGTCTTTGGCAGGAACATGGATGAATCTGGAAGCCATTGTCCTCAGCAAACTAACACAGGAATAGAAAACCAAACACTGCATGTTCTCACTTATAAGTGGAAACTGAACAATGAAAACACATAGATACAGGGAGGGTTGGGGAGGGTGGGTGGAGGGAAGAACATCAAGAAAAATAGCTGATTCATTCTGGGCTTAATACCTAGGTGATGGGTTGAGAGGTGTAGCAAACCACCATGGCACATGTTTACCTATGTAACAAACCTGTACATCTTGCACATGTGCCCTGGAGCTTAAATTACAAAAAAGAAAAAAAAGCAGCTATTCTTACTGCAGAGGTCACAGGCAAACTCTCTTTAGAGCCCCAAGAACAAGCAGGGCTTACGTAATGCATTTTCTCAGAGAAAAGAATATTATAGACTAGTTGTTAAATTGTTTTTTACTCATCTATTTTATTTTATTTTTTTATTATTCAGGTTCTGAGGCTATCATAGCAGAATAGCAGTTATTTTTTTTTTCAGCCAACTCAATCCTTTTTTCAGTTATATTAATTTAAGAACTTACCTGAACAGTTAGTCTCTACTTAGTCTTTAAATTTTAGCATATTCCTTCTATAAAAATATAGATTCCAAATTTGAAACAAACATGTTTTGTGGACCATTTCAAAGGCAGAACCAGCCCATTTTTTTTTAATGTACTTATTCCTTCAATGGGGTGTGTTTTAGATGAACTAGGTAGAGTATGTAATACTAAGAAAGTAGGAGGCCAACCCCACTTGGTGACAAGTAGGTGATGATTTAATCATTTCACTCTAATTGATACATCTCCTTAAAAGCAAAAATAAAAAAAAAAAACTAAAGACATGAATCCTTCTGTCTCCAGTGAGCTAATTTAGAAAGAGCATAGTTGCATAATATACAAAAATAATATATTTTTTCTACATTTAATGAAAAATAGCTGCCCCTCAAATTGATATTTTCTTTTCCTCTTATGAAAGACAAAAAGCTGTTTGAGTATATTAAACTAATGTAGGTAAGTGTTGGACAAGAGCTTAATTCTCTTCCATGAAAATGAGATTTTCAAGAAAGAAGAGTGGTATCAAAGCTTAATAATATTCTTAAAATATTTTAACATAGAAAAATATTTTTTTTTAAATTCAGAAACATACCAATTAAAAGTACAAAGTGGTACCATTTCCAATCTATTATACTGTCAACAGCTAAGGTCTAATAATACCATGTGTTGGCAAGAATACAGGATAACAGAATTTCAGCATTCCCATGCAGGAATAATAATTGTAACATTGTTTGTAATATCAAAATTTGGGTGAATGATCCCAAAATTTTAACAATAAATAAAGATCAACAAACCACATTGTACCTGTGCAATAGACTATGATACAGAACTTAAAATTAACAAAGCATACATACATATAACAACATAGATACATCTTAAAAACATAACAGAGTGGCAAAGACAAGTTACTGAAGGATACATAGATTGTGGCACCTATTTATAAATCTCATGAACACTCACAAACATCGTATTTTGTGTATAGACACATACACATGTAGTAAAAATATGAGAATGTGGATGAGAACGACACAGACCAAATGGAGAAGCATTGTTACTTCCAGAGAGGTAGAGAGAGAAGAATGGGATGTGGAAAGATTTTAAAGAAAACATATATTAAAACGTAACTGCCAGATCCCAATTCCAAATGAAAGACAGTTTAATTTCATATATCCATTTAATCTACATTTTCTCTTGTAACTTATGCTAAATTCAAGACTTCACATGAAAAGTGATTGTGAGGATCGCTAAAGTCTGCAAGTGCTAATAGTCATAGGAGAACTTTGTTGACACAAATATCAACATTTATAAATTAAATGGAAATATAGTAAAAATGAAATTATTACCATAGAAGTAGTTAACAATGGCCCGACTCCTCATATAGTTAATAGATCAGAAGAGGATTTCATGAAATCTAATCAAAATATTGTGTTGACTTTTTCTCTTCCATTTGTGACTTTGTATTCCAAATAAAAATTGGTAAATATGGTATAATTAAGATATAACATTTTGTTAAAAGATATGTTCACTTTTAGCTATTGTAAGTGACATGTTAGTCTTTCTGAAACTTTATTTTCCTTAATCTAACAATATCACAAAACTCAGTGACAAAGGAAACATTTATGTTAATGTTTCACAGTGAGAGATATTAAAAATTGTAAATATATTGAAGACATCACACTTCACCTTTTCTATATGTGTATTAATTTCATGTGCATTTCACAAAACTCCCCCAGAATTACTAAGACATCTATTATGAAAAATAAAATCAGCTGGGTGCGGTGGCTCACGCCTGTAATCCCAGCACTCTGGGAGGCCAAGGTGGGCAGATCACTTGAGGTCAGGGGTTCAAGATCAGCCTGACCATCATGGTGAAACCCCATTTCTACTAAAAGTACAAAAATTAGCCGGGCGTGGTGGCAGGTGCCTGTAATTCCAGCTACTCAGGAGGTTGAGGCATGATAATCGCTTGAACCCAGTAGGCAGAGGTTGCAGTGAGCTGAGATTGTGCCACTGCACTCCAGCCTGGGTGAGATTCTGTCTAAAAAAAAAAAAACAACAACAACAAAAAACAGAGATTATTCCAAACTCTTCTGGGAAAATGGCTAAATGGCAACACACAGGTAAAATTAAGACAAAAGTCCTCAACACAAAACTGATTTAAATATGCTACATGTTCTATAGTTGGTCCCAATCTCATTAAAACATAATTTTATTTCAAAGATTTTCAAATAAAAAGTAGAAAAAAAAACACTGTAATTAACGTAAACTTGCATACAGAGCTAGCATGAGTAACATGGTGCGTTCTAACAGACTCTATTGAAAATGTTGGCATTAATCGCCCATTTCAAGGCTATCATTAAAAGACATTAAAGGATAAATAAAAGATTTATTGCTGACAGTATGGCTTAATTAAGGGGCATATTTATTTGAATGCATCAGCCTTCTCTTGGTTTCACTAATCCTGAAGTTCTTGGCCCTATGAGAAGGCAGACTTCAATGTTGCCCTCTCACCACTGCCCAGCAAAGACGGATAGATCCATTCTAGGCTGTTTCTCCTTACTTCTACACTTACTATGAAAAATCCAGTCATGACGGACAAAATTTAGGACTGTCAAAAGATGAGGACTGGACAGAAGAATGTCTTTAGAAACAGAAAATGACAAGGAAAAATTATCATCATTATCTTTAGAAAAAATTATGAGTGTGAATTACAACCTAAAAATAGTATGGTTTCTGAAGGCAATGATCGCATTTAAAAACTCAGGTTACTAACTTGACCATCTGGAGTTAAGTCTTCAAGCTAAAGGAGTAGAAAAGGCAATTTTGGTAAGGATTGCTATTTACCAATAATCTAATTGAAGTGTGCTTAGATTTATCTATTAGGACTTATCATGAAATTGTTAGAAATATCCAGAGAAGAGAATAGGAATGAAGAGCATTATCCTTCTGTTTTAACAACTCTCCAGGAAGAGGGATTTAATAGAGTACAACTTACAAGCCCCTGGGCTGTTATTACATCCTGAAAACGAACATGGTTGGAGAATCCTAACCAAAAACAAATCTGTTAATTTCAGTGTAGCCTACTAGTCACAGAAACAACTTTCAGGTGATTTAGTACCTCTGTTACTGAACCAAAGTTTAAAAAACTGCCTGTCAATTAAATATATTGAATGAACAATATTCCAGGAAGTATGGAAATGGCACAGAAGAGAGAAGAATCTAGTAACCAATGATGTAAAGTAACTTAGATAAATGTAGACAGGATATGAAACTAAACGAAACATAGGTAATCAAAACATTACTACAGGTAACCAAAACAAAACTTCAAGACGTCAGCTGTTTCAGCTTTTGAATGCTTTTGTTTATGGGATGGTGTAACTTGGTAAATATCTTATTCCATCAAGATATTTATTTTATAAACCTGATTGATTCACAAAATTGACTTGTAAGTGGTAAAAGTGAGAAAAATGAAAAGATTCAAACTACTTATCTATATCCTCTATCATGATGAAATTTCAATACTGCGCCTATTTTTTTTTACGAGTCAGCATTTCGATAGGAATACCACATTTAAGATTTTCATACATGCAAAAAAGAAATGCACATAATTGTAAGAAGTCTGTGCAGCATTAGTATTATTTTAAAACAGCAAAATAAAGTAATATAGTTGATTTAAATTTAGTATGTCTTCACATTTGTATTTTTACTAAAACACTAGTGAGGTACTGCTTTTTATGGTAATACTACATGGGAAATACTTTTGCTTTTTTACATTTTTTAGGTCGGCAGATTGACTAATATGCAAGTGTACGATGCTAACACATTTGGAATATATTGCTTTATGAGAAATAATGTCCCAAAACTATGAAACCATTTATCTCACCATAAGTTCCTCCAGGATAATCTTTTAAAGTGACTTTTACAGCAATATGAAGCCACACAGTACTGTAACATTTTAAGCCATCTCAGAAATGGTAAGTTATTACCTTAAACTTTTTGATAGTAAACTTTATAGAATCCAAGTATGATAGTTCTGTTTTTTAAAAAAGCATTAGATTTTGAAGTGAGCAACATAAGTGAAACAGAAAAGTATTGTGCATTTTGCTAATATTATGGGATTCTAAGAGTTAAAGCTTGTAAAAATATTTATTTGGATCATAAGGCTATTTAAAAGCACAAGTTCACTGATTCCCCAAGTAGACACAAATGACAATAGAAAGTGAAAAAAATTACTATCACATTTGGAATTCAGTTCTTTTTTTAAAAGAAAATAATTCCATCCTCAAACAATTACAGCTAGCAAAGTTTAAAACTACTGATATAATCTAATTTTGAAAATAACACTTAGAAAAGGGATATTGCTCTCTTACCTTGGTGCTGGGAGGATACATTTGCAATGCTTCCTGTTTGGTTGCTTAGATGGACGTGCCACAACATAAAATGGGTATGTCCTTTGCCCCACTATTCCCATCATTAGGATTTACTCCAAGGAAACAAATCATCAGTGTATAAAGGATCCGCACAAGGATATTCTAGGGAAATTATATCTGTCTATTTATGAAATAGGATATAACACATATTCATCAAAAGGGCCCTGCTATTTTTGAGATATAGAATATAATATTGTGTACGTATATCAATCCTTTTATATAGAGGAGAAGGCCCATGACACATTGTTGAACAAAAGGTAGTGTACATAACAACATGGAAAGTAAGATATCATTATATACAATTTTATGTCACTATACATGTATGGGCATACACATATTCATATATATATAACTGTTTCGAAGGATGTTAATAAAGAGTTATAAATTCGGGTTGGATTTGTAACTAGTGGTTGAGAACCACAATTCTGTAATCAGGGTGCCGAACTTCAAATTATAGCTTCACTATAAAGTGCGTGACCATGGGCAAGTGACTTCACCTCTTGAAGCTGCCATTTGATTATCGGTGATATGGGAAAAACAAACCCTACCTCATGATGTAATATCTTAGCCAAGTTCCTGGCACACAGTAAGACTTAAGTGAATATTAATTGTTACAATATGTTTGTATTTTTCTTTATTATATTATTTTCATAACAATGAACATGTATTATTTGTATATAATATATCTTTAAAACTTTTAAGGTTAAATCTAAATTTAATAAAAAGTTACTGATTTGTTTCATATTTAACTCTAAAATTTCAAGTTATCTATTTGTAAAATTGTTCTTATGACTAGTGTTAGTGTATTAGAATTAATATACTATAGGTCTCTAAAATGGCTCCATTCTCAAAGTTGTGCAGGTCCTTAGGAGTTGAAAAAAAGTCCTAGGTTGAAAACAATGATGAAGCCATGAGTGATCTCATACGGAAAAAGTGGGGCAGTTATACACATGTATATAAGCTTATTGATTATAATCTATATCATTTTTATATATTCAATTTACCATCGTTTTCCTGGTAGCCAAGGATAAAAGGAACTCATCAAAATGAGTTATATACATCTCTAGAAAAAGAAGAATCAAGTCTTCCCACTGGTGAAGTTAAATCACCCTAGGTAAAATATAAAACTTTTCCTATGGCATTCTAGAAAGAATATCTCAATCCAAGAAGCAATTTCCATGGTAGAGATCTCAGTCATTGTAGCAAACTCTTGAGTAATTAAAAAATGAAAATACAACATTGGCAGAGATATGGAGCACACCTCAAATTGCAGTGTGGTGTTGGTCTTACTGGAATCTTATGCTAGTATATTACCACCTGGAGAGGCCTAACCCAAAGGCCAACTTCCTATTTCTTAAGAGTAAAGAAAAATGCAGAGAAGGTGATGACAAACACTGTAATCCTAAATTGTGATCCTTCTTGTCACTTTAAAAGAAAGCATTAATAAACTTCTGGAACCCAACTTAGTTTCTCAGTACCACATGTACCACTGCATATAGGGCTCCCTTGGGAGCTCACAGCTCTCACTTGTAGCGGTGAAGGCAGAACATTTAACAAGCTACCAGCTTTTAAAGTAGAGTATCAAGACAAAGTACAACCAATTCCATGTAAGTGACTATATCATCTGTAATGTTATCAAAAGTTCACAGGAAGAGCATGGCAGTTACTTGTCTCTCCTGTTCTCACCATTTACTCCCACTATGTCAGCAAAAGCTCTAGGCTTTTGTTACCCAAATATAGACACACGTAGGCAAGAGGCGCTTTCATTCTCAACCTAGTTCCCCCCAGGTGATCTCATGTATATAAAATGTGCTTCAAATGTATTCACTGAAAAGGCTATAAAGTCTGTTTTGTATTTATTGACTGTGTGCCAGATACCATCCTAGAAGCTTAACGTATTGATTCTCACAAATCTGTAGTAGGTGTTATGTATTTTTGGTGGTTGAAGAAATTGAGGTTCCAAGAGACTAATTTACTTGGACTAGAATACAACTAGCTAACAGTAACACTGAGGAAAGAGGTAATGAGTCTAAAACTCTAAAGCAATTGAATCTAAAGCCTCAATATATTAACACATCAGAGTGAGCTGGAATGTTGAGTGCTACCATTTGCCTGCTGTTATTATTTAGAGATGTGACATGGTTTGTTTCTCCTTCATACCTCCCATCCCTATCCTTGACTAACCTAAAAGCATTGCTGGCAACATTTCAACTTTTAAAATGATAACCAAAAAAGAATATAGCAATCATGCAACCCTCCCCTTTGGAATTTTGAAATTAGCTGTAACATCCAAACCTACTTACACTAGGTCATATTTACAACTGAATCATTTTTTGTCTCCTTTCAGTGATGAAAAAAAGTGCCTTCACTAAAATGAAGATGTAAATCATGCTGTCGCTGTAAGGCATCAGAGATGAGAGCCACACAAATCAAAGAAATATCTATTTAATAAGCATTTGTCATTTATTTCAGATTTGAATCCAGATGCTTTCTCTTCCAATGTTTAAACTAAGAAGTGTTTTTGAATTCCTGGGGCCAGAACTAATCGACAGTAAAGTTGCCGTCCTTTTGAAAGCATTTAGAGATATACATTTTTACATGTGTGAACACACACCTCATTGCCTAATGTTGTGGTAAGCTGCTAAGTGCTTCTTGTCTATTTCTATTCAAGAGAAAGGAAATCTAAAATGCTAAAGAAGTGATTGACAATCCAGTCTAATGCTAATCGAAAATCACTCACAACTGTCAAGGTGCTTATACAGAAACAATTTCTACCTGCTTTAAAACTGGCACGGGTGCTCATTTTGGTTCAATGTTCACTGAGCATAAACAGAAAGACTTTTACCGAGTTCAACAGGTAAAGTATTTCTGCTCACTGACAGAGTAACTAAGACTCCACAGCTGAAGGTAGATCTAGATTTTGTGGGGCCTAAAGTTTATTGAATTTGGGAGGCTCTGTTCAAGAAAAAGAATACAAAATTACAAGTCCAAACTTAGGCACTGGATTTTGGAAGGACACTGAGTTTAAGGTTTATTAGTTTCATGGTAAATTGGTTTCTGTCTCCAAGTAAGATTCTCATTGTTTCTTCTCGAATTCACTGATGAAAAACATGTACCTGATTTGTTTGCAAAAGGTCCATTACAATAATTTTATGGGAGAATTATAATGAATCTAAGTAAACCCATTTTAACCAACCAAAAGGAAAATTTATATATCATTCAGAGTTCAATAATAGTAATCTACTTTTAGTGATTAAATACACTATGTATTAATTCTTATTTGTTCCATACTCAGCATCCTAAAATACCCATTAAGTATTCAGAGCATTACACATAAGCTTACAGGGTAGTCAAGGAAGTGTTTGTATTTGCAGGGCAAGGGAGAAAATTCAAAAGATGGCTGGGGCTCTGTTTACCAGTCTTTGCAGTTCTTTGTTAATCTGGATGCAGGATAGGTGAGGTGATATAAGATTGACTCATTTTAATCAAAATATTAGGGCTGTTTCTAAATAGTATGAGGCTAAAGCAGTGTTCCTGAATATCTCTTAGAGATTGTAGTTTAATCAGTTTCTGTGGAGTAGGGAAATGAGACAGTTATCTACAATGTTAAACCTTAAGAATACTACTTTCATCTAACAATTCTCGAGTCTGACAAAGGTGTTTTAAGAGCTGCATTACAAAATTATTTCCTTGATTTTCCCACTATTTTGGTATATGTGGACACAGTTGAGTTTAATTCTTACTCCCCTCAATTCTAAAGAGTAAAACTTTGATTGAAAGAGAAGCAGCAGCATGGTACAAATATGAAAAATATTGGGGTAAGTGTTAGAAAAATTAAAAGCTAGTCCAGTGGTTCTCAAGCTATCATGCATATCAGAATCATTCAGAGGGCTTCTTAAAATACACAGACCCCCATCTCAAAAAACAAACAAACAAAAAAAGATTGCTGGTCTTATTCCAGATTTTCAGTAGGTCTGGGGAATAGGCCCCTGGAATTGGAATTTCTAATGTACTCCTAGGTCATACTGATCCTAAAGAAACCATACTTTGCAAATAGAATCACTGAATTAATCCATTGTATGGTTCTATTTTTTCATCTGTAAATAGGGATGTTGACCTGGATAATGTCTAAGCATCTTTCAGCATTAAACACTTCATAATTCCCAGATTCCAACATACTGCCTGGTCTCCGCCTCAACAGTCCTGTTCTTTTGGGTGGTATTAAATTTCTCCAGTGCACCTTGTAAAATATCAAAAGCCACTTAGTTTTAAACTGATTTCCTTTTGCTACTCCGTAAGGTGATTCTTAAAGCACTCTAATATATTTTTTATTGATTGAAAGACTCAATATAAATGCAAAATATCACATGGCACACTATATGGCTGACATGATTTCTGACAGATACTTCAGATTTTCAGATAGAAAGGATTGTCAGAAAAGATTAAAAAGTATGTTTTACTCAGAAATTTACAAAAGTAAAAATGGAACCATCAATAAAGCAAACTGCTTTCTGAAAAATAAATAATTTTATGTGTTCAAATGTGACAACCACAAATTGCTTTATATTGCCCCTTTGCTAGAAACCAACAAATGTGAAACTTTGACATCCTTATCCCCTTTTCTCTCTCTCTCTTTTTCTCTCAATCTTCTTTTACTCTCTTCACTCTCACAATATTTCAAATGCTTTTTGGTAGATAAGAAATTTTATGCCAGTACTTTTCTCAGGGCTTGCCATATATGCCAAGCTGATTTGCACATCTCAGAAAGGTGAATTCTCCACAATAATCTATCTATCTTACATCATCTGATTAAAGTACGAGTAGAAATTCAAAATCTGCCATACAGAAAATAGGAAATCCTCCCTCATTATAAATTATAATTTTGTTATCTCATCTATGCACCTTTGTAAAAAGCATTTCATATTCCCTAAGTGTCAAACAGAAATCTGCCATATCAATATGTTCATGCCTTTTTGATATTCTCTCATTTTCAGCATGAGTTTCAGCTTTTCACCTGCCTGTACCCAAGACCTCGTGAAAACTTCTTCCTGCTTCTCTTAAAAGGGACTGCCTCATCCCCAATGAAACATTTCTTCAGTCTTTCTCTCAGTTTCATTCTTTAATATAACATAAATATCACTTTATGTTTACATAACATTTAGCAATTTTCATATCACTTTCACCAATAGTATCTCATTGGATTCTCAGAATAATCCAATGAGATAGCCAAGACAAGTATTATTATTTCTATTTTATTGATGAGAAAATCATAATGTTGAGACATTAACACACTTTTCAGATTAAACATAGGATTTGTCTATTAATTCAGTGTTGTTTTCAATAAACTACTTTTTAAAAATGAGAATTATAATGATTTTGATAATAATTGTATTAGTAGCAGCTAACATTAACTGAGGATTGCTACATGGCAGGCACAGAAACGCTAATGCTCATGACAACCGTAATTACTTAAGTGACTATTATCTCCATTTCATAGGTGAGCAAGTAAAGTGCAGAGAATCTAAACAACTTGCATAGGAGTACGTGCTAATAAGTGGTGAAGCAAGATTCAAATTCTGGCAGTCTCACCACAGAACTAGTGTAAGGAAGAAATTAGTGGCATAACCTAAATTGTAAATATATTTATACACCTGTTATATTACAAGTCAAAATGTCCATGCAAGTTGTGAAGCTTCGGGAAACACATTGATGGGTCTAAGTTCTATTAGGAATCCATTCAATTTCAAAACTATATTGGGGCTGTAGGATAGCTAGTACAAACAATGACAAAGTTTAATTTTAAAAAGAAGTGATCTCATTTATTTTGTCTGGCTTCATTTTCACACCCCATACATCAATTTTTAAAGGATGTAAAAATCATAGTCTATTTTCAGGGTACTTCGGGATTTTTTTTTTCAAAAATTCTTCTAAATTGGGGATTAAGAGAAAATTTGACAGGTCAAAATAACAATGGTTTAAGTATATAATTTCCATCAGCAATTGGAAAACACATACCCATATTTAAACGCCTGGGTTTGAACTGTGCAGTTTCATTTATTCATGGATTTTCTTCCACTTCTGCCACTCCTGAGACAGCAAGACCCTTCCTCTTCTTCAGACTACTCAATTTGAAGACAATGAGGATAAAGACCCTTACGGTGATCCATTTCCACCTAATGAATAGTAAACATACTTTTTCTTCCTTATTTTCTTAATAACAATTTTTTCTCTGGCTTACTTTACTGTAAGAATACATTATATAATACATAGAGCAAACAAAATATATGTTCATTGACTTTTCATGTTATAGATAAGGCTTCCCCTCATCAGTAGGCTACTAGTAGTTCAATTTGGGTGGAATCAAAAGCTATATGTGGATGTTCAGCTGTGCAGGGAATAGATCCAACTCCTGTTGTCATTAAAGGGCCAACTGTACATATATACATACATACCATTATATTCCCTGTATATCACATAACCTTATATCATACACACACACACACACACACACACACACACACACACACACACTTTCTTCTTGTTCAAGCCCATACGTGTTTATGTCAGGAGTAAACCAAATACTTGGAGGATATAACCACCTACCATGGGAGATATATATATATAGTAGTTTGGGTGATTATATCAGGATGAGAGTCTTAGTTATGACATCTTATCATCAGATCTAAATTAATCTATTCAAAGGAATATCAAAAGTTCTGATCTAGGCCGGGCGCGGTGGCTCAAGCCTGTAATCCCAGCACTTTGGGAGGCCAAGACGGGCGGATCACGAGGTCAGGAGATCGAGACCATCC
>NW_012114899.1:2115109-2137693 GCF_000951035.1 Colobus angolensis palliatus | reverse complement strand
ATCATCAGATCTAAATTAATCTATTCAAAGGAATATCAAAAGTTCTGATCTAAAAAAATCAGAACTTCAGATGAGCAGCTGCCAATAAAATGAGTTGTATTAGAAAGACACCATACTAGCTAGTAAAACCGGCCTACCATGCACCAGGCAGAACTGTCCGCATTAATATGCATTATTTCACTTAATACAAAAGCCTCATCAGGGAGGCATATGTTTTAAACAAATTAATAGTTAAAGAAACAAATGCAGAGAATGACATGATTTGTCCAATGCCAGGTAACTGCAGTTCCGGTTGGTTTCTGATGCTCAAACTGCTCTGTATGAAACCTGGCTCCTCCATTTCCTACCTTAGTGACCCTGGCAAGTTTCTGCCACAACTTTCCTGTTGTGGGTTTTCTTCTCTGTAAATAACAGCACCTGTCTCATGCATGGTAATTTAGATTAAAGAAGATAAAGTATATAAAGTACTCATCCCAGTGCTTAGTACACAAAGCATTTTACAAAAGGCAGATATTATTATTACTACTATAACATTATAGTTCATGATTTAACCTGGCACAGAAGCAGATCACCTAAGCTGCCACTCATGTATTTAATGAAGACAAATACTCCAAAGTTCAGCATCCTTTCTCCTGTGTTTTGGTGTGTTAAGAAGCTAAGACAAACTATATCAAACCCGTGAATTCATAAGAAGCTGTCCTAGTCAGGCAACATTTGACATTCAATACTTGCTATACAATTATTTAAGTACAAAGGTTTGCTGGAGAAAACACAACCTTATTTTGCCTTTCAGTCCCTACTGTCTTCTAGTCTTAACCCATGGTAGGTGTTTATATCCTCCAAGTATTTGGTTTACTCCTGACATTAACACGTATGGGCTTGAACAAGAAGAAAGAAGAAATCAAAACTCTTCTAAGTATACAGGAATTTGGTATAAGGTTTACAGCTCATAAAAACTGGCAAGTCATATTATATTGTAATAGTTTCTGAATCACACATTTTATGTGCTTAACTACAGATACACACCTGAAATAATCTAGTCTACTCAGCCCACACCTAGCATCACCACCTCCCTATCCTCGTAGCCACCACTTCTTACTACAACAATATTGGTTCTATGCCCACTTCCAAACCTTCCCTGATCATTACAAGTTGACCAATGGTCTCCTAATTATCTGTTATGCTAGCATCTTACAATCTCCTCCTCCTCCTCCTCCTTCTTCTTCTTTTCTTCTCCTTCTCCTTCTTGTTCTTCTTTTGCAGTATATGGAGTGTAAGATGTAATGATATTGTAAGAATTCTTATACTGCTCTGAAAGCTGGTTAATTTTGTTGTTTTACATTGGGTAGAGGAACACTAAAAAGCATTTGCTATTTAAAGTTAACCTTTGACATTCAATACTTGCCATACAGTTGTTTAAATATAAAAGGTTCCCTATTTTCTAACAGAAAAGTCAACAATTGTACAAACTAAGGTTACAGGTGAAAAATGGGGCTAAGCCCAGTGGTTCATTCCTGTAATCCCAGCACCTTGAGAGGTCAAGGCAGGAGGGCTGCTTGAGCCCAGGAGTTCAAGAACAGCTTGGGCGACATAGCAAGATTCCATTTCTATATAAAAAAATAAAACTTAACAATTAAAAAATGTACAAAAAAATAGGATTCAAATTTTTTATGTTAGGCTCTACATGTAACCAACTGCTCCTCAGAGGAAACAGCGAGTGTATTGGATCCTCATCAATCAAATTAAGAAATTTATTCCTTGCATTATATATGTATTTGAATCTGAAAAATCTGCCAATAAAATGTCACCTTATTGCACTCATTCGGACAATATTCTGAAAATACATAAGTAAAGGGTGAAGATTGTTCAACATGGGAAAGAAATGAAGATACCTAAGTCCACTTTGCAACTCTACTGAAGCATTTTGTTTTTTTCATGGGAGGACAAAACATGACTCAGCTTCCCATTTAAATTACACATTCTCTTTCCAGATTAGCAGTCATTGACATTTTTTAGATGAAAACGAAAGAAGTTATTCTGATAATGATACTGCCAACAAACTGAAAGGCAAGAAAGCAGCCCAGAAAACCTTTCTCCATCAAACTTAGGGTCCAATATTTGCCAGTCCTGGCAAAACTTCACATGAAATGCTTTAAGGCCGAGCGTGGTGGCTCACACCTGTAATCCCAGCACTTTGAGAGGCTGAGGTGGGCGGATCACCTGAGGCCAGGAGTTCGAGACCAGCCTGGCCAACATGGCAAAACCCCATCTCTACAAAAAATACCAACATTAGCTGGGCATGGTGGTGTAGGCCTGTAATTTCAGCTACTTGGGAGACTGAGGCACAAGAATTGTTTGAACCCAGGAGGTGGAGGTTCCAGTGAGCTGAGATCACCTCACTGTCTTCCAGCCTAGGTGATAGAAGGAGACTCTATCACAAGAAAACAGTATGATTTCTTAAGATGATCAGTTAATTGCATTTTGCACCATATCTGTTTGAACCTTGTAATGTAGAATTCTTAGATTCTCCTGTAGAAGGATGTATCTTGCCAAGTAAAATCCCAATGGGTAAGGTGGTCTCCCTCGAATGCCCTGATGTACGAAATTTAAACCAACCACGTAAGTGCTGCCTGGAAATTAGCCCTTGTTTGCTCAGAAAAGTGTCTAGGAAGGCAGATGGACTTTGACAGGGAAAGGTCCCAGGGACCAGCATCCTGATAGTGATCCCCGGAAGCTTTCTTTTGCTTTTGGTGCCGCAGGTGCGAACATGGAAAAGTGGTTCATCTCTCCCACCCCAACTATCAGCCTACTACATTATTTCACATAAAGTGAGTAGGGAGGGGCACATATATTCAAAAAATAAACAGAATGACAAATTAGTAGAAAGAAAATTTTTAAAATTAAGTTGAATTGAATCCTCAAGTTATGTATAGTATTTTCTAATTTTTCCAGCTTTATTGTAGTATCATTTATAAATAAAATTACTTAAGATGAACAACTTAATGTTATGATATATGTACACGTTGTGAAATAATCACAATTAAACTAATTAACATATCATCACCTACCATAGTTATCACTGCCTTATTTTTTCTTTCTCTTTGTGTGTGTGTGTGTGTGTGTGTGTGTTGACAACATTTAAGACCTACTCTCTATTTTTTTGTCTTCCCAATGGGGTGTCCTTATCATATTGAAGTGGGAACTTATATTAAAAGAAGAACAATCAGTGATCACAGGACAATGCCTGCTTCCCAATTCCATATCTTTGTTTACAGGTATGGAATACCTCCTGTGCGTCCTTCATCCAGTCAAACATTTTCTTCCCCCAGAGCTTTTGATCCTTATTTTCTCACTGCTGGAAATGTTTTCCTGCCCATAGCTGGCTCTTTATAATTTAATTCTCTGTGTGAATGACAACTTCTCAGAGAACCCTTCACTATCTTACCTGCCCACCCCAACCCCATTACACTCTTTTCACTAAGAAAAATTATTCTCAAAAACATAAACTCACTGTGTATATAATCTGCTAGAATGCTAGTTCCATTACATCAATTGATTTTGTAAATTTTGCCCATTGTTTGGTTCAGAGCAGTGTCTGGAACATATAGGCACTCAAAATGCTTATTCAATGAGTTTATATACTCACAAATGAATAAATAAAACAAGGAAAGAACTGCTTGGTTTAGGGCTTAGGCAGTCTTTGCTGTAGGCCCATTTAACTTGCAGCTTTGTGACACTGTGGAATTCTTAACATCTGTGCGATGAAAAACTGAGCCAGGTAGTCCCTATGTTCTGTTCTCACCTTGACATATCATAGTCGAGTGCCAAGTCTTATCCCTGGAGAGAGAAATTTCTAGGAATTGTCAGTGTGCTATAATTTCTCCCTCCTTAGGATTCAAACATTACATTTTCTACATTTGGCATTAAGTCTTGTTTCTGGTATTATAGTGATACCAATCATTATATTAATTACTTTACTCCTTAATCTCTATCATATATATGTCTTATCTTCCCAAGATGCTCTTTCAGGAAGAAGTCTGCTATATCCATTTTTCTTTAATTTCCTCATTGCCAGACATATAATAAATAAGTTCAGAGCCCAGTTTGAAAGAACACCAAAAACATTGGCAACTTCATTATTGCCTGTTTCCCAAATGGGTTAGTTACTAAGAGTTAGAGTCAGTATTCCAATCCATATATTCTGATAAAAATAGCTGCTGCATTTTTTTTTCACCAAAAATAAATGTCTTTGCATTTAACCAGAAGCTCTATGAGGTTTATTCCTTTCTAATTTGAACAGAGGCTATTTCACAAGAATTTTCAGGAACAAGTGTTTTAATTTTCAAGGGTAATTTTGGAACCTGCTAGATAAAATGGCTACAATTAGTTTGCGCATTGGATACACTCTAGTTCAAGTTCATATCCACTTTAATGCTTAAATTGCAAGTAATTTGCACTCATCTGAACCCAACAGGATAATTCACCTTCAGGCTTCTACACCTGGGCCAATCATATAGCTCACGGCATGAATGGGATGGCACTTGAGCACTTTCAGTAGTGACTGTACTGTTTGATGTATGCTTCATATTTTTCTTGTTTTATTCACAAAAAAAATCATTGCCACTCATTCTCTTGGCGGAGCAAGAGAACAGCAGCAGGGGCTAGGGTCTGCTCTGTCACCATACCCTCTTGGAAAGGGGGCTCTCTGCTCATCAGAGCTCCCTCAGCAACATGAAGACAACATGAAGACAAAGAGCTTATTCGAATTGCAGGACAAAACTCAAGAGAAAGGCCTTTGGAGAGTGAATCCTTTAGGGTTTTTGATTTATAAGAAAAAACGTGTATCCCAATTTGAGAGGGCAGCATTAGACTATTGTTTCAAAGAATTTGGTATCTATTCTGTTGGTTTGGTGTTTCAATTATGAATGCTTATTTTGCAGAGGAGTACTATTCACTCTCTGAGCTTTTATCTTTGAGCTGGCAATAGGACAAATGACCTTTTGTATATAATGCTTTCAGGGATTTTCTCTTTCTCTTCTGGGTGAAGCTATTCAACAAAGCAAAAATAAAGGAAGGAAGAGAAATCGGTGAATGCTATTCTCCACAAAGCATGAAGACAGTTTACAGAAGAGAAAAAAGAGTCCAATTTCACAGCCAATTACACTCCTAGAAAAAGCAATTCGCAATTATGAGAGAAAGTTACAACTGTTTAAAGCATTCATACGAAGAGTGAATGGAAAAACAGGGCTTGAAATGATATGAAATCCTACATATGAAGCAAACTGTCTGTTTTCAGTTTGTGAACAATATTTGAATATTCATGTCAAATTCAATTCTATTACCTGTAGGTAAAGAAAGAATATCATTGAATTAGACCACAGTGTATGGAAAAACACTTAATAGCTTGAAGCCTAGTATTGATTTAATGAAATACGCTCTGCATTCCTCCTATATGCAAGGTCGTGTGTCATGCCTTAAACTTCCAAACGTGCCATTCTCAGGGCCTTTACACATGCTTCCTCCCATCTGGATGCCCCGTCTTTAACATCTGCATAGCTCACTCCCTCATCTCCTTAAAACTTGTATCCAACTGTCCCTCTTGAGTGATGCATCCCTGATTTCATCAATAAAAGCTGTAATCTTAACCACTGTCCCCAAACTCTACGCTTTTTTATTTCTCTCTATAGCATTTACCACTCTCTATTATAACAAATAATACAATCTCCTTATATATTTTATCAGTTGTCTAGCTTTTTCCCATTAGAACATAGTGAGAAAAATGTTTTTTTTCTTTTTTTTGGTTGTTTGGCTGTTTTTTTGTTTTTTTTTTTTGGCTTTTTTTTTTTTGGCTGTTTATTTTGTTATTAGTACATAAAAAAGTACCTGGCACATTGTAGGTAGGCAATAATAATTTCCTGATGCCCCAAAGGTACATGAGATTATGATGAAAGCAGAATATAATTAAAAATAGTTTTTTCCTAAGAAAAATGATGCCCCTATTCTCTTAGCTGACCTGATCAAAGAAAGCTTACTGATTGGTCTTAATTTGCTGGGAGGCAGTTACCTAAAGAGTAGGATTGCCAATTAATAGAAGTTAGTTCATTTCCATAACACTTATCTCATGTATCTGGGTCTTTATCAATAAACATATGTCCTAGGGAGATGGTGTAGAAGCAGCAAATTATGATGTCTTTGATAAATACCAAGCTATTCCCTGGGTCTCTCCCATTTATATTGCCATTGCAGAGGTCAACATAGTGGCCAAAATTAGTATTTGTTTGAGTTCTTCTGAGAAACATCCTCATTTTTCAAATATTATTTGGAAAAAGATAAAAATGTTTGTAAAATTTCCTTCTTCTGTTACCAAAAACATAAATTACTACTATACACATGCTTTTCCAATTTGGGTAACAGAGTAATAACAGTCGACAAACATTTTGTTGCTGCTGTTACAGCTGCAGTGTATCAAACCTTTACTTAATATTACTGTGTTTTTTAGGCTGAAATATGAAATCTCAAGCTGTATATCTGATGATTAAAAAGAGAGATTCTGAATCCAAAAGCAATTAGAACACTGAGAAACTCATCTACTTTTTAAAATAGAAAATAATTGTATGTATTCATGGGGTACATAGCGTTTCCATACACAGAATGTATAATGATCAGAACAGGATAAATAGCATATTCAATATCTCAAACATTTACTATTTCTTTGTATTTAAAATGTTCACTATTCTCCTTCTAGCTATTTGCAGCTATATATCATTGCTAACTGTAGTAATCTACAGTGGTATACAACACTAGAACTCATTCTTCCTGTCTAGCTGTAATTTTGTATCCTTTAACAAATTCTTCCTAGCCTGTTCTTTGGTTTTGAATCTTACTTTCTACCTAATAAACAATGTTGAAGCCAAACCATTTTCTGAAGATTGAATCTAAAGTATGATGTTGGTTAGGTGTGGAGGCTCATACCTGGAATCCTCACACTTTGGGAAGACAAGGCGGGAGGATCAGTTGAGATCAGGAGTTAGAGACCAGCCTGGGCAACATAGTGAGACCCCGTTTTTACAATAAAAATAAAAATAATTAAAAAAATAGCTGGGCATGGTGGCATGCACTTGTAGTCTCAGCTACTTAGGAAGCTGAGGAGAAAGGATCACTGGACCCTAATAGTTCAATGCTGCAGTTAGCTATGATTACACCACTGCACTCCAGCCTGGGTGACAGCACGAGACTCTGTCTCTAAATAAATAAATAAATAAAGTATGATGCTTACGTTTAAAAATAACATTGATAAATGCAGATTGTTACTTACATTTTCAAAATAGTCAAAAATACCCTGTTGGAGCTCCCAAATTTAAGAGACTCCAGCTATGACAATCAGACACAGAAATTACAGTAATCAAAGAGAGATAATACATTTCCAGATGGTGCCCCAGGTATATTTATCTTGCTATTCCCTAAACAAGAAAGGAATTCAGGGTCAGGAATATAACAAGAGTCCCAAACATCCTAAGCCTCTACCTTATAACAGAAAGATGCACACATATCTATGCATTACTAAACCGAAAGAAAAGTTTCCTACTATCTCCACTTAGAAATCTTGAGTAACAGAACCCACAACTCTGCTAAAGTAATAAGATAATTCATTTGAATGCCTTATATGAACTACTCAGTTTAATATAATTTTTATCTCTCAGCCTCTTTATAAATAACCACCACAAATGTCTCCTTGTAAAAGATGAAAACTTGTGACATAAAATTCATTAATACTTTTCACATGTTACAGTAGCCTTTTTTTTTGTTTTTGTTTTTTTGAGACAGAGTCTAGCTCTGTCACCCAGGTTGGAGTGCAGTGGCGCGATCTCAGCTCACTGCAACCTCCTCCTCCTGGGTTCAAGCAATTCTCCTGCCTCAGCCTCTCAAGTAGCTGATATTACAGGCATGCACTACCATGCCCAGCTAATTTTTGTATTTTTAGTAGAGATGGAGTTTTTGCCATGTTGGCCAGGTGGGTCTCGAACTCCTGATCTCAGATGATCTGCCTGCCTCAGCCTCCCAAAGTACTAGGATTATAGGCGTGAGTCACCTTGCCCAGCCAGCCTTTTGTATTAAACCAGTTCTACATCACTTCCCTGATAAACCTACCAGTAGCAGTATTTGAAAAAAAAAAAACCTGATTTGCAAAAATGCCAATGTAGACCAATCATTCTCATTTATGTAATGCAAAGATGACTAAATACTCTATTCTATTAATCAGGATTGGATTTAAATACTGAATCTCCTGTTATAAACATGAGGTGATGTTTTATACTTTACACTTTAGCAGATTATTTTCCCTGGACATATTTTCTCTTCTTCCTCTTCCTCCCCTTCTCCACTTCCTCGCTTTCTCTCCCCACCCCTTCTTCCTCCTCTTTTAAACCTGTGTCGATCATTTCTTGGCTGTTTGTCCCTAAGCTACTTTCTATGCTTTGCTAAGTTTCAATTTCCTCATCTGTAACGTAGAAACAAACATTAAGGGCTGTTGATAGGATGGAACCTAATGTGTGTCAAGCACTTTGCGAAACACCTGACACACAGTGCTCCGTAAATGGCTATTACTGAGATGATTGACTTTACAAGATAATACTTAATTTTTTCAAGTTAAATGGGAAGATATCTTTCTGTCGAAACCTTTTTTTTCTTTCTTTAATTTTTTTGAGACAGGGTCTCACTGTCTCTCTTATCACCCAGAATGGAGTGCAGTGGCACGACCACGGCTCACTGCATTCACAACTTCCCAGGCTTATATGATTCTCCTGCCTTAGCTTCCCCCCCTGCAGTATATCGGGGACTATAAGCATGTGCCACCACACCCAGCTAACTCTTTCTTTCTTTCTTTTTTTTTCTTTTTTTTTTTTTTTTTTTGTAGATACGGGGTCTCACTATGTTACCCAGGCTGTTGTCAAACTCCTAGGACTCAAGAAATCCTGTCATCTCAGCCTCCCAAATCTCTAGGATTACAGGCAGGAAACACCCTGCCCAGCTCTGTTCAAACCTGTCTAAGCACACAATGTTTCTTGCAGAATTTATTTTAGATGTGGTACATTAAAGTCTACATAAATATTCTATTGAAATAAATTGTAACACAATAGCATCTACAAAACTGTATATTTGTTATACATTTCTATCTGGTCACCTATATTGAATCACAAAATCATTTCTTATGAATTGGTATGGGATGCTATTCTTGCTACATACATTTTCTAATTGGTCTTTATTTTAAACCTGAGAAACAAACAATCAATTAATTATATATAAAATATTTTCTTTTCAATGTAATGCATTTTTTAAATGTTAGGACTGGACTTTAGTCAATAATAATGTATCAATATTTGTCATTAGTTGAAACAAACACAAGATATTGCCAGTAGGAAAAACTGGGCATGGGGCATGGTATTTTATTTGCAACTTTTCTGTGAATTTTAAATCACTCTAAAATAAAAAGTTTTTTTTTAAATTAGAACTAAATTTAATCCTATTAAACTTAATCCTATTAAGTTGCAAGAGGGAAGGTCTGTTATGGTGTCAGAAAGAATTTATAATAGCTGTTAAAAAGAAGTAATACGTTCCTATCTATTAAATCAAGTTTACTTTTTCTTACATATTCTAGAAATTAGCTTGGCTTTTGTGCAGAGGCCATGGATTTCTAGGTCACCAACATTCCATTCACAAATCTCATACATCCCATCATCTTAACTGAAAACTTAATCAGTCTTTTGTGCTTTTGCACAGATCCCACTCGGGAGTAAGGGAAAAAAACATAACCCTACCCACCAAAAGGGAACTGAGTTTGTTTTACCATTGAAAATGTTCATCAAAGCCAGATATTGAACATAATACAGAAGGCTCTGGGAGACAAAAAGCCTGCAGAAATAAATGTTATACAAATCAGTGGTACTAAAATTAAATTAACAGTGCTTCTGTAGTGACAAAGTCAAAGTACGTCACTGTTGCAGAATTTACTAGAACAAAATATAGTTCAATTAACATTGTGTAGATCATATACAAATGTGTGATCAAGCAGAGGATACTTTTTTTAATGTATCAATAATATGAAATTCTATGGAAGAACCATCCTGCTTTATTGAACATCTACCATAATTAAGCAATGAAAGATATAGTAATGGATTAAGATGTATAGTCCTTCCCCAGGCTATAAAAATTATTGAGACAATCACATAAGGCTTGTAACATCAATTTCTTTATGATTATCTTGCCTAGGTTAAAAAAGAAGTAACAACAACCAATTTAAGAAGGATCACAAAGGACGATATAATATTCCTTTATGAAAACCTTTTATGTATTTTCTTAGCTGATAACAATTTCATGCATTAAAAAAGTGTTTGTTCCATAAAATAACATTTTATTTTTATGATGCAAAGGAAGGCAATATATGAGCCAACTATGAAAATAGTCTTGTTTGGTTGCTTTGGCTTGTGAGTTTCCCATTTGTGACAGTCATTTGGCAAAGAGACTCTGCAATCTGGAACTGATTCCAAGTCTGTAACGCACTAATAATGCCTTTTGACTTATGCATGTAATAAAGAGACAATCACCTCTAATGCAATCTGTTGTATGCATTATTTACACCCTCAAGTGCATTAGAAAGGCATATGAGGAGCCAGGGAAAATCAATGGAGCTTGCTTGTTTTTCTGTCCCATCGGTATCATTTCTGTGTGTTATAGCAATATATAAGGCATTTTCCCTGATGAAGTAATGCATGCTGTGCTTTCCAATTCTTAGTCTATTGCAGAAGTCCCCCCTTATCTGCAAGGGATACTTTCTAATACCCTCATTGGATGCCTGAAACTGAACAGTACCAAGTCATATATATATATACATATATGTATATCCATGATAGGTTAATTTATAAATTAGGCATAGTAAGAGATCAACAACTAATGATAAAAAAGAACAACTATAACCATACAATATAAGTTATGTGAATGTCATCTCTTCTGTTCTCTTTTTCTCTCTCAAAATATCTTATTGTACTGTTGATACAACACAATGACATGAGTTGATCCTGGGTAACTGAAACTATAGAAAGTGAAATCTTGGATAAGAGGGGACTGCTGTATTCATTCCACTCTCTTCACACCTTCAGTTCATTGATCTGTCTAAAATGTCATGCTGAAGACATGACAGAGATTTTTATCTACTTGCTTGTCCACATGTCAGTTTAAGAAATCATTCCATTACCATGCTTTCTTCGCCAAATCTTTTTCATTTTAGCTGTTGTCTCTTCAAATAGGAACAAGTACTTGTTTTCCTTAAACCAAACATAATTGTATAATTAAACCATTTTTATTTATCACTGAGTATTCTTATAGCTAAATCAACTAAGCCCAACATTTGCTCTTATTCTACTTGGCATTTAGCATTTAGGAAGACTCACTTTACCATTGATGACATCCATGCATATTCACAGGTATAGAATGAGGAATTCATGCCTGCCTGACAAGAACACTTCTATTGGAGTCATTCTGAGAATAGTGTAGATATAATGCAACTTGTGGAAATAGGAATAAATAAATAAATATTTTTTAACCTGGTATGGTCCTCATTTGATCACAAATGTTTTCTATTTGAATAGCACATTTGTGGCTTAATTTTTCTTGATTCTTGGTGAAGATTAGATCTTTAACCACAAATTCTCTAGGACACAATATATATTGGTAAAAACTTCATTTAAATATTTATGTACTTATGACATAGAATCCCTTTCAGTTACTCTCTCAACTTGAAAACATCCCACACAATTGAAAATGATTAAACTAATGTCACACTTAAATTTAATATTTGTGAATAACCAGGCACTGTGAAAATATACATTTAAAAATTTGGTCTCTTCGTAATTGTTATTCAAAAGTTACGGATGAAGAAACAAGTTATTCCAAATACACCTACATCAAAATGTATTGTTTTCAGTACAAATGTACAGAAGATAAAGAAAGAGTATTTTTGAAAGTACACAGTAGAAACCTTGATTGGAAATTGAAAACTACATATTGAATCCAATATTTCTATTGATTTTTATTTTGAAATTGAGGATAAGTCTCTGGGGCAGTGTTTCTGAATCATCTCGGTGCCAAAGCATCATCCAGGATCCTCATCTAAATCCATTCTCTCAGCCCCACCCACAGAAGTTCTGATGTAGTAGTAGACACAGATGCAGCTAGATGAGAACCACACTCTGAGGCATGGTCTTAAGGTCATCATTCAGGTTCAACCCCAATACATTTTTCACATCTCCAGATGAAAAGTGAAGTTTACTGTGCTAAGAGCTTTATGGTACATTATCTTATACAAGATGAAGAGTTACCGTACATTCATCATCATCTGTCTGCTACATGAGGTTTCTAAGTGTCAAAGAATGTATATGACTTACCCAAGATGACATAACTAGTTGAATCCAGAACTAAAATTCCAGGAGTGTATGACAATAAAGCCCATACTCAAAACTCTCTTATAAGCATATTTCTCCTACTCTAGAATGGATAAAACTTCAGCCTCTCTTTCTATCACTTAAGACTCATGAAGACAAGAGGTAGTAACAACCCAAAGGCAGTACTAATTATGAGTTTGTGTGTGGGTGTGTGGGTGGAAGTGGGGGTGTATGCAGGTGCCCAGAACATTAACAAGGTCAGTGTCCATATCATAAGGATTCTTTCTGACACACCTTTCCCATGGCCTCTTGTGAAGTAACACTTAGTTATCTAACCCAGCAGCATTTCTTAATCTGCAATATTAGAGGTATTACAGAGTTTCATGTCCTACCTTAGCAACTATAACAGTTAAAGACCACAATGAGAGGGAAAAAGCATAAGAGAAGAAAAAGAAGCTGGGAGGAAGAGAATAGAAGCATGACTATTTATATGCATTTATATGTGTGTGGGATTGGGGGAGAAGTGGGGTGGTATCATCTGATCAAGGAGAAAAAGAAGAGTCAAAAGAAAGCCATCTGTCAAAGTGATACATTAGAGATATAGAAAGAGAACAGATTGAAATTCCATAACGGTCAAGATAACTGAACATTTATGGTTATTTAGTGCTTTCTAGCAATATGTTTTGTTTACAATTTCAACATTTATTATAGATTATAGGGCACACGTACAGGTTTGTTACATGGGTATATTACGTAACACTGAGGTTTGGCTTACAAATGATCCTGTTGCACAGGTAGTGGTCACAGTGCCCAGTAGGCAGTTTTTCAGCCAATGACCCCCCTCCCGCCTTCCCTGGTCCGGTAGTCCCCAGTGCCTATTGTTGCCATCTTTATGTCTACTTGTATTCGATGTTTAGCTCCCACTTATAAGTGAGATCATATAGTATTTGGTTTTCTGATCTTGCATTAATTTGCTTAGGATAATGGCCTCCAGCTGCATCTATATTGCTGCAAGGAACCTTTTTTGTGGCTATATAGTATTCTGTGGTGTATATATAAGACATTTTCATTTCCAGTCCACCATTGATGAGCATCTAGGTTGAGTCCGTGTCTTTGCTATCATGGCTAGTGCCTAGGAATATTTTAAGTGTAAAAAAAAGTATCATACCATGCAAAAAATCATTTTAAAATGTTATGAAAAATTATTTTTTGAAATATTTATGGACATTATTTTTTCAAATTATTTGTGGAAGTTTATATAGTATATAAAATAAATAAGTTTTAAATTATATCTTTAAAATTTTATTATCAGAAAGCAACTTCACTTCTTATATCATAGGAATGATAATCTGTTTACTACTAATAAACCAAACTTATGCATGTACGATAGGAATTATTCATATTTGGTATTATTAGAAATAACTTCTTTACTGCAAGGCTTGAGAGAGTAAAGTTTTTGAAACAGTGAAGTTTTTGGAATCTTTCCTTTCTTTCTTACTCACTTCTTCCTTCCCTCCCTTCTTCTCTGCCTCTATTCCTTATAGCTTACCTTCTTTTCTCTTTCTCGCCTTTCTTTTCTCTCTTCCTCCTTTCCTTTCTCCCTTCCAGCTTGAGAAAATGGGGTTTGGTTGAGGTGAAATAAAGTTGTACCTGAAGATATAAAAACTAGGTTTGTTTAGAATCTGATAACTTCAGATCTAGAGGGTATCAGAGAACAGCTAGTCCTGCTCATTCATCATACAGATGAAGAAACAGACACTCAAAGAAGCAAAATTAACCCTTCTTCCTGCCCTACCTTTCAGCCAAATCACCAAGTCAAGAAGTAGAATTAGTTTTTCTGGGTTTTTGTTTACTAAACTTTCTGATACACTTGATTTTGTCCTCAATAGCTACCTCAACAGCTACCCTGCCAAGAGGAAGAAGGAACATACTTAGTGTTTCATTGGTGCTTCTTTCAGAATTAGTCTTGTGTTCTTTCATTTTAGTATGTAAAATCCGATAAAGCTGAGAAACTTCTGAAACTATGGCCTAGGAGGTGGTAGTTTTTGTGGCTTCCCAAATAACTAACCTGACTTTCTGTTTTACAACACATTTAAAGCCATTTTTTCTCTTCAGTTTTATCTCTATATTTGTTCTTCAATAAAGACAATTGCTAGTTGTCTTTTTCTTAAGTTTGGTTTCTCAAGTGAACTGAACATCCCAAAACAATAAAATTTCACTCTACCAAATAATGAAAAAATATAAAATGCCAAAAAATATTTTAAAAATAGAAATGTGTTATTGCAGGATTTTATTTTTGTGGGCAGCTTATCAATTTGATTAGTGAGTTTTGAGTTGAAATGTTATTATCAATCTTATAGTAAAAGAGTCACCTTTCTTACTCAGCACTTGAAATCAGAGAGCTATAAAGCATTAAAAGAAAAACATGACAAACCCCTTGTGTTCCTATAGCAAAAAAATACTCCTAGGGACTTCAGAAAAACAAGTGAAAAAGAAAAGATTCATAACCTCAGGTTATTTTTCTCCCTTACTAGTCTCACCCAAATGCTGCATAAAGAATATGTTTAACAATAATGCTATCATCTTTATATCTTTTTTCTTTTGAAATTTCAAGGAACTTTTACACTGCCCTTAACAGTTATAACAACCCACCTGAGGCAAGAATCTCTATCCTTATATTAAAAAAAAAATTGAGGCTTTACAGTGAAGTATTGTCAGAGCCTTGGTTTGAATATAGAAATCTTTACCACTCATGGATTTAGCAAAGGTTTGCTCATGGAAGACCTATTACATGTATCCAAGGACAGCCCTGGGCACCTAGAACACAGTGAGGAATGTAATACTGTACTTTCTTCCCTTTAAAATGCACATAGTCTAATAGAGGGAGAAACACAAGGAAACCAATGATTAGAGAACTATATGAAACATGCAGCAGCTACTACTGGACCACAGACGAAGAATCAAGATAGTGTCTCTTGGAAGTCTTCCTGGAAGAGACGATCATGAGAAAATCTTGAAAAATCATTGAGTAAGTAAATGATTAGGATTTCATCAGGCAGAGAGGGCAGAGAGAAACTAAAACAACACCTCTTAGTGATATACACACACACACACACACACCATAAATATACGCATAAATTTATATATACATATATGTATATATAATACATATGTATATATTATATATGTATATATTATGTGTGTATCTATATTATATATATCTTAGGTTATCTTAGTTATATGCGTATATCATACATATGTGTATATATTATATATAAGATATTTTATATATATATATATATCTTAGTTAGGTGAAACAGAGGTGTCAAAGTCAGAAGGAGATGCCTTTAGGGAACAGTAAGTCATATGGTCGGAGCAGAGCATGTGAGCTGGGACAGAAGATGAATCTGCAATTGTAGACAGGGAATATGATATCAAGAACTTTGTATTCACAACCAAGGAGTTTGTAATTTTCCTTGAAAACCACAGTGAGGCAAAATAAAGATTTTAAGAAGAAAGTGACATGGTTAGATTTCAATTTTACAAAGATCACTTTGGCTGCCTTTTCAGGAGAGAATGGAAAGAGGCAAGATTTGAAGCAAGGAACTTATTTTTAGGATGCTAATACAGTGATCTGGCTGATAAATGATACTGGTTAAAACTATTTCTTTTCAGAGTACAGTATTTGTCATTCAAATATGTAATCAATTACTTTCCAATTCACCTTAATTATGACAGTTCACACACAAAAAAGCATGAAAGCCACCTAGATTATTTTCCCATGGCCAAATAAAATGATTAAACAACTGGCCCCAGAAGTATTCGCTGCACTGCTTTCTGTCACGGCAAAAGAATTAATACAAGGTTTTATTTACAGTCTAGTGAAGGGAGTTACAGCTTTTATCATCCATTATGGCTTCTCCTTCTTGTACCTCTTAAAAATTATGTGAAATCCCAAGATAAAACAAATAAGAGCTTAGCAAGAAGATTTTTGAATGAGTCAACAAAATGATCAACTTTAAACAAAGTCCAGATGCATTTAGGTACTAAATAGTCTGGTATTATGTTAGTTGCACAGGCCTTCCAAGAGAAAAGCCAGGTGAAATTTTTAAAAAGCACTTAAGTTAATCTTTACTGTCCTCATTATGTTATTTTGAGTCCATAATTTGCTTGTTTCAGTTATGCAATCTTCCTCAATAGATTTAAGCTAGTGAGACTTGAAAATAGATGGAGTTAAGCTGTACTTTCCAGTATCTATAGTCTGCCTGCTGACAGGAGTCAAACTGACTAGACTTAGATTTCTGCCAGTAAAAATATGGTAGGAGAAACTTAACGGTGAATAACTGATAAAATTTCTATCATGCCAAAGTTTTTCAAGACAGAGAAAAGATACTTGATTTCAGAACAGCCTGGATCACACTAAACATTTCATGCCAGCTTCTAACTGATGACTGTGATTGAATGAAAATTGTCGTTTCAGGTTGTTTCTTGTGAGCTAAGGTGGTATGGTCGCAATAAATGGGGGAGGGTTGATTGAGTACATAAAGCAATTTTCAGGACATTTTCTTAAATAAGAAGAAACTTACTTGTTTTTGTGACTGTAATATTGGTAACTATGGTTATCTGGATTGAATGATATTGAGAATTATGGTCTAGCTACTATATGTGAGAAGAAGCAGAGAGCTGCCTGAACTCACCTTTATTAAATAAATGATATGTCCAGAAAAAGTATGCCAGAAAAAACACTATGAACTACCAAGAAATCCAAGTTGTATCTCCCATTATTATCTAATCCAAGGTTTGGAATATCCTTTACACTTGCTAAATGTACACTAAATAGAAAGAAAATAAAATAGACATTATCAGAAACTTTTTGCTGTATAATTTTTGAGGGAAATTTAAGAAAACACATTATGGTGCTAGAGGGAGGCCAGTACTCATTCTGAAAGATTTAAAGATTTTTCTAGTGTTTACGTAACACATCTTTAGCATAATCATCATCTGAGATAAGAGTGAAAATATTTCTTTATTTTAAAGTAAGAATCACTGAGTCTGTAGGGTATATAGCTATCAAGATATTAAATACTATTTATAAAGTCAGTCTAAGATGGGAAAAATGAAATCTGGCCAAATACTAAGAATGATTAGCTTATTCAAAAAACTATTATTTCTCCCCCGTTAATAAAAAGAAAATTAGTCCTGAAATACTTGCCAAGGGAAAAATAAAATGTATAATGACTAATTTAAAGGCTGCAGCCAAGGCACAATCCTAAAAAGTGAATCAAAGCTTTTACTATGGTTAGTCTTCTCCATAGAGATAAAAGAAAAGTACTTCAAATAAGCACATTGGATCTTTCATAATTAAATATGAAAAACAATTTCCATGATGTAGTTGAAAAAGTCTCACTCAATTATTAGTTTTTCAATGACAGAGGAGTCTCACTCAATTATTAGTTTTTCAAAGATAGCTCACATGTATCAATGTCATTCCCTCAAAATATCTGGGATATTTCTAAATTGAATCCTTTAATCTCAAAGCATTTAGGGAATATTTATCTGTCACAGCAACTAGAAAAATTCCTTTCTGTCTAATAACTCATTCATACAAACACATATAGTATATTCAATGAGATTAACAGCTTCATCCTCTTTCTTAAAATTTGTTTATGAGCAAATTCTCAAAATTATGCAACTTGACTAATGAATGAGCTATTCTTATATATCAAATGGCTGTGTTATATTGCCATTTCAGGATAATCATTAATGATCATCAAATGGAAGTTTTAGTATAAAGCAAAAAATCAATTTTAGAGTTCTAACGATGATTTTCAATAATTTTACTAACTAATAGAGAAAAAATTTGAATTCCTTCACAAAGGATTCTTGTGCACCGATCAGAAGAGAGGTCCATATATTTGAGGTCCATATAAATAGTCTTTGGAGCATGATATGTAGAGTTGTCAATGTGAAATGCATGTTCGTTGCAAGTTAAATACCCATTATGTGAGTATTTGCTTTTGTGATGAATTACTGAAAGTGATGACAAAAGTTACATCCTTGCACACAGAACATATTTAAAAATTTAAAAATTTAAGTTATAAGGGCCACTTATTAAAATGCACAGTTGTAAATCATGGTACTATTTTGTATATGCCTCAATTGGGACATTTATTTCTTAATGAAGGTTTAAGCATCCTCCTAGAGACTCATTTGTTGACCCCAACATATCCTTTCCAATGAAAAACATATATATTTAGGTTTGCATTGTCATTTAGGATTGGAAAATAGTAACAAAATTTGGACATTGAACCAATGTCAGATTCCTTGACATGATCAATTTCAGTTTCATGTTTGAAACCATAGTTTCCTCAGGAATTCTTGATATATGTGGCAAATATCTATCAGCACTTACACAGATTCCTATGCTACCTCACTTTCAGCTGCTTTGGGGCAGAATGGCCCATATCTTTTGTATAAGCCATGGAACCTATCTTTTTTTTTTTTTTTTTTCTCCCCAGAGTCTTGCTCTGTCATTCAGGCTGGAGTGTAGTGGCACAATCTCGGCTCACTGCAAGCTCTGCCTCCCAGGTTCACACCATTCTCCTGCCTCAGCCTCCCGAGTAGCTGGGACTACAGGTGCCTGCCACTACACCCGGCTAATTTTTTGTAGTTTTAGTAGAGACGGGGTTTCACCGCGTTAGCCAGGATGGTCTCGATCTCCTGACCTCGTGATCCGCCCGCCTTGGCCTCCCAAAGTGCTGGGATTACAAGCGTGAGCCACCACCCTGGTGGAACCTATCTTTTAAGTAAGGGCATTCCAATTATGATCTACTAATTTGATGAGAATCTATCAAACTATCCAAAATTAGTATTATTTACTTAATAATGGGAAATCTAGAATAGTGTTGTTTGAAAACTAGCAGTTTGTATCTATAAGAGGTTTATTCCCAGGCATTTATGAAAATAAGGAAGATAAATAATGACCATAAGCACCACAGTCATCTCAGATAGTAAATACATATCTCAGAATAGTCTCCTTTTGGCATTTGTATTAAAATTATAATGGAGATTTCTTTAAAAAACTAATTTTAAAAAAGAAGACAGCAAGATAAAAGACAAAGCACAGCATTAGCTCAAATCTTGTTTAGAAAATGACTTCCTTAATAAGATGACTTTTGTTTTCTTAACTAATCTAGACATGAAAATGTCTTTCTAACTACAATTGGGGCATGATAGGAATGTTGAAATGGTTAGAGATTAAGGAGAGGTCATAATTTTACCTGTTCACATTCAGAAAGGTAACAATTGGATTTTAAAAGTTTTACGTTCTCGTAGTTCCTAGCAGAGACTTAGTTACTAGAGATGATCATGGGATTCATGTGCATTTGATGATACATAGGAAGGGAATTGAATGTTAGCAAAGGTGACACAATTCTATTATGATCAGTAAATACTGTCTTTATTTCAATTCTGATAAGCCTGGCAACTGAACTCTGATGAGCCCAGGCAAAAGAAATAACAAAAACAAAACCTCCCTTGCAAGGATACTCCCCCCATCCTAACTAATAGTTTATGGAAAGCTTCTCTTCGGGAGCTTTGGTTAGGTTGCTATGGCTTTATCGGAAAGCTAAAAACTTGGCAGCTACTCTCAAAAAGTCAATAAGGCCACCTGACATAAACCGGCAAAACCTTAGCCTCATCACCCTAATCTTAAGACACTGAGAGACTTCATAATCCAAATAGGGAACACCAAGAGTTACTGACACTTCTTCAGGAAAACAAGGTCAGCTTAATTAGGTCACATGAAAATATTAGGAGAAATGCAGCATTTTTAAATAGGTAATCTGATTTTCAAAATAGCTGTCTAGTATAAGGACATTGTAATAAACCATTTTTTTTCCTTGAAGGCAACAATGCATTTAAAATCAGGTAATAGAGATTAAATAATAAACCCACAGCAACTAGTAGCTAAGTGATTATTGTAAAACAAGAGACGCTACTGTAGACACATTGAGTGAATATTCCATATTAGTTTAGGCAGGGTGTCTAGTAGAGTTCAGAATGATGTCTTTCTTAACAAACATGGTATCTCCAGGAGATCGAGACCCTCCTGGCTAAAATGGTGAAATCTTGTCTCTACTAAAAATACAAAAAAATTAGCTGGGCATGGTGGCACGCACCTGTAATCCCAGCTACTTGGGAGACTGAGGCAGGAGAATTGCTTGAACTCGGGAGGCGGAGGTTGCAGTGAGCCAAGATCACACCACTGCATTCCAGCCTGGGCAACAGAGCAAGATTCTGTCTTGAATAAACAAACAAACAAACAAACAAATAAATAAAAGAAAGAAATTTGGTATCCCAAGGTCTGAAGGACAAAAAGAACCACATATATCATCTTGACTGAAGCCAATCAAATCTCTCCCTTTTAATTTTTGTTTATTAAAAAAAATAAAGTTCTAGGGTACATATGCACAACGTGCAGGTTTGTTACATATGTATACATGTGCCTTATTGGTGTGTTGCACCCATTAACTCGACATTTACATTAGGTATATCTTCTAATGCTATCTCTCCCCTCTCCCACCACCCCATGACAGGCCCCGGTGTGTGATGTTCCCCTTCCTGTGTCCAAGTGTTCTCATTCTTCACTTCCCACCTATAAGTGAGAACATGCAGTGTTTGCTTTTTTGTCCCTACAATAGTTTGCTGAGAATGACGGTTTCCAGCTTCATCCATGTCCCTACAAAAGACATGAACTCATCCTTTTTTATGGCTGCATAGTATTCCATGGTGTATATGGGCCACATTTTCTTAATCCAGTCTATCATTGATGGATATTTGGGTTGCTTCTAAGTCTTTGCTATTGTGAATAGTGCCACAATAAACATATGTGTGCATGTGTCTTTATAGCAGCATGATCTGTAATCCTTTGGGTATGTAACCCAGTAATCGGATGGCTGGGTCAAATGGTATTTCTAGTTCTAGATCCTTGAGAAATTGCCACACTGTCTTCCACAATCGTTGAACTAGTTTACAGTCCCACCAACAGTGTAAAAGTGTTCCTATTTCTCCACATCCTCTCGAGCACCAGTTGTTTCCTGACTTTTTAATGATTGCCATTCTAACGGGTGTGAGATGGTATCTTATTGTGGTTTTGATTTGCATTTCTCTGATGACAAGTGATGATGAGCATTTTTTCATGTGTCTGTTGGCTGCATAAATGTTTTCTTTTGAGGAGTGTCTGTTCATATGATTTGCCCAATTTTTGATGGGGTTGTTTTTTCTTGTAAGTTTGTTTGAGTTCTTCATAGATTCTGGATATTAGCCCTTTGTCAGATGAGTAGATTGCAAAAATTTTCTCCCATTCTGTAGGTTGCCCGTTCACTCTGCTGGTAGTTTCTTTTGCTGTACAGTGGTTCTTTAGTTTAATTAGATCCCATTTGTCAATTGTGGCTTTTGTTGCCGTTGCTTTTGGTGTTTTAGACAAGAAGTCCTTGCCCATGCCTATGTCCTGAATGGTATTGCCTGGGTTTTCTTCTAGAGTTTTTATGGTTTTAGGTCTAACATTTAAATCTCTAATCCATCTTGAATTAATTTTTGTATAAGGTGTAAGGAAGGGATCCAGTTTCAGCTTTCTACATAGTTTTCCTAGCACCCCATTTATTAAATAGGGAATCTTTTCCCCATTTCTTGTTTTTGTCAGGTTTGTCAAAGATCAGATGGTTATAGATGTGTGGTATTGTTTCTGAGGGCTCTGTTCTGTTCCATTGGTCTATATCTCTGTTTTGGTACCAGTACCATGCTCTTTGGGTTACTGTAGCCTTGTTGTATAGTTTGAAGTCAGGTAGCATGATGCCTCCAGCTTTGTCCTTTTGGCTTAGGATTATCTTGGCAATGAGGGCTCTTCTTTGGTTCCGTATGAACTTTAAAATAGTGTTTTCTAATTCTATGAAGAAAGTCATTGGTAGCTTGATGGGGATGGCATTGAATCTATAAATTACCTTGGGTAGTATGGTCATTTTCATGATATTGATTCTTCCTATCCATGAACATGAAATGTTCTTCCATTTGTTTGTGTCCTCTTTTATTTCATTGAGCAGTGGTTTGTAGTTCTCCTTGGAGAAATCCTTCACATCCCTTGTAAGTGGGA
>NW_012114899.1:1971613-2114028 GCF_000951035.1 Colobus angolensis palliatus | reverse complement strand
CATTTTTTTTTATTGCATCTGTTTGATTCTTCTCTCTTTTCTTCTTTATTAGTCTTGCTAGTGGTCTATCAATTTTGTTGATCTTTTCAAAAAAGAGCTCCTGGATTCATTGATTTTTTGAAGGGTTTTTAATGTCTCTATCTCCCTCAGTTCTGCTCTGACCTTAGTTATTTCTTGCCTTCTGCTAGCTTTTGAATGTGTTTGCCCTTGCTTGTCTAGTTCTTTTAATTGTGATGTTAGGATGTCAAGTTTAGATATCTCCTGCTTTCTCTCGTGGGCATTTAGCACTATAAATTTCCCTCTACACACTGCTTTAAATGTGTTCTAGAGATTCTGGTGTGTTATATCTTTGTTCTCACTGATTTCAAAGAACATCTTTATTTCTGCCTTCATATCGTTATGTACGCAGTAGTCATTCAGGAGCAGGTTGTTCAGTTTCCATGTAGTTGAGAGGTTTTCAGTGAGTTTCTTAATCCTGAGTTCTAGTTTGATTGCACTGTGGTCTGAGAGACAGTTTGTTATAATTTCTATTCTTTTACATTTGCTGAAGAGTGCTTTACTTCCAACTATGTGGTCCATTTTGGAATAAGTGCGATGTGGTGCTGAGAAGAATGTATATTTTGTTGATTTGGGGGGAGAGTCTTGTAGATGTGTATTAGGTCTGCTTGGTGCAGAGCTGAGTTCAATTCCTGGATATCCTTGTTCACTTTCTGTCTCATTGATCTGTCTAATGTTGACAGTGGGATGTTTAAGTCTCCCATTATTATTGTGTGGGAGTCTGAGTCTCTTTGTAGGTCTCTAAGGACTTGTTTCCTGAATCTGGGTGCTCCTGTATTGGGTGTATATATATTTAGAATAGTTAGCTCTTCTTGTTGAATTGATCCCTTTACCATTATGCAATGGCCTTCTTTGTCTCTTTCGATCTTTGTTGGTTTAAAGTCTGTTTTATCTGAGAGTAGGATTGCAACCCCTGCCTTTTTTTGTTTTCCATTTGCTTGGTAGATCTTCCTCCATCCCTTTATTTTGAGCCTATGTGTGTCTTTGCATATGAGATGGGTCTCCTGAATAAAGCACAGTGATGGTTCTTGATTCTTTATCCAATTTGCCAGTCTGTGTCTTTTAATTGGAGCATTTAGCCCATTCACATTAAAGGTTAATATTGTTGTATGTGAATCTGATCCTGTCATTATGATGTTATCTGCTTATTTTGCTTGTTAGTTGATGCAGTTTCTTCCTAGCATCGCTAGTCTTTACAATTTGGCATGTTTTTGCAGTGACTGGTACCAGTTGTTCCTTCCCATGTTTAGTGCTTCCTTCAGGAGCTCTTGTAGGGCAGGCCTGCTGGTGACAAAATCTCTCAGCATTTGCTTGTCTGTAAAGGATTTTATTTCTCCTTCACTTATGAAGCTTACTGTGGCTGGATATGAAATTCTGGGTTGAAAATTCTTTTCTTTAGGAATGTTGAATATTGACCTCCACTCCGTTCTGGTTTGTAGACTTTCTGCCAAGAGATCTGCTGTTAGTCTGATGGGTTTCCCTTTGTGGGTAACCCGATCTTTCTCTGTGGCTGCCCTTAACATTTTTTCCTTCATTTCAACTTTGGTGAATCTGACAATTACGTGTCTTGGAGTTGCTCTTCTTGAGGAGTATCTTTATGGTGTTCTCTGTATTTCCTGAATTTGAATGTTGGTCTGCCTTGCTAGGCTGGCAAAGTTCTCTTGGATAATATCCTGCAGAGTGTTTTCCAACTTGGTTCCATTCTCCCCGTCACTTTCAGGTACACCAATCAGACATAGATTTGGTCTTTTCACATAGTCCCATATTTCTTGGAGGCTTTGATTGGTTCTCTTTACTCTTGTTTCTCTAAACTTCTCTTCTCGCTTCATTTCATTCCTTTGATCTTCAATCACTGATACCCTTTCTTCCAGTTGATTGAATCAGCTACGGTAGCTTGTGCATTCACCACGTAGTTCTCGTGCCATGGTTTTCAGCTCCATCAGGTCATTTAAGGACTTCTCTACACTGGTTATTCTAGTTAGTCACTTATCTAATCTTTTTTCAAGGTTTTTAGCTTCTTTGCGATAGGTTCAAACTTCCTCCTTTAGCTAGAAGAAGTTTGATCGTCTGAAGCCTTCTTATCTCAACTCATCAAAGTCATTCTCCGTCCAGCTTTGTTCCACTGCTGGCAAGGAGCTATGTTCCTTTGGAGGGAGAGAGGTGCTCTGATTTGTAGAATTTTCAGCTTTTCTGCTCTGTTTTTCCCCCATCTTTGTGGTTTTATCTACCTTTGGTCTTTGATGATGGTGATGTAAAGATGGGGTTTTGGTGTGGATGTCCTTTCTGTTTGTTAGTTTTCCTTCTAATAGTTCAGATCCTCAGCTGCAGATCTGTTGGTGTTTGCTCGAGGTCCACTCCAGACCCTCTTTGCCTGGGTATCAGCAGGGGAGGCTGCAGAACAGCGAATATTGCTGAATAGCAAATGTTGCTGCCTGATCCTTCCTCTGGAAGCTTTGTCTCAGAGGGGTACCTGGCCATGTGAGGTGTCATTCTGCCCCTACTGGGGGTTGCCTCCCAGTTAGGCTACTCGGGGGTCAAGGACTCACTTGAGGAGGCAGTCTGTCCGTTCTCAGATCTCAATCTCTGTGCTGGGAGAACTACTACTCTCTTCAAAGCTGTCAGACAGGGACATTTAAGTCTGCAGAGGTTTCTGCTGCCTTTTGTTTGGCCATGCCCTGCCCCCAGAGGTGGAGTCTACAGAGGCAGGCAGGCCTCCTTGAGCCCCTGTGGGCTCCACCCAGTTCGAGCTTCCTGGCAGCTTTGTTTACCTACTCAAGCCTCAGCAATGGTGGGCGCCCCTCCCCCAGCCTCACTGCCACCTTGCAGTTTGATCTCAGACTGCTGTGTTAACAATGAGTGAGGCTCCCTGCACGTGCGACCCTCTGAGCCAGGTGCGGGATGTAATCTCCTGGTGTGCCATTTGCTAAGACCATTGGAAAAGCGCAGTATTAGGGCGAGAGTGACCTGATTTTCCAGGTGTCATCTGTCACCGCTTCCCTTGGCTAGGAAAGGGAATTCCCTGACCCACTGTTTCGATTCATACTCAGTGGCCTGCACCCACTGCGCTGCCCCACTGTCTGACAAGCCCCAGTGAGATGAACCTGGTATCTCAGGTAGAAATGCAGAAATCACCTGTCTTCTGCATTGCTCATGCTGGGAGCTGTAGACTGGAACTCTTCCTATTCGACCATCTTGGAACCACCCACCTCCAATCAAATCTCCTAACCATATTCTCGGGTGAAACTGTGCTTCTTAAAATAAAATTCACTAAGAAAATTTTTTATCAGGTAAAATTAAAGTAAGCGGTGAACATTTTGGGAAGGTGTTATTTTGGGTTTTCACACACAAATACCTGAGATTTATACAAGATCTAACTAAGCCAACAATCTCTTGTAGTTTTATGTGAATCAAAGGACTAAGCCTCTGGAGATTTGTCTAAAACTGAACACCAAGTTTTGAAATTGTGTTAAAATCAGTCTAAGGCCAGTACACCCAAAAGAAAACTAAAGTTGATAACTCAAATACCTCCATAAATATAAATAGGATGCAAAAATGCTTTTGAAATAGTTTATGAAATAGTAACACAATAGAAAGGAATCAGCTGATAATCTCAGGCATATCATAGAGTATTTACATGTAAACACCAAGGAAACACTGAGCTAAAAGAGGATAAAATAAGAAGAACAGTCGAAAGTGAATCATTCATGATTTCTTATTAGCATTTAAAACTTTTCTTAAAAATGGAGGGCTTGATAGTTTCCAACTTTTCTGGTCTGTGACATGCCAAAATACTATTAAGGAATAAAAAATAAGATAAATTTACCAAGTTTGGTACAAATCTACTATAATTAACACCGAAGATAATGTATTTCTATATTAGACAGATATAAGGACTTATAAATAAGGAAATCCAACTTATGTTTTCTCAAATGATGGGTTCAGATCAAGACATGGAGTCACTGTGTTCAAGTTTTTGGAGACATAAGCCCTTTGTGCTGTTCTGAATCAAAAAGGCCAGCAATATGCAGGTTATAATCAGGGGGACAACAGAGAAAGTACTGCCCTAACCTTGCAGGGAGCTGTGGGGCATCAGCTTCTGGAACACTATGTCTTTTTCTAGCCACTGCTCTTCCAGAGAACAATTTGTTCTTCCAAATTGTTCTTCTGAACAATTTAGGCAAAGCAGGTCATCAGGAAAGGCAAAACAGCCTATTTGTAGGGATAAATATTAAGAAATCAACCTCTTATTTTTGGTCTGGGAAATTATAAAGCTTGAAAAATGAATTAAGCCTTAATAATAAAGATGTGCATGAATATGGGGAACAATAATTCATTTACCAATTTTGAGGTGACAGCTTTTTGTCATAATAGGGAAAGAACTTGAAAGGAACTACAAAAGGAAACAATAATTGCACACAGAACATACTTTAAAATTATAAAGTTTCTCAATTTAAGAGACAATACATATGCATTGACCAGCTTAGGGGACCTATAGAAATTGACAGATTACAGCTAACATTATAATAGACTGGTAAGAAAAGATGGGGCACATCTCAACCTCTTGAGATTTGTTTCTTTTTTGAAGACCGTTACTCATCAAGTGTCACTGGGAGCTACTATTAAAATCTAATTGCTGTAAGGACTTGTGTCCAAACAAATTCAGTCATAAGATCATTTAGACAAGAATGATAACTTTCAGTGGCCTATAATATCAAATGCAATTCTTCTAATTGGTTATACTATATGTTCCATAAAGACAGCCTCTTATTTACTACTGTATCCATAAATATTGGCCAATGTTAGGTTGAACCATATAAATTTGCTGATGTTCAACCACATTTGAACTGTAATATAATTTTGCATTATTCAACCTACAAGTCATTTTACTATTTTTAATATATTAAATAAATGAATGATTTAATCTAAATATTTTGACATATATTTTATAGGCTCAATGAACGTTCTTACTGATAGGGAAATGCCCTTGCAGATGTGAATATTCTCAAATCCTCAGCTGCTCTGCTTTGGCCTAGATGAACACTTCCAAGTTTGAAGACTTCCAAATTTATAAAAGTCATTTATTTCATGTCTATATGTATATATTAGAGTGAATATAAAAACCTTTCTGTGATGAGGCTCTTGTTTTCAGGGTGGTTACTGCCCCACTGGCAGAGGCAATACCAACATATCTATAATAAGCAACGCTATTATAGATCACAAAGGCTTGCACCCATAGGAGGCTCAACTAGAACTGCTCAGTTTGGGCTTCAATAAATTCAATAATAATTCAGCTTTCATGGAAAAGGAAGAACTTAACCTTGTCTTCATCTGTGAGAAAAATTTGTAGGCAAAGTGTAAGGGGTAGGCATTTTTTGATATAAGATTGAGGGAAGAATAAGCAAGTGTGTGGGGATACCCATGAAGCCTTTCTAGCCATAAGAGAAGTTCTGTCTTGGAGAGTTGAGGATAAAACTGTGGATAAATAGGATGAGATTTCTGTGCAAACAGCTGAGTTCTAGGTTTAAAATAAAAATTTATTCATTATGCATAAAAATCTTCAGAGGTTTATGAGAAGGAAGTACATAGAAAACCATTAAAGTTTTTAAGTAGAAGGTAAACCAAGTTTAAAGAAGATTAGCTCAAATTATCAAAGACTGTACTTTCTGGATAATATCCTGAAGAGTATTTTCCAACTTGGTTCCATTCTCCCCATCACTTTTAGGTACACCAATCAGACAAAGATTTGGTCTTTTCGCATAGTCCCATTTTCTTGGAGCTTTGTTTGGTTCTTTTTACTCTTTTGTCTCTAAACTTCTCTTCTCGCTTCATTTGATTCATTTGATCTTTAATCACTGATACCCTTTCTTCCCCTTGATCGAATCAGCTACTAAAGCTTATGCATGCATCACATAGTTCTCATGACATGGTTTTTGGCTCCATCAGGTCATTTAAGGTCTTCTCTATGCTGTTTATTCTAGTTAATTATTCATCTAATCTTTTTTCAAGGTTTTTAGCTTCTTTGAGATGGGTTCAAACATCCTCCTTTAGCTCAGAGAAGTCTGTTATTACTGATCATCTGAAGCCTTCTTCTCTCAACTCATCAAAGTCATTCTCCATCCAGCTTTGTTCCATTGCTGGTGAGAAGTTGCGTTCCTTTAGAGGAGAAGAGGTGTTCTGATTTTTAGAGTTTTCAGCTTTTCTGTTCTGCTTTCTCCCCATCTTTGTGATTTTATCTATCTTTGGTCATTGATGATGGTGATGTACAGATGGGGTTTTGGTGTGGATGTCCTTTCTGTTTGTTAGCTTTCCTTCAAACAGTCAGGTCCCTCAGCTGCAGCCTGTTGGAGTTTGCTGGAGGTCCACTCCAGACCCTATTTGCCTGGATATCACCAGTGGGAGGCTGCAGAACAGCAAATATTGCAGAATGGCAAATGTTGCTGCCTGATCCTTCCTCTGGAAGCTTTGTCTCAGAGGGGCACCTGTCTTTATGAGGTGTCAGTTGGCCCCTACTGGGAGGTGTCTCCTAGTTAGGCTACTTGGGGGTCAGGGACCCACTTGAGGATTCAGTCTGTCTGTTCTCAGATCTCAAACTCTGTGCTGGGAGAATCACTACTCTCTTCAAAGTTCAGTAGGAAATGCAGAAATCACCTGTCTTCTGCATCATTCATGCTGGGAGCTGTAGACTAGAGCTGTTCCTATTCAACCATCTTGGAACCAGCGAACTTCCTTCAAAGACTATACTTTCTAAAATAAACTATTTATAGCATACACTGGGTTGTCTCAGTTTAAATAAAGACCAATTACATTTTTAAGTCAGTATTTTAAGCAAGTTTACAGGACACACTCATATTTAGAATTAAAAATATTATGTACAAAAGGGTAAATCCTTTTCTGGTAAGAATTAATACAAATTAGTATAGTTTTTAACTATCATTTTTGAACTGTAAAAGACAATTCCAAAAGCTATTAGTCCATTTCCAGACTAAACCTCTATTACAACTGCTTAGTCACTCAGAAAAAAAATTAAAGAAGTATTTTGTGTGCTTATATGCACAGCATGCACACATATAACAACGTTTATACCTGATTCTACATTTTGCCACTGTTGTCAATATCATGTCTTGCAGAGATTGCATGGCATAATTATATTTTAAAATAAACTCATGAATTATCTGGCTAGAAACACAAATAGCAGTTGTAAAATATGCTGGTGAATATTTGAAGCAAAATAAAACCAAAAAACAAACAAACAAAACACCTGTAGATCAGAAAGCACAAAACAGAATAACCACTGAATTACTAAGCGATATGCATAACCTTCATTAAGTAACTTCTATTAAGATAAATGGGAGTCATGCAGCTAAAGCTAGTTTAGAGAAAAAGAGAGAGGGAGGGAAACGGGGGTGCTGGATGGTGTAGGGGAAAGGGATTCTCTTTGATAAGAAGGAAACCAGACCAATATTGAAATCTTCTGGTGACTTGGGAGGTCAAAAATCATTATAAAGTCATTCTTTCTTGCAACTATCCATTGATTTCTTATTACTAACGTGGACTATATATGTTTGCAATATTTTAAGAATATGGTAAAAGCTAGCTATAAAGAAACTCATTTGTACATACACCGGGGGAATGACAAGCCTAATCACAATTCCTTTAATATAATTTTCTATGACAAAACTTGTTATACAGATATTTACTCTGGCAACAACATAATAAAAGGATTCAAATTAATTATTTTGCTGCTGTGCTTCTGTGTAAATTATTTTTAAGCTTGTTGTCCCTACTTCTCTAAGAGATAGAAATTGTCTACATATTCTGATTAGGTGTATGCCCAAGGAAGGGATGGTTTCCATCCACCAAGGAAAACGTGCTCTGTAGGAAAAGAGCTGGTTATTAACAAAGCAATGAAGAGCACTCACACAATTGCCGGTAAGTCACAAATTCCCATGAGGACAAATTCATTACTAATACCAGGCCAAGGTATAGTAATACATGGCATAACTGCACTGGAGAATAAAAGAAACTCCTTTCAAATGTGGGTAGAATTTAGTTTGAAGGAAATTGTTGAATTTGATCTTTATCCATGAAGGCTGATTGCAGGCATTGGGGGCAGGGGAGGATGGCATTTATTTTTCAAGTAGATTGTCTGCAATATTTTTTTGATTAGGTTTTAATGGTGTACATATTAAGTGTATTATGACCCTTATGACCCATTATTGACATACCAAGAGCAGATAGCAAATAAATATGAGTCATATCTGGCAGTACAAAATACACAGAAATAAATACTCTATCACTGGGATGGAAAGTGCAAATTAAAGGGGAAAAAAAAAAAAAAACCTCATTGTGGTTTTGATTTGCATTTCTCTGATGGCCAGTGATGATGAGCATTTTTTCATGTGTCTGTTGCCTGCATAAATGTCTTCCTTTGAGAAGTGTCTGTTCATATCCTTCACCCACTTTTTGATGGTGTTATTTGATTTTTTTCTTGTAAATTTGTTTAAGTAATTTGTAGATTCCAGATATTAGCCCTTTGTCAGATGGGTAGATTGTAAATTTTCTCCCATCAGAATGGCAATCATTAAAAAGTCAGGAAACAACTGGTGCTGGAGAGGATGTGGAGAAACAGGAACACTTTTACACTGTTCATGGGACTGTAAACCAGTTCAACCATTGTGGAAGACAGTGTGTTGATTCCTCAAGGATCTAGAACTAGAAATACCACTTGACCCAGCCATCCCATTACTGGGTATATACCCAAAGGATTACAAATCATGCTGCTATAAAGACACATGCACACGTACGTTTATTGTGGCACTATTCACAATAGCAAAGACTTGGAACAAACCCAAATATCCATCAATGATAGACTGGATTAAGAAAATGTGGCACATATACACCATGGAACACTATGCAGCCAAAAAAAAGGATGAGTTCATGTGCTTTGTAGGGACATGGATGAAGCTGGAAACCATCATTCTCAGAAAACTATCACAAGGACAGAAAACCAAACACCGCATGTTCTCACTCATAGGTGAGAACTGAACAATGGGAATACTTGGACACAGGAAGGGGAACATCACACACCGGGCCTGTTGTGGGGTGAGGGGAGTGGGGAGGGATAGCATTAGGAAATATACCTAATGCAAATGTCGAGTTATTGGGTGCAGCACACCAACATGGCACATGTATACATATGTAACAAACCTGCCCTGCACACTGTTCACATGTACCCTAGAACTTAAAGTATAATAATAAAAAAAACAAAATATTGATTTCATCCATATATTTTACAGATGTTTCCATTGTGTCACATGAAGAACATGTGACTAGATTATCACCATTCATAATCCAGAAAAATTGTTTACATAGGCTGCCAGAGAATGAATTGGAAAGGGCATCCATACTTACAAATTTTATAAGGAGAGTTTTCCAAATCCCTGTTAAGTCTCTTCCTCTCAGAGCTAAAGCTTCCTTATTCTGTCAACTTTTATTTGAAGGACAATCTCCATGATTAGGAGCTCCATGTTAGGAGCTTTGTTCACATTTTTGCTTTGTTTCTGCCCCTGTTCACTCATGGCAGTAAGAAGTTGCTTTATAGCCTGAGGATAACCTTTCTGTGTGGTTCACATCTAGTCTTCACAGCAGAGCAGGTGTTCACAACCACTGAGACCTCAAATGGTAAAGGTTTGAACTAACAGGCTGCACATTCTGAACAACTGGTGGCTGTTGCTTTTAGCTATGCTGCCATCTGCAAAACTTTCAGTATATCTGTAGAAGCTTTATTTTTCAGGTATGTAGTGGGGGAAAACCACTGAGCCCCATTATTCTCTCTACTCATAGGGTTACCTCCATGTGGATGCTATACTTCTTTTGTAGCCTGTGATTATAGTTTTCAAACATCCTCCTCATACTGTTGAATATTGAACCTGTGTCAGTTAATATGCTGTTAGCCAGACTACTCCATGGTGTTTATAAAAATTATTTTAATCACTGACAGAAACAAGGAGGTTTCATTTGCTGAATCTACCTCAGCAGTCACACCTTTCAAGAATTTAAAATTCTTTATTGTTTTATAGATGATAATATGAATTACTTTAATGTTTAGGCATTAATCAATTGGATAAGCACTTTATATCCTCAGTTATATTATTGGTAATGTTAGATGGGACAGGGCGAAGTTCAAAACTCTATTGCATAACGCTACAAGACAACTTTCCAACTGCACTGGGGTTGATGCTGACCCCAAACGGGCCTGTACAGTGTACTAATATGTACCTGACTCAGGAATTAAGAAACATAGTTTTGAATGCCAGTTGCACCACTCCTGTGTGTGGGTTTGATGTCAACTAAAACAACGAACGTTCCCCATGCTCCTATGTTGTCATTTATGACAAAAGGAAGAATCAAAACATTAATGTTTGCAGGGTCATAGGTAATTGTGTAATCTAATATTTTATTATAGACGTGGTAAGAGGCCTAGAGAGAAACGTAACTTGCCTAACGCCACACAGAAAGAGAAGGCAGTCTTCAGATGGCTAGCCTGGTGCTCTCTTTCCTTTCTATTTCCCACCGTGGTAAATTAGAAAAATTGTAGAACACAAAATGGTTTCCAGTCAGACTGCTTCAATAATAGTTTGCAGACTGTCATGTGAAATACAAGCCCGGAAACAAACTTACCATAACAAAATAATGAACCAGAGCTCCAGCCTCAGTTAAGCATTGACACTGGCCCCAGCGTCAAGTTAAAAATGAAGATTTCATTTCCTTAGTATTATTGTTGTTTTAAATCAAAGAACATAGAATAAAGACTGCAGTTAGTCTGTTACTTGCAATGGATGGGAACAGGAGATATACCCCAGCATTCCTACTCATTACCTGGGCACTAAACCTCTCCAAGTCTTAGTGTTCCTGTTTAAAAACAAGGGTAATAGTAATCTCCGTCATAAGATTATTATTGGGATAAAATTGGTAGATGCACGTAAAGTATTTAATGCAGGACTTACAAGACACGGAACGTTTCAGGCATGTTAGTTGCTGTTATGTTTTTTCTGGTGCAGACCCTCCAAGTTCTTTCTCTCTATTCCTCTCCTATTCAGTCTACTCCAAGAGCATTTTTCTGGAAAGAGGTGGGGGGTAATTCACATAATGACTTAGTGAGGAACATGCTCTGTGCTTATATGGAAACATGATTCTCTTGGTAGGTCAGATCTGACAAATCAAGGGTTTCTAAAGAATATTTGTTTCATCTGTCATCTAATCCCATCCTGTAGTTACTAATGAAGAGCCTGGCTGACTGGGATCAAGAGCCTGGAGTGTCTCTGGTGGTGCAGAGCAAATCAAAGCCACAGGAAGTTTGGCAAGACATCATCACCATGAAAGAATTATCTAAACTTGTTATGCTGCTAAAAATTAATAACCACTCTCTTATATTTTACATTTATAAGGCACATTATTTTTAAAAGATTTTAAAATACTAGTTGAAGTAAATTGGAGGGGAAGCTAGGTATCAGTTAAATGATATTTCTGAACAAAATCTTTGAAGACTAATCTATTCTACAAAAAACGTTTAATACTTTTTTTTCAAAAATGAAACCTCATTATCTTTCCTTTTAAGCAATTGGAATGAATACTATAGAAACTACGAGTGATCAATATAAGTAATATTGAGCAATATACTGCAATATCAAAATTTTAAACCAAGTGATAAACCTCACTGATTTTACTTGACCGTTACCCATTTTCTTTATCGCTCTTCATATGTTTTTAATGCAGTTTATTTTAAACCTCTGAATTGTAATCACAGCTTTATTTGGTGAGAAAACTCAAAAGAATAGCATAGCAATTGAATATCAATCTATGAACATGGGATCCAAGACACAGTTTGCTCATCTATCTGTTTACTTTAGTCCTCTAACACAGGGGTCCTTAACCTCCGAACCAAGGACCTGTACAGGTCTGTGACCTGTTAGGAAGTGGACTGCACAGCAGGAGATTACTGGAAGATGAGTGAGCATTTCTACCTGAGCTCTGCCTCCTGTCAGATCAGCAGTGGCATTGGATTCTTATAGCAGTGCAAACCCTGTTGTGAACTGCACATGTGAGGGATCTAGGTAGCATGTTCCTTAGGAGACTAACTAATGTTTGAAAATCTGAGGTAGAACAATTTCATCCTGAAACCATCCCCCACCACAACCCTGCTCTGTGGAAAAATCGTCTTCCATGAAACTGGTCCCTGTTCCCAAAAAGGTTGGGGACCGCTGCTTTAACATAAAAACCTCCACACAAAAACTACTATACTGGGCCGGGTGTGGTGGCTCACGCCTGTAATCCCAGCACTTTGGGAGGCCCAGGCAGGGTGGATCACAAGGTCAGGAGTTCGAGACCAGCCTGATCAACATGGTGAAACCCTGTCTCTACTAAAAGTAGAAAAATTAGCCAGGTGTGGTGGCGGGCACCTGTAATCCCAGCTACTCAGGAGGCTGAGGCAGGAGAATTGCTTGAACCTGGGAGGAGGAGTTGCAGTGAGCCGAGAAGGCACCACTGCACTCCAGCCTGGGCGACAGAGTGAGACTTCATTTCAAAAACAAACAAAACACAAAAAAACTACTATACTGGAAAGATGAAAAGGAAATAAGTGTAGGTTCAAACACTAGTCATGATTACTCAAAAATATAAAATAAAAGCTCATATATTCTAGATGTGAAATTTCCCTGACATACATAGCACACATCGAATATGTGTGTATATGTATAGATGTAATTATATGTATATTATTTATCTATTATCTATCTAATTTATTGAAATGAATAAGCAATTAGGTACCTTTAGATCATACCTAAAGATACGATGTCATCACATACTGGTTGTCACTACTACTTTGACATTTACCATTGTGCCATATAAAATTATTCTACCCAATATCCTGAAATTTTTCAGTTGACTTGGTTGAGATGCTAATAGTATCCATTGATGTGGATGTAAATGTTTTATAATAACATAAAAGAGAATAGTTGTTATAGAATGTATTCCTGCTCAGAGGTTACGTATTTTAAATCTAATAAGATCACACCCTAAAATTTCAGACAAATCATTAGCTTCTAGACACATTTTGTGTAACATTATTATAGCTGACTTCCAGAGTATCCAGCAGTATGTCCAATTTGTATGTACCATGGTATCACAGCCTGACATTTTTAACAAATGCCTACAGTTATAGCAGAGAAAAATTCTTGGGTATACTCTTGAGCCAGGTAGCAAAAAGACCATTTAGTTCTGTAACTGAGAAGACATAGAGTTATTTCTTGGGCTAATAAGAAACAGATTTTCAATAAAAATCGGCTTGGCAGAAATAAAGCAATTTTAGTGAAGGCAAAAGAAGACATCGTTAGAAATAACAAAATATTTAAATATCTGTTTTACATGCCTGAAATAATTCCCATTGATTTTTTGCTAAAATTGTGTAAACATGTCAGAAATGAAACTATTAAGATTTTAGGCAATCAAAGTTATTCTCTGTAATTCTTACTGAGATAATTTGCATTTATTATAATTTACCTTCATGGGCGAAGAGATTGCTTGAGACTTTTTGGACAAAATGCAAAAGGTATGAATGAATGAGCACATATTTAATAGACTGACATCCTGGGCATTTATGAGTACTCCAGCCTTGGATATAATGACACCTACGAAATTGAACAAGACTGATTTTTTTTTTTTTGCGTTGTACATTGCCCTTGCATCCATTTGTATGCAACTTACTGTTACCTAGGGTAATAAGGGAGAACACAGTATATAATTTAAAAAAATTAATCATTAATTCCAGCTTTTAAAAACTAGAAATGAATCATTTTTGCATTAAAAAAAATTTCAGGTAATCAACAAACCAGTCAAAAATCACTTGGTTGGATAAATTTGAAGTAGGCCAAAAAATTCCTTTCATCCTTCTAAACTGTGATATTTTGACCTATCTCCTCTGGTGGAATGTTTTTCCTTCTGCTTTCTTCTCGCCATCAATATATTACACATAATCAGTGTCATATAGCAATGCATAAAGTCCTTAAAAGGAATTCATTTGTGCACTTAACAATTTGGTTTGAATATCAGTGATGTGTGGATGTTTTAGAAGTTGGTCAAGTCTTGAGAAAATCATTCAAGTCAGCCTATAGCTCCAAATGCTTCCCAGAGATGTATCAGTGTTTGGCACTAACTGATAAAAGATGAAATCCCTATTTGGGAGACAATTTTGTTTCATGCCCAATCTTTGTACATTGTTTTAAGAATACAGGAATAACTTACGTATCTTGTTATTTCTTGCAATTGCTTTTTGTTAAGATGGTGAGCATGCTATTTTTGGGTAAACTCTCTCACCTTTCCTTTAGGTTTATGTACAGATCCAGTTACATTTACTCTGGGGAGTATAATTATGAACCCACCACTTTTTCACAATGGAACAAATAAATGAAATTAAGTCCTAACAATGAATTTAGCAAATCACTATACCGTGAATACTGTTTATTTAAAAGAACATAAATAAAAAGGCAAAATCATCTGAAGTTACTCAATGCACAATTATTTTTCAGATTCAATTATACTGTAAAAAAGCAACCCAAAACAGATAAAATTAATTTCCTCTTTTACATAATACCAACTCAATTTGCAACACCTAGCTTTTCAAGTTTAATGAAATAAAAGTACCTTTGCTTCCATTTATATGTGTAAATACACATATATAAAATCTATTTGATGGAGTGGATGGAAAAAAAGCACAATTACTGAAGTAGATAAATGTTATTGTAAAGTAGCAGCCTAAGTAAAAAAAAAAAAAAAAATGATATGTGCAGACTATACTACCAGCAGTCTAAGGTAAGAGGAGATAAAAACTGAACTGTGTTTTTAATTTGGAAATTATTTAATGGCTGGAAAAGTTCAGGTCAACCAATTATTTTCTTCTTCTCTTTTACCTCACCACTAACTGAAGCATAGATGCCACAGAAAACTATTAAAGAGATTTTTTTTTTCATTGTTAGGGTTTCCAAATGATAACTTTGTGTAGGGTTAACATTATGCCACAGTCAGGTATGGTAGGATTTTCAGACATTCATCATCTTTTTTGTCCTCCATAACAGCCAGTTAATTTAAAAATCAAACTGGTTCTCTATTAGTTTTGTATGTGTGTCCAGATGAAAAAGAAACTTATGAATATACAATGTGATAAACATTATATATAATATATATAACACATCATTATATATTACATATCATCTATATTGATGTTCATCATATTATATATTAATAATTTTCAGCAAATTGCATTACATAAGCTGCAAATACTTAGAGGAGTATCTTTTGTACTCAACATTGAATATAATGAAATGCTACCTCTTTGTCTTCAATTGTTGAAGTTATACACATGATTAAGCTACATGGACAAACACATTATTGTCTGAAAACAGTTGCCACTAAGATCATGAGAGAAATGGTGCAGTGCAGTACAGGGAAATGGGCCTTGGACTAGGGAAGGCCTGAATTTCAGTTCCAGCTTTGACACTTACCCAATATTTACTAGTAGATACATAATTTAACCTGTCTGATATTCAATTTTCTCACTTGGAAAATGAAGACACTGAAGCAGAATATTTTTATACATTTGTCTAGCTGAAAGCTAAGATTAATTTATATTCGGATGGGAGACATACATGGAGCTTTTATATAAATCAGTAGTTCTCAAAGTGTACTGTTCTTGTTTGTTACCTGAAGAGATTTAAATATTACTTGTCCCTAGAAGCAGGGCCTGAACAATTAAAAGAATACTTCCCATGGGTGAAGATAAGGCATTGGCATGTTTCAAAAGCTCCCTGAGTGTTATTTTTTTTTTTTTTTGAGACAGACTCTTGCTCTGTCATATAGGTTGGAGTACAGTGGTGCAATCTCGGCTCACTGCAACCTCCGCCTCCTGAGTTCAAGTGATTCTTCTGCCTCAGCCTCCAGAGTAGCTGGGATTACAGGCACGCGCCACCACACCTAGCTACTTTTTGTATTTTTAGTAGAGATGTCAGGCTGGTCGCCAACTCCTGACCTCGTGATCTGCCCGCCTCGGCCTCTCCAAATGCTGGGATTGCAGGAGTGACCCACCACACCTGGCCTCCCTGAGTAATTTTAATACACAACCAGGATAAAGTGGTCTGTCTTTATAGCCCATTCTTAAAAATAGCAACACTCTCAATAGAGGCAATATGATATGTATATAAGTTAAGAACTTTATTTTCTCATTTCTGGGCATTCATTTTCTCATTCGTTTACTACAAATTTATTATTCACCTATTAGATGCTATGCAATACATTAGGTGCAAAGGATATAAACATTAAAAAGTAAACAAATCACAATTCTTGCCATCATGAAACTTATTTCAGCACATTGAAAGAAGTTTAATTATAAAAAATTCTTATGATCATTACATAGGTAGCAGCTTGTCAGAACCCGTTTTCCACATCTAGCTGCTATCGGCTTTAAAACTTACTGTGCAGGAAGAATGGACCTGGATATCTATCTTTACCATAAACAAAAGTCAATTCAAGATGGATTAAAGATTTTAATGTAAGAACTCAAACTATAAAAATCCTTGAAGAAAACATAGGAAGTACCATTCTGGACATCAGCCTTGGCAAAGAATTTATGACAAAATCCTCAAAAGCAATTGCACCAAAAACTAAAATTGGCAAGTGGAACGTAATTAAACTAAAGAGCTTCTGTACGGCAAAAGAAACTGTCAAGAGAGTAAATGGGAAAATACATTTGAAAATTATGCCTCAAACAAAGGTCTAATATCCAGAACCTATAAAGAACTTAATTCAACAAGCAAAAAACAATTAACCCTATTAATAAGCAGGCAAAGGTCATGAAGAGACATTTCTCAAAATAAGACATACAAGTGGCTAACATGAAAAAACATTCAATATCAATAATCATCATGGAAATGAAAACTTAATACAGAAAGAGCCCTAGGATCAGTGTCCTAGGCCAGCACTGCTGTTAGCTAATGTGTGACTTTGGGCAGATTACTTAACTTCATCAACTTATGTTTTGTACTTCTTTTTATGATTCTTTCCACACAAAACAATCACTTTGTTGCATCAGTATCCTACCCTCTATGACTTGGACAAATCAGAAACACAGTTTCAATCTCTTTCTCCTCCTCTTTAATTTATAAAAAGCATTAATTTTAGGCTGGAAGCAGTGGTTCATGCCTGTAATCACAGGGCTTTGGGAAGCCGAGGCGGGTGGATCACCTGAGGTCAGGAGTTCCGGATCAGTCTGACCAATATGGTGAAACCCCGTCTCTACTAAAACTACAAAAGTTAGCCGGGTGTGGTGGCATGCGCCTGTAGTCCCAGCTACTCATGAGGCTGAGACAGGAGAATTGTTTGAACCTGGGAAGTGGAGTTGCACTGAACTGAGATCGTGCCATTGCACTCCAGCCTGGGCATCAGAGCAAGACTCCATTTAAAAAAAAAAAAAAAAATTCATTGATTCCAAAATCCTTTCCTTTTGATATTTAAAAAATTGTATATTTTTATGTTTTACTCTTCCTCTCTCTTTTTAATTTTCTTGATTGTTGCCTTTTCATTTAAGCTACTACATTTGAAATATTAACTAATTGCTGATAGCCAAGAAAAAGATAAAACTACTTTCTTATAATAAAAATTGATTTATTCAGCTGCTTCAAAACTTGTTTGATGTGAATCAGATCATAAGACACAAAACACTTTAAATTGGGTTTCTTCTTTACTTTCTGTCTTTTTTTAAAAAATAGTCTCACTTAAGTTCTGATTGGTGCAGTTGGCTTGGTAAAATATAAAGATCCTGACAAATGTGATCCTTTAATATCATTTTTGTTATATTCTACCATCCTATTTTTAAAATAAATTTTGTTTACTTGGTACTTAATTTTCACTTAACAATATTTCCTCTTAAAATATAAAAAACAATTTTAAGATAGTTTTGTGTGTAAAGAACATGACAAGGGTTATAAAAGCCCACTCATAGGAAAATAAAACATCAAAAATGTTAATAAGGTTATCTGGCTAATATTGCTAATTTTCTTTCTGCTTTTGTACACCCTAGATACCTTTTATTATTTAAGTAAAAGCATTCTATATTCCTTAAAGATTATAGCGATCCCAGGAATAAATTAAATACCTAAAAAGTTAAAAAAAATACATATAATCATGTTTATTTTTAAAACTTCTTGGAGTAACATGCATGATAAAAGATAATCATCTGTCATGCTGTAGAATGCCCCAAAATGTTGATTAAAAGGCACACCCTTTGGAGTCAGTCCTGTGCCAGCCTCTAAAAGATCAAAAGCATAAGGTATAGTCCCTGATTTCAAAAACCTGCCTATTTATTTTGGAGACAGATGAGACAATAGAAAATAAAACATTTCCACTGTGTGATTCAGACTAAGTGCTGAATGTGTTGGGAAGATAGCAAATCAGTGAAGGAGTTGGCCATGAAAAGACACATGAAGTAGGAAAGACTTCACCTGAGCCTTGGAGCACGTCCGGGGTCTGAATAAGCAGTGGGCAATCTAGGTGAAGGTATGCAGGAAGAAGTAACAATAGCTTCACTGTGGCCCATGAGAAAAACAACTGGGAGGATCACTCAGGTGTTGAGAAATAAGTTTGGTTAGGTAGAAAGGTATATATTGAGGGCCTCAAAGACCTAACCAAGAAGTTTCTAATTAAAGGCGGAGAACATCTGAAGAACGCGTTCTTCCTCTTACTGCTAAACAGCGGATACACAAGGAATATTTGACAAGAGCATCTAGCATCCTGCAAACTTGTGGTAGAAAATCATGTTTATTGGGTGATGTGAAGTGGAGAACTGAGAAGGACATGGGGTTTTATGAGAGAAGAATATCCAAAGAGCAAACAGGAAGAGAGAGGAAAAATCAAGGAATAGTTAAAATCAGGTACCCCTAATTTCTTTTTGTTTTTTTTTTTTGAAATAATTAAAAAAATACTTCAACCTTACAGAAAAAGTTGCTAGGCTAGCATAAAGGTTTGTTGTTGTTATTGCTGTTTTTAAAATACGCTCTTCATCTGGATTACCATAAATGTTTTAAAGTAAGGAAATATCAAAGAGAACCATGTTTATGGTCTTCTAACAGAGTTTGTGAGATAGGTTAGAAGAGGTCACAGGGAACACTGACTCTGGAGGCTGTTTCCTTTGGTGAGAAAATACGGCTAGTGCAGAGATTACACACAATGAACAGAAACGTGAATGGCTGAGGCCTCATAGCAGAATGAATGGATATAAGAGAACTTCCAAAGAAGAAATGGCAGGATTAGGCATACTATGGCAACTGGAGGGCACAGAATGGAGATTTTAATTAAGATTATGAAGTTTCCAAGGTTGGATAACCAAGAGGAGAGTGGTGCCACTGCAGGAGAGAAAATGGTTGAGTAGAGGGCACTGGGGCTGGCAATGGGCACTGTGGATGCTGTTTGGGGCTGTCGCTTCTGGGTTTCTCTATCCAGTCTTTCTTACTGCCCTCTTTTTTCTCTGTTCTTCTTCCATATCTGCCAGATGCCACACCTATCTCTATGTTAACACTGTCTTGCATATTCTTCCCCTCGCTTCAGATTTTATCTCTATTTGCTTATCAAAATGGTTATGAAATGGGAAAAAAGGCTTATAAAATGCAGAATAAACTCACATTAAGTAAAACAATTCAAACAGTAGTAAAAAAATGTCCATCATGTACTTTCAGCATGAGTGATTCCAACTCCACTTGGAGAGTGAAAAAAGCAGAAAACAATTTATATAGTTTGGGCAATACCTCCTTAAAATCTTTTCCTTTAGCATCCATCAGAATCACCCAAAGGGCTTGTTGAAACACAAATCGCTCTCCCTGCCCCAGAGTTTCAGATTCCCTGGGTCTAGGATGGAGCCAAGAATTCATTCCTAAGTGATGCTGATGACACTGGTCAAGCTGCAGTGATGCTTGATGTCACTGGTCAGGGATCACACTTTGGGAGCCACTGCCATAGGATACACTAACAAAAAACATCTGTTCACTCTGCCTCGACAGCAAGGGGATAGAGCAAAAGACGGGATGCAGGATAGGAAGACAGCATTCTCTTCCACTTTTTCTTACTCATCTTTTCTTGTTTGTATGAAGATAATTTGCCATTAAAAGGGTAACTCCCATAGGTTCTCACTTTTAAGGGGGAGCCAAACATCGGGTACTCATGGACACAAAGATGGCAGCAATAGACACTGGGGACTACTAGAGGAAGAGGAAGGAAGAAGGGCAAGGTTGAATAACTAACTGTTGAATACTATGCTCAGTGCATGGGTGACAGGATCTCTCATACCCCAAACCTCAGGAGCATGCAATATACCCAGGTAAAAACCTGCACATGTACCCACTGAAACGAAAACAAGAGTTTTTTTAAAGCCTTTTTTTTTTTTTTTGCAAAAAATAAAAAAAAAGATAGTTTCAAAAGAAGTTAGGTATTTGTTTATTTATTTTATTTATTTATTTTTTTGGAGATGGAATTTTGCTCTGTTGCCGAGGCTGGAGTGCAGTGGCACAGTCTCGGCTCAATGCAACCTCTTCGTCCCGAGTTCAAGCGATTCTCCTGTCTTAGCCTCCCAGTAGCTGGGATTATAGGTGCCCACCACCATGCAAAGTTAATTTTTGTATTTTTAGTAGAGACAGACTTTCATCACATTGACCAGGCTGGCCTCGAACTTCTGACATCAGGTGTTCCTCTCGCCTCAACCTCCCAAAGTGCTGCAATTACAAGCATGAGCCACTGCACCTGGCCAGAAGTTAGGTTTTGAAGGTAACTGCTACAGGGGTTCCCTAGGGAGCCACAGTTGGCAGTTTTATCAAGCCATTTTGTGTCTGGCAAAGGCAGTTTAAAATAAGCTATTTGTAACTTAGCAATTTTTATGACTAGGAAACAGAGAAAATATTGCTTAGGGAGAAGAAGGGGAAATTAGATGTTGAATTGTAATATGTTAACATTTCCTATGCTGAATTCCACTTTTATTATGAGAACACACCACATAATGTTACCTAGCCATAAAAGACCAATTGTACCAGTATACTGACTTACCATTTAGAAGTGAGTTTACACTTTGTTTAAATAAAGTAGATTGACTATACACACCACACTCAAGTCTCAAAGGCATACTTCCAAAGTACCCCATCCTTCCCCAAAACACTTCTATTTTTCTGTGATAATTCATATTCATAAAGGGTACATCAATTATTTTTTAAAATATTGACAAAAACCAGGTAACTATTGTTTTGCTTGTTGGTTGGCATGATATTGATTTATAGAGATCTATGTATAATACATTGAGCAATATACCATTCAAACCAAGTTTTATTCTGAAGGGATAAATATATTAAATCAAGCAAAAACCTGTAATATATTTCACCAATCCTCCTAAATAAAATTGGTTATTCATTTCTTCACTACTTATTTTTAAAATAAATACATTTTTTCTTCTCATTCTTGGCTATTTTATCACATAATAGCAACCATAATCTTATTGATATGGGCAGAGCTGCCTTTCATTTTCATTTTCTCCTTGTTGAATATTGGCAATTTCTCATTATGCAAAATACCTTTTGCATTTAATAGACAAGCAATTAGTCATGAAATTGAATTTGTAAGTTTATTGATTGTATATTTAATAACCAGAAACATCACTTTGTTCATATACATTAATGAACAAATACACCTGTACAATTACAACTTTAATTGGGCATTGGACATGAAATTAAATTGATATCAGTAGCAGAATTGGTAAGCTGTTACAAGCAAGTTCAGGCCATGGAATTACTGAAGACAATCAATGCTTGAGGGTCAGGGACTTAGTTCCAGTACTACCTCTAGTTTTATGTGAGATTTTAGACAAGTTATCTGATCTTTTCAGACTCTTGCTTCGTCTGCCAAATAGAGGAAAGCAGTTGTGCTATCTTCTGTGGCTATAATAACAGATGTAAAAGAATTGTGAAACAGTTTAATTCCTTGTCAAATGCAAAACTACTATTATTTTTATTGAAAGGAAAAATCCATACTTGATAAATGCATTTAAAAATAACCTTTAATAAACTAAAGTTTCAATTGTACTGATTAAGTTTCTTTCCATTGCAAGAAATAGAAATCCACTGAGGCTAACTCAAGTAAATTCAACAAGAAAACTAGTCATTTCTGTATCATTTGAGAACATGAAAACCTCACAGGTTGAGGTCAGTCATATTTTCTCAGAACTGTCAGGTTCTCCATCTTTGGCTTTCCTCAGTCTTTTCTTTCTATGCTCATACATTAGGTCATTGCTAATAAATAGTTTTCTTGCCCCCAAGCTATCCTGCTCATCAATACCCAATCATGGACTTTCAAATTTGAGAAAAAGAGAGAGGATAAAGAAAGGGAGAAGGGGAGAGGGGAAAGAGGGAGAGGGAGAGAGAGAGATTGATTTAGGTGTTTGTCCACTTAATAAAGTCAATAAATTTGGGAAAAGTGTAAATCCCTGTCTCGAACAGGAATGTCCAGGGATAAGATGCTCTGGGGTCAAAGAGCTGCCTTATGTGGTTATAGCAACCACAGAAATAACATTGACCAACTATTGGATGCTACTTCTGTGAAGCCACTGGTGTTTTTGTGAGGTCAAGAGCTGTTTGTCAGTAATGAGAAATCCAGAGAAACACTTAATTACCACCAGCTTTGTCTGGTGGCCACATAACATCCCTTGAGATTCAGCTGAGGCATGACTGCTGATTTTAAAACTAACTATGATATTAAAATATTAGTAAAATAATGTAAATTCACTTGGAGATCACATCAGGAGTTGGAATGAAAGGGAATCATGCTTTCCTGATGTCCCATGCTTCAGGAAAGTCAAATGATACAGCTTAAACAGACCAGAAAATTGTATATGGGGCATTTTCACAAGAGTCAGGGATGTGAGAAGCTGCAGATTCATAACAAGTAGTGCCACCTGAAATAATAGGATTTTTATGTTTCAAGCCTTGTTAGCACTTTATAAACCACAACCTACTGAAACAATAGTCAGCTATAGATAATATATGAACTAAGGTGTGACAATAAGAGCTGTCAACCAGTTGAAAAAGCTCTCCAAGCTCCTGCTGCAGCTTTAACTTCCCTCACTGAGATAGGTAACAGGTAGGTTAAGAAACAAACTAGAAAGTAGACAAGTGAGACATACTCTGCTAACACAGTGAGCAAAACTGAGATGAGCTGGTTTTGTAAAAGTACATTCTTTCTAGCAGACTGAGACTAGCATAAATTGCATGTCCTGATTGTCATTTTAAAAAAATAATTCTTTGGCCAGGTGCAGTGGCTCATACCTGTAATCCCAGCACTTTGGAAGGCCGAGGCGGGCGAATTACGAGGTCAGGGGTTCAAGACCAGCCTGGCCAACATGGGAAAACCCCGTGTCTACTAAAAATACAAAAATTAGCCAGGCGTGGTGTCAGGCACCTGTAATCCCAGCTACTGGGAGACTGAGGCAGGAGAATCACTCGAACCCAGGAGGCGGAGGTTGCAGTGAGCTGAGATCGTGCCATTGCACTCCAGCCTAGGGGACAAGAGCGAGACAAAGTCTCAAAAAAAAAAAAAAGGAATTGTTTTTTGCAGTCCAAAACAATGTCTTCATTCAAAGGGGTTAAACGTGAAGGACTTTGACACGTGGCAAATTTGCTCTGGTATAAAAATATATACATTGCATTAAATACAGAGTTTAAAATAATAGGGCAGTTTGAAAAGGGTGAAGGGTTCTATTTTTTATTCCAGGTATTATTATTTCTGAAGAGTGAAACTACATATGAGATTCAATGAAGCAGACAATTCTACAACCAGAGCTTCAGTATTATGTACCTATTACGTTCAGTGTTTTATTTTGTTACTTACTGAATACAGTTGTACAATGCCATGAAAATGCTGATTATTACCGTCAAGATTATCTTGAAAAGTTACCATAGTTCCTTTAAATTTGTGACTTTTAAGAGCTTATTGCATACTTCAATTTAAAGGCCAACAAAGAGGAAGGAGCAAAACCACTGTGGGCTATAATAGGACCATTTACAAGGCAGATGCTCAACAGCAGTAATTATGAATTTTAAGATTTATATTGATTTTTATACTGAGGAGTAAAATTGAAAACCATTATGGAGGTTTACTAATTTGTGCTATTAGCTATGTTTTTCTCCTCTCAGTATTTATGATTTCTTCTTACCCCCATTCCATCAGAAAATTGGCCCTGTGCTCACTGACTCAACAGAGATCTGGTAGGATAGAAAATAGAAATTTATTGCAATTCACTCTGGCTTTGTGTTTCCAAACCCCAGGCCCATAAGGAGATTTAGAGCACTTACAGAACTGGTAAGAGAAACAGAATCAGCACAGAGAACAAATATCTTCAAAAAAAAAACACATGGGAAAAAAGGTTTCCTGTCAGACAAAAGGAAATTTCTTGGGGTGGGTGAAAGGTGGTGTGTGTGAAGAGAGGGAGGGTTCTTGATGGCCTGTGTGGGCTTCCTGGCAGCCCCGCTGGAGATGGAAAAGTCTGTGTGATTCATTAAGGCACACGGGACCCAGGCAAAATATCAACAAAGGATTCTGTGTCTTCAATATGGAAAATAAAGAGCAAAAGGCTATTGGTGACCATGACGATGGTCACCTCAGTTGAAACCCATATGGGCAAATGGCTCCAATACAAAATGTGGAAAATAGGAGAAGATTTAAGAACAAGAGTGTGAAGTAGGAGAGGCAGGCAGGATAGGTAGGTGCCTGAGACAAAGTTGAATTCTGTTATGGAAAATTAAGATAGTGAGCACTATTTTTGCCGACCCGAGAGTTACAGAACACTATTTGCTTAATAATATATGTATCTGCTAAATGAAGAAAAGCTGAAGTGATATTTCTTCCTTTAATAATTTTAAAATAGGAATCAACAACATGCTTACAAAATGCTAACATTGTTTAGATATCAGGAAAATTGCAAACATCTGGGAAACCTGAAAAATAATGATATTCTTATGAGACATACATTATTTGAAAGGTCAGTACGTTTGATAAACTACTTGAAAATATGTATCTGGACACATAAAGCTTAAATTTTTTCTTATGCAAACTATAGATAAATGTTATGATTCTAAGGATGCATGAAAAAGTAATACCAATATTATGTGGAAGAGGAAGTACTAAAAATTAAATAATGCAATCTGAATAGCCAGTCAGCAATTACTTCCAGACTAGTTAAAAAAGAGCAAGCAAGTATCTCCAGGCTACTTAAAAAGAAGGCAGGCTAGGAGGAGACAAGAATAATTACAATTAATTAAATCAATAAAGACTTGTTTCATAACGTCATTAGATTGGAATTATAAAGTGACAAATTCCACTACAATAACCATCGCTCATATTTAAATAGAGCTTTATAAAGTGCTTTTACATATGAGGTCTGTTTAAATCTTCATAATTTGATGAAGTATATAGGACAGCTATATAAACAAATAACTAAGATAGTTTCAGTAGTGATACTGCTCTGAAAAAAAAATAACAGAGGACTGAGAAGCGTGTGTGAGTGTGTGTGTTTGTATTGCTATTTCAGTGAGGGAGGTCAGGAAAGAAAGAAGTGACATTTGTGCAAAAACCTGAGTGCTAAGTGGAATGAATGATTTGCCATGCAAAGACACAACAAAAGAGTGTTTTGGAAAGGAAGGCAAGTATATTAGCAGGGATTGGAAAGACGGGGAGTCTGGCTATAAAGAAGTGAGCAGGCAAGTGGTAGGTGACATTGTTAGAGAGTCTTGGAAGAGCATCTTAGGTAAAATTCAGGAATGTGTATTTCAATATGAGCATGATGATAAGTCACTGAAGAGCTTCAAGCAACGAACAAGATCTGAATAAATTTTTTAAAATGTGACTGGGGTTGCAGTATGGATAAAATGACTGTAAGATGGTTAGAGTGGAATGAAAGACATCAATGCAATAGTGTAGGTCAGAGAGACTTAGGCCTTGAATAGGTTGGTACCATGGAGGTGGCAAATTGTAGCTGGATTTGGGATAGATTTTGAAGGTTAAGTCAACAGGATTTGTTGGTATATTGGACATGGGAGGTAACGGAAATGAGTAAAGTCAGGAAATAGTGGTGCCATCTATTGAGATAGAAGAGATTTGGAGGTTGTGGACAAATTAAGAATCTTCTTAGTTTCTGAAATTTCTTAGAATTTCTAAGAATTTTCTTAGAATCTGAAAGTTCAGGACAGCCACTATCCTGCCTTTGCATGTTAATTCCTGTGCATTTAGGAGAAACACTCTTAGAACTTTTATGGATTTTAATCAGTAGGTATGACCTGTTTGGAGAATTCCCTTATTTCTATGTACATTGGGGACCAGATATGTGGAACTATTGTTTGAAGATTTCTAATTATTCTCTTGAGTGCTCTTTGGTTGGTTGATTGACTTGTGACTTACTTGCTAAGGGTTTGGAATCCTCCACCTGTGCTATCCTCTGCATGGTTAATGCAGCAACTCACATGGGCTTACTTAATTAGCCCTCTGCAAGAGTTAGGCCGCCCCCCACCCCCCCGCACCACGTCTTCCCCTGACCCCAGGAAGGAAGGATAGCTGTGCCTGTTTAAACTTTGAAGGTCTTTTCTCTTGCACAAAGGAACTCAGGATTAGCCTCTGTTTTTTTTTTTTTTTTTTTCTGTACGGAATGTAATTTAGAAAAACTATGACGGGAAACAGGAAACCTAATGTTCCACTTAAGCCAAGTGATTTTCCTTCAAAAGAAGATAGACAGTCTTAAAATGCGCCCTACCAAATTTTCTTTAAAATAATTCTTCCTTTGGGGGAAAGAAGTGTATTTAGATAGATTTTTCCCAGTTCTCAGCATGCTGTCTTCACATTTTGCCATATTCACACATTATCTTTACTTAATGTTTTCTTACAATCAACTCACTTTCTAATATGCAAATGAACATTTTAACCAGAACTTTTACATAACTACCACAAATGAAAAATCAGGATTATTTGTTATGAGAGGAGGTACTGACATAAATAAACACAATGAGATTAGTGGCTCTGGCTCACTGTTGTGGTGGGTTTTCCTTGTTTGAACAGAGTGACTCTTTTATCTCTAGATGATTTTGAAAGCTTCTCCCTAATGACATTTGCTCCCATGAGCTTAGAGGTATCCTGAAATTGGATGACAGGGAATGTTTCAAAGCAAGGCAAGTTATAAACCACCACGGTGTGGGTTTCCTAACACCAACTTCCAAGGTTCTAATGGTCAGTATATCACAACTGGGAAATACTAAATCATAAACTCTTTAAGTCACAACCCAAGAAGTAGCTAAATTCATAGTATGATCACTGTAAAGATGAATTTTAGTATTGGTTGGTTCTGCATTTACTTAACTAGAGAGATATTTGCCTGGAGTTGCTTGAAATACAAGTTTAAAGACCTCTTTCAAACAGAAATAACTCTTCTTAGAGAAAAGGAAACAAAAGACTTTGTATAACTCTGCTGCTATCTTTGCTAGAATCTAAATTACAATTCCTGGGAACTTTGGCATGAATGTTTAGTTAAGAGACTTTAAAGCACTAGAAAATTGAATCCTTCTACAATGTCTAGAACACTTTTCTATTTATATTGTTTTGCTGAACAATAAGATAAAGTATCACATTTTACTCTATGCATTTTAGCAAACTCATAGTTAGTAAGTCTTACTCATACTTTTTTCCCTTGAAATAGACTTTTAACCTTCTCTAACAATGTGTTCATTTCTATCTAGCTTCAAAATCCACCTCAGCTCATTTCCACTTTTTTTTTTTTTTTTTTTTTTTTTTTTTTTTTTTTTTTTTTTTTTTTTTTTTTTTTTTTTTTTTTACTTTTTAGTACTGCTGCAGCACCTAATGTCTGGACAGATAATTTCACAATTTGATTATCTAGTTTAATTATTTGTACATGTTTACATTTTATCATCTCAAATCTAATATTATGGCTGCATAATACCTATATTATTATATATAAGATTATATTTTATTACAATATAGAATATGTTTGCTCCTTTATTCTTTTTTGTTATTCATTTAGAGTATCTCATACAATCATTCCTCAGCTATGTCTTTATAAAGTCATATGTTTCACCTTTGCCATAGGCTAAAACATCAAAAGAAATACAATAATATCCTGTGACACATTAAAATTATGCAAAATTCAAATTCTAGTTTTATTGGGAACACAGGCGTGTTTCTTCAGGTATGTATTTTCCATGGCTCCTTTTGTCTAAAATGGCAGCTTGGAGTAATTCCAACAGAGGCTATCTGTTTTACAAAACCTACAGTTTTTATTATTTGGTCCTTCTAGCAAAAGTTTGCCAACTCCTGGCTCCAAAGAGCATAGAGGAGGTGAAACATAATTATATTCCCACTAGATGACAAGGGCAATATGGTAATAAGGGTCTAATGTACAGAGAAGTCCTTCACAGTACAGGACACCTGAAAATGCTAGATAAAAGAATATTTTTCAGAAAGCATGGCTGAGCTGGTAGGAGAGAAAGAAAACATCTGAAGGTCAGAAATGAACAGGTATAAGGAGACACTGGAGCTGGTGTTGTTACAGAGGGTGTTAGCTAAATAAAATTGGATTTTTAAAAAACTTTTAAAACAGCAGACTGCCTAATCTCGAGTCGTACATGTATGTGACTCTAGATTAAAAGCTGGGAACTTCTCATTAAAATTTTTAAAAATGTTTACCTCAGAGTAGGAGATTAGGGAAGGGTACACTGGAAAACTCAAAAGTCTTGGTAGATTCAGAACTCTTTAGCAGTTCTGCCCAATACAAATAAAGTGTGAACCAACACAAATGTGAACCATATATATTAGGTTGGTGCAAAAGCAATTGCAGGTTTTAGCGCTGCTTTTAATGGTAAATACTGCGATTACTTTTGCACCAACATAAGTAGAATTTTCTACTAACCAAATTTTTAAAGTTAAATTTATTTTAATAATATATTTAACCCAACATATCCAACATCTAACATTCAACATCTAACAAACACAAAAATTATTATGAGATCCTTTATACTCTTTTCTTCATACTGAGTCTTCAAAATTGGATTTGTATATTTTTCTTATAGCACACCTCAATTAAGGCTAATCACATTTTAAATGTTTAACAGTAGCCAAGTGGCTGGGCATGGTGGCTCACACCTGTAATCCAGCACTTTGGGAGGCCGAGGCAGGCAGATCACCTGAGGTCAGGAGTTCGAGATCAGCCTGGTCAACATTGTGAAACCCCATCTCTACTAAAAATACAAAAATTAGCTGGGCGTGAGTAGCTGTAATCCCAGCTACTCAGGAGGCTGAGGCAGGAGTATTGCTTGAACTTGGGAAGAGGAGATTGCAGTGAGCTGAGATCATGCCACTGGGCTCCAGCCTAGGTGACAGAGTGAGATCCATTTCAAAAAAACAAAAAAACAAAAAAAATAGTAGCTAAGTGTGATGGCTACTCTACTTTGATAGTATATTTTTATACATTAAGGTTGGTGGTAGGTATATGGGAGTTTATTTCATTATTTCATAAGCTGTGCATTTCTTATTTATTGCATGCATGTCATATTATTTTTAAGTGCAAGGGAAGATACCTTAACATTTAGAGCCTACTTTCAAATAAACACATTCTTGTTCTCTAAAATTTTAAATGTTAATGTTTTCCTTCCTTCCTTCCTTCTTTCCTTCCTTCCTTCCTTCCTTTCTTCCTTCGTTCCTTCCTTCCTTCCCTTTCTTCTTTTCCTCCTCCTACTCTCCCTCCTTCTCTTCCTTCTCTTCGTCCTCCTCCTTCTCTCTCTCTGTCTCTGTCTCTCTCGTGTGCACATGTACCACATTCTCTCATCCTTTGTGTGATGTGCTTTATATTGATTTATACTGTGTGGATTGAAATGCAGAATTTCACCCTCTGATTCGTAACATTGCTATTTTAAAGAAATCTAAGCAACTGCCATGTTAAAAAAAAAAAAAAATTCATCTTCAACCTCTCAGTACCTGGTGTTGTATAATCTGAAGAAATCCTAACACCATGGACAGAGTTACTGGACAAAACAGTTTAGAAATATTTCACAATAAAGACATTGCTTTGAATATTCAAATGTATCAATAAGGAATAGGATCATTTAAATAAGACTGTCAGGACCCAAGCAATTTGTTGTCTCTCTTGATTTTTAATACAGTAATAATCTAAAATAGGTGATTCCAATACATTTCTTGGATCTGCTTAAAGCCCTTAGGAAACATTCTTTGTGTTTACTTGGCACAAAACAAATTCAATAAATATGAACCTATTTTCTCCCATTTAGTGATATCATTTTAAATAGGCATCCTTGAAAACACTATTTATTAAAAATGTAGTTAGAAAACAAAAGTTAATGGTTGAAAAATAACAAGCAGCTTTTGTGTGAGCCTTTGTCGCAAAAAAAATTTTAAGTAGGAATCTGTTAAGAGAAAACATAGTGTTAGTATAATGAGCATAGTCAAAATACTTCCTTTATCATCCTTATTCATTTTAGACTCACCTTCTACAAATGTTTATACATCACCCACACTTGTGAGGAAACATACACGGGGCAAAAATGGCAGAATGGAATCGTAGGCTTAAGTCAGAGGTCAGCAAAACATGACCCGTGGGACAACTCCAGTAACTTGCCTGTGTTTGTATGGCACATAAGCTAAGGATAAATAGTACATGTATTAAATGGTTGAAAAAAATCAAAAGAATAATGCCCTATGACACACAAAAATTACGTAAAATTGAAATTTCAGTTTGATTGTTACACAGCCATACCCTTTCATGTATGTATTATCTATGGTGTTTTTGTCCAAGAATGGCAGTTTTGAATAGTTCCAACAGAGACTGTATTACAAAACCTACAATTTTTACTATTTGGTCCTTTTAGCAAAAGTTTGCCAACTCCTGGCTTAAATCACTATTTATCCCAGATGATGATCAGTTTCCTGTATAACGACTGTATTAGTCCATTCTCACATTGCCATAAATAAATACCTGAGATTGCATAATAAAGACAAGACATTTAATTGACTCATGCTTCTATAGGCTATACAGGAACATGATAACCTCAGCTTCTGAGGAGGCCTCGGAACTTTTACCCATGGTGCAAGGCAAAGCAGGAGCAGGAGTCTTATATAGTAGGAGTAGGGACAAGAAAGACAGTCGGGGGAGAAGTGCCACAAACTTTAAAACAAGCAGACTTCCTGAGAACTCATTTACTATCACAAGAACCGCCCAGAGGGGACAATGCTAAGCCATTCATAAAGGATACACCTCCATAATCCAATCACCCGCCAGGTCTCATCTCCAGCATTGGAGATTATAATTGGTCATGAGATTTGGGTGGGCATATAGATCCAAACCATATCAATTATCAAATAAAAAAATGATATAAATGTTTGAACTATGGAAATAATTATTAGAAAACAGTTGCAAAGTGATCATTGAGTGTTACCTGTGTTTATTTTCCACTTTAATACTTTGAGCTAATAACATACAATTCAGATTTGCCCAATTTAGAGAAAGCAGAGGCCAGATCTGATGGCAGCTCTGCTTTGTCAGTAGCTTTAGCTATGTTCACAATCTTAAGAGAGTCAGAGCATCTAGGGGCCTCTGTTGGTCTATAAAACAAATAAGGATAAAGTTAGATTGTCACCATGACCCTTTCTAGTTTTCTAACTAATTATGGAGAAAATTACTTAAGAAAGAAACAGTAAAAAATATTATCCTAGACAAACTGAAGTTAACTAGGTCAGTTTTAAGCACCGGGCTTCATGTTTGTAGACTTTGTCAAGAACTTAACAAATTTGCTGTATGTTCAATGAGATAATGTATTGGGGGTCTGCTTAGTACGGAGTAACCAACTTAAATAGAAAATACATTTGCTGAGCTGAACTGCAAAAATCACTGACACAGGCATCTTGTCACTGTTCTCATGGACTCACAGAGGTTGAGGCAGAGAAGTCACTGTTTTGACAAGTAGAGATGCTCCCCAAGCAAGCCCAGGGTCCCTTGACAAAATGAGTGCAGAACTGTTGCCATGTGGATTGAAATGCTGAATTTCACTCTCTGATTCCTAACATTGCTATTTTAAAGAAATCTAAGCAACTGTCACGTTAAAAAAAAAATCATCTTGAACCCCTCAGTATCTGGTGGTGTATAATCTGAAGAAATCCTAACACCATGGACAGAGTTACTGGACAAAACTGTTTAGAAATATTTCACAATAAAGACAGACATTGTTTTGAATATTCAAATATATCAATAAAGAATAGGATCATTTAATTAAGACTGTCAAGACCGAAGTAATTTGTTGTCTTCCTTGATTTTTAATAAATAAAGTAATAATCTAAAAGCCTTCAGACCTTAAGAGCATTAAAGTTTCTAAGTAAATAATTTGAGTGAGAATGTATCATCTTAGCAACAACACATTTCAGAATTGCCTATGATTGACACTGACATAAAAAAACCAGGTAGATTTTTTCATTGTACCAATATTTTGTTTGGAGATGAGGCTAAAGGGAATGATTTCAATCTATTAAAGTGAAATCTCAAACTTAAACTGATTCACAATAAACACATTTTTATTATTTTCACCTGATTTCTACACACCCTCATTCACATATACCCCTCACTGTCCCCAAAATGTCATTTAAGAAGGAAGTATCTTAACATGATGAAAATGTTAAACATGGCAGCAAAGGCCACACGAAATTATTAGTAAATATTTGGAAGAATCAGACTGAGTTATTCTTATCTCACCAGACTGCTTTCTGCTTAGTCTAATTCCCACAATGAAGGTGGAAAATCAATTTCTTACCAAGCAACGTCTTCAAAAATCACAGCCCTCTAAACTATTCAAAATCAGAGTTAAATTTTCCCTGCTATTTTATGATTGGTCTGCCTCAATACCTATGTGATGGTTGTAAAGTTTTGTTGGGAATAAAAAGGAAAAGGAAATACTCCCAATTTGGGAAAATGTGTCAAACATGAAACATGATCATATTCTACATGATCTTCAATGTCATATTAACATTTCCCAAAGCTGAACGGTTATATACTAATGTGAAATTTTAAAAATTTCCCAGAATTACTCTTGCACTAGACCTACAGAATTAACAAATACAACCATGAATTCTGCTCTTTTTAAAAGCAGTGGATCCAACTAGGAATATCTGAAAATAATAATCCAAAAAGGGGTTGAAAATTCCTTTCTCTTAAGGCTCAATTTGTTGGCTATAACCTGATTTTTCTGCCTCCCATGCTGTATTAGAAGTATATTAATTAAATGATTACAAAGAAAAAAGACGTTGTGGTATTTTGCATATTAAAGTGCCCTAAAGGATTTCACAGTCTTATGTCAAATGCAGAGGAGTATAAAAAGAGCAACTTAAAAAAATTATTCACATGACTTTCATTTATAGCACTGAAATGACTAATTACTTGCCAAGTTCTATTTCTATACAATTCTCTTCAAGAAGCTCAAAGTATTTTATAGATCTCTCGAATTGATCTTTGCCACTTTACAGACGCTAAAGCTATTTGTAAAATCTGAATTCTCATGGAAAAAAATTAAAGGCAAAGAGAAGTTAACTAAATCAGCTGAGTAAAGGGTAAAGCTTAGTTCAGAAGTGTTCTTTGTTCTTGGCAACAATTCTGTATTGTTTTAAAGTATATTTTGGGCCAGTAGAGAGTAGACTCAGTGCTTAATCCTAGGTGTTTTCAGCAATTAATTTTGAACACAACTCATGTGTCCCAACAGTTTAGTCAAAATCCAGTGTACAAAAAAATTAACAGTCTTCACCTTTCATATAAATCATAGGGTTGAAAGGCATTTTGGGGAACATTTATTCTCTTAGTTTATTTTCACTTATTCATTTACTATATAGTAAGTAACTGCTATGTGTTAGACAATATTCTAGGCACTGCAGTTTTTTGTTTTGTTTTTTGTTTTTTTGAGACAGAGTCTCTCTCTGTCACCCAGACTGGAGACTGGAGTGGCACAATTTCGGCTCACTGAAACCTCTGCCTCCTGGGTTCAAGCGATTCTCCTGCCTCGGCCTCCTGAAGTAGCTGGGACTGCGGACATGCGCCACCACACCCAGCTAATTTTTGTATTTTTAGTGGAGATGGGGTTTTCTCATGTTGGCCAGGCTGGTCTTGAACCCCTGACCTCAGGTGATCCACACGCCTTGGCCTCCCAAAGTGCTGGGATTACAGGCGTGAGCCACGATGCCCAGTCAGCACTGTAGTTTTAATAATCAGCAAACCAAGTATGGTCCTTCCTTATACACATTGAGCTTCTGATTAAAACCTCCTTAAACTAGCCAAAGTTGAAATATCTTCCCCTAATTTTACATGTGTCTACGGAAGGCTGCATGCTTTTCGTAAGTAATACATCCAAACACTAACCACTTTCAATGGACAGAAAATTCTCCCATGCATGACATAAATCGTTCATTCTACAATTGCAGCTAGTTCTTTTTGCTAGATATTTCATGAATATGAAGAACGTGAGGTCAGTATGCAAAAATCATTCTTAGGATTGTAGAATATCATCTATGTTATTTAATTTATTTCCAACTGACTTTTCTTTGGATAACAGGTTTCCTCTAGCTATCATTGTGAATTTCCAGATAATCTGGGAGTTTTGCTTAGGTTTTAATCATATCAATTATTTGTTTATCTAAAAATGTTTATTATGCATTTATGTGTCAGGCACTCTTCTAGACACTGATGATAACTGTATACAGCAGAGACTGCCCCTGCCTTCCTCATGCAGTTTACAGACTGGTGCAGTGATTGTTTCTCCCATGTTGATGACATTTAGAGATTAATTTACACTTTATATAATCTAGAGCCTCCATTCTGTTTTATATTCAATTATCCTATATAATTTAATATATAAAATATGTAATAGGCATTGCAAAAGCCAATTATTTAATTTAATATATTATATATAACTCATATATATGCATATATATAACTCTATATGTATATACATATATGTATATACACAATATAACATTTAATTTGTATATATTATATAATGTTGTATTAAAAATTCAGTACAGTGTCTCACTAGTGACTTACCTAAATCTGTGTTAACCAAGATATTGGAGCTCTTTAGACTCAAAATATTTTATCATCAGTTTGAGAATGAAATACCCTTTACCAGGATTTGTTAATGTATTAGACAAATCATTTGACTTCTCTGGATACTAGCTAGATCATCTATAAATATAGCATGTGCCTTATAGGTTTGTTGTAAAAAATAAATGACATAGTTAAATACTAAGTGCCTAGAACAGGGTAGAAATACAGTAACTGGTAAATTTCCTGTTTCTTTCTGAGATAAGATCACAGCCAGCTGTGAACTCATCTAGTCATTATATCATCTGGGTCAGATTTCTGCTAATTTAGCTGTTGCATGAGGTAGAACTTCCCAGCTTAGGAAAAATAAATAAATAAAAGAAAGGTGATTGAGTTATTTTTGAATAGCTGGTTTTGCTGTTCTTATATAAATGATGACAACAGGTATATTAAACTTTCAGGGGATGAGATCATAGTTAAGAATTTAGAAAATATATAATGAGATGCCTCAGGATTCAAGTTAATAAGAGAGTGAGCAGCACTCTACTCTCATGAGTAAAAGTACTACTTGACTTGGAGAATTTAGTTGAGATTATTTTTACTTTATTGAGTAATGAAAAGTTTTCTTTAAATAAATCTAAAATTCTGACCCAGATTTTCCCCCTCATGTTTTTTTCCAAGCATTTCTCAAAATGTAAGAAAGTTCTTAGATTTGTTGTACCTTAACAGGAGAAGACAGAATAGAACAAATCGCAATCAGTTTTCAGTCCTGGTTCTGCCACTTACTAATTGCACGATTTCAGGCAAGTTATCCCAACTTGTTGAGACTTGGCTCTATAAAATATGGGAAATATCTACTTTACTTATAAGGTTGTTGAAAAGGTTGAATGAGAATGTACTTAAGCAGTCACCATTGGATTTCTGGTTCTATAGCAGGCACTAAAAATGATCACTCATCTACCTCTTATAATACTATTTATTTAGAAAAAATGCCACATATCAAATGCATTGTTAAATGATGTATATTACCAACCCAGCTCAGTGTTTCTTCAAGTTGAATGATTCAAACTTCTTCCCTAAAATATTGTTATCTGAATAATAATGGAAGTTTGGTTTAAATATTTTCGATACTTTCTGAATTACAGAGCACATGGCTTCCTTCAAAACGATCACTCACATAAAGGCTAACTTAAGTTCTTATTTTGAACAATGAAGGCAGATTAAAATACATTTCCCCTTCACATCCTTATAGCTAAGAATAATAGCAGAACCATGAGAAATTTCAAAGGGTAGATTATATTGTTTGGCAACCAGTCATTCTTGACCAGCCTTTAAAATTATGGGGAACACAGAATTAATAAGCCAATATGTCATTCTTATTTTGACACAGAAATAATATTTAAGAGATACTGACAGCTAAATTTTCCATTTGCCATCATTTCAAATCCACCCCCTAAGTATCTCTTGCTTCTATTTCCTCTTCTGCATTTTAAGCTCATTGCCCTACTTCAGGTCCTCATTATCTCCTACTGGAATGTGGCAATTTAAAGGATCTGTTTTCCTGGCTTCTCAGCTTCTATATGCTACCTCTCCAATGCATCTTTTATATTGAAGATAATGGAGCAAACTATTTAAGAGACAAGTCAGACTATGCTAACAGGATGTCAATACTACAAGAGAGTCGCATGTTGAAGACTCTAGACCCAGAAGAGAAGGAAAGCAGAGATAAGTGAGTCTGACGTTGTATGGTTTGATAATCCTAAATTGAACAAGCAGCAGAAAATTGGGGCTAAAGGCTAAGAAATTAGAAGAACCTTAGGCCATCTCACAATTTCAAGAAGACAGAAATTAGAATCCATGCAGGGCACAGTGGCTCACACCGGTAATCCCAGCATTTCAGGAGGCTGAGGTGGGTGGATCACCTGAGGCCAGGACTTTGAGACCAGCCTGGCCAACATGGTGAAACCCCATCTCTGCTAAAAGTACAAAAATTAGCTGGGTGTGGTGGTGCACACCTGTAATCCCAGCTACTCAGGAGGCCAAGACAGGAGAATCTCTCGAACTTGGGAGGCAGAGTTGCAGTGAGCCAAGATAGCACCACTGTACTCTGGTCTGGATTCCATGTCCTGCTAAGTAGGAAGTCTTGCACACATGCCAGACTTTACCCAGAGGTTCCTTAAGGGCTGTACCATAAGAATAAAGGTGAAACAGAAATAGATCAGAACTTATGAAAATGGAAACCCAGGCTTGAGTCAGTTCAATCCCTGGCTGGGTTAGACTGACCTGTTCTTTCTCTAACAGCCTTCCGGATGAAAATGAAAATCCTCTCTGGAGGAAGAAAACATTCACAAGAACTTTTTAGTGTTCCTATATACATTAGTCGAAATCTAATAAAATATTACTAGGCATGCCAGGAAACAAGCCCACATGAAAAATAAATAAATAAATTATAGAAACAGACCTATAAGTGGGCCAAACGGTAGAGTCATAAGACACAGACTTTAAATAACTAATTTGCATGTTCAAGAAGACAGAAGAAGGTAGAAAATTTCAATGCCCTTCTGATCCTGTCTGTTTTGTCAATCTTGGAGAATGGCACCGCTATCAGACAAAGCTAAACCCTAGAAATCATCCTTGGTGCCTGCTGTCCCTCAATCCCCAGATCCAGGCCATCAGCAAGTGTTGACACTCCCTCAAGTACACATTCCTTAATGTTTATTCTCTATCTCCACTGCTACTACTCGAGAGGTTCCTTCACCCTGCCCAGAAGAAAGGGGGAGCATTTGTCTCTGAAGGCAGAAGGCAACAGAGAGGTATCTGAACATATAGGTCTAGCTAAATTTTTCCCACTTTACTGCTCTTAGTTCAAACCCATTTGTCCTACCACATTTCTCAACTTTCCACTCTTCATTAAACCTCGTGTAAAAACATTCAGTTGTAACTGTTTCTGCTGATCTTCATTGCCTTAAAAGGCTCCTGTGTTGTGTAAAACTTGCATTCTTTTGTACGCTTTTCTCTTCTTAATCTGTCATTTGTCAGTCTAATTTATAGGGCCTTACATGTAGAACTTAGGAGGGTAGAGAAAAAACAATAGTTTTTTCTACCTTACAGTGTATACAACCTCTCCCCAGAGAGAAATTTTTGTGATTCTCCTTTCTATAAAATAGGTTCCTTTATTTTCTTCAATAGTTCTTCCTATGGTTCTTTTCTCAGCTCATAACTTATTTTTGTGTATTTGTTTATTGGCTACCTTCTCCACCAAAATATAAGCTCAACAAATGCACGAACCTCTTCTGTTTTATTCATCCTACATTTCCAGTGCTTTGAAGGGCACTAATCTCACAATGGCGAGTCGAAAATCATTTGTTGAAAATATTATCACATCAGCATAGTCAACACAGGTCTTCACTGATTTGACAAAATTTGCAGCTAGAAGGTGTTTCAGTCCCAAGACCTAGTCTGTACCCACCAGGTATTCATTCCTTTATGTCTTTTTCCTTCTTATATATCCTTTCATAACTCAGTGTCGTTGTGATAGAGACAGAAGGCAGAGAAATTCTAGGCAGAAAGCAGTGGGTCCCTGGCAAAACCCCACTTTCAAGCCAAAAAGCCTGAAACCCATGGCCCAAACTGGGAACTTCTATCCCTGTGTGCCTGCTCTCTCCCGATTGGTTCTTGTTGATTTTTTTTTCCAATTGAATGTTTCCTTTTCCAAAACAATCTATGGCCCACCCCACCTCCCATCTTGTGCCTATAAAGACCGCAAGCTCAGTAGAGAGGAGAAATGGCTGGACATTGAGGAGAGGCGACTTGACTTCAGAGATAGCAGCTAGACATTGGAAAGAGGCAACCTGGCTTCAGAAGAGAAAGGCAGAGAGGTGACTTGACTTCAGGGGAGAGTGACCTTCCCTTCCCATCCCCATTCCAGCTCCCCTCTCTCCTGAGAGCCACTTTCATGGATCAATAAAATTCTCTGCATTCACCGTTCCTTCAATTTGTCCACATGACCTCATTCCTCTTGGTCACCAGACAAGATTTCAGGTTGCGCTAAGTGCAGGTACCCAAAAAGACTTCACACTGGCCCTTTGCCCTCACTGGCAGAAGGCAGCTGCCCCACATGACAAGGCAAAAGGCCCACTGAGCTGATACACAATGCTGTCTGTGGACAGTGGAGCTAAGAGAGCATTTTAACACACCCTCTGGGGCCTTAGCATCCCACCTGGACATGGCCGCAGGGTCCACAGGGAGTTTGCTCCTGCAGGCACCAAAGTGGTCCGCTGGTTCCTGCCCTCGTTTCCTCATGTGCTCCCTCCTGCAAGGGGTTGAGTGGGCCAGGTTGAGTAAACAGGGGACCGCTGTTGCAAGTTCCACAAAGGAATCAAGAAAATATCCTGCATCAATTGGAAATTGATTGAGTATTCCTTATGTGTGAAGAACTGGGCTAAGCAAAAAACTGTGACAAGAACTGGCAGTATTAAAATTCAACAGAGGAGGAGAAAGATAAGGACAATTTAGCAACATGTTTGGAATGACAGGTCAAGTCATTTTGAAACAAGCAGATAAATAGGAATTTTACTGTAGCTGCTAATGTCATACAAATGAGCAAAAAAATTTTCAGGTTGAATAGTACTGAGATTTCACCAGTGTCTCATTCTCATTTTCCTACTATAAACAACCATGAATTATATTATTTGGATATACCACACTATCCATGCTGCAACTTGTTTTCAGACTTTTGCCCATTTATGCTGATCATTCTTGTTCTTTATTGATAAAAATGATCCACCAAAAATTTGAGAATAATTTAGGTCTATTAGTAATAAGTAAGGATATTAGTACTATAAATGGTATTGTCTCTCAATGACTTGTGAACAAAATAAAACTGCTGATTCCTTATTTTATCTTTCTTGGTTGTTAATGTAACCTAAATACTTTATATGATTTTATTATATATATATATATATATGTATATATATATATATTTGTGTATAAACAAAATTATTTATTTTACTTTTTAAAATTTTTTTTATTACACTGTATGTTCTAGGGTACATGTGCACAACGTGCAGGTTTGTTACATATGTATACATGTGCCATGTTGGTGTGCTGCACTCATTAACTCGTCTTTTACATTAGGTATATCTCCTAGTGCTATCCATACCCCCTCCCCCTACCACACAACAAGCCCCAGGGTGTGATGTTCTCTTTCTTGTGTCCAAGTGATCTCATTGTTCAATTCCCACGTATGAGTGAGAACATGCAGTATTTGGTTTTCTGTTCCTGCGATAGTTTGCTGAGAATGATGGTTTCCAGCTGCATCCATGTCCCTACAAAGGATACGAACTCATCCTTTTTTATGGCTGCATAGTATTCCATGGTGTATACGTGCTACATTTTCTTAATCCAGTCTGTCATTGATGGACATTTGGGTTGGTTCCAAGTCTTTGCTATTGTTGATAGTGCCACAATAAACATACATGTGCATGTGTCTTTATATCAGCATGATTTATAATCCTTTGGCTATATACCCAGTAATGGGATGGCTGGGTCAATTATATAAATCGACATATTCCAGTCATTCTTATGGGAGACAGGGTGTCAGTTTTACTCCCCAGGAAGCATTTGACAATATCTAGAGACAGCTTTACTTGTCACAACTGGGGGAAGGATACTACTGACATCTGCTGGGTAGAGGTGAGGGATGCTGCTAAACATCCCACATTGCACAGAATAGCCTCTCACAGCAAATAATTATCTGGTCCCAAATGTTCATAGTGTTGAGGTTGAGAAACTCAGATTTATGTAAAAGTCTGCAGTGCCTAGACTTAAGTCTTTGGATAAATTCCCAGCAATGAAAGTTTGAGTAAGTCTCCTGAAGACCGAAAACCTGGAAACACTCATGTCCTTTTTTCAACTCTTGGCCATCCCTTCCTGAAACAGTCCAGATTCATCTAGATTTAAAATCTGTTAAAGCAGGTCACCCTTCTCCTTATTGACTTCAGTACATGCCTCGCAGCTGTGGCATCAGCACTTGCCACCTTGCCACATAATTTGATATTCTACAGATTCAGACTGATTTCAAGTCTTTGGAAGCCACATCATGGCTTTTCAGAAGCATATTTACCATGCTTTGCCTTTAAGTTTGGAATAAACTCCCTGCCTTTCTTTGAGCTACCAGGAGGCTAATCAATATCTTGCTTCCTTACTTTTATTATTTTTATTCTTTTTGTGATCAATTGTTTTTTTAATAAGGACTCTTTAAAAGCAGGTCATTCACACAAAGTGTACACATTTAAGTATAAAGCTTGAGAAATTTTCAGATAGTGAACACACTAGTATCACCACAACCCAGACCCAGAAACAAAAATTAATTAGAATAAGAGTACTCTCTGTGTCCCCTCACAGTCCTACCACCACCCTCTTTCCCAAAGAAAATAACTCCTATTCTGACTACTGGATTATAGTTTTGCCTGTGCTAGTACTTTATATAACTGGAATCACATGACATATACTATTTTATGACAGTTTTGCTCAATATCATATTTTTTAGTTCATTTGAGTTGTCATGCATAACAATGTGCTTATTTTCATTGCTGTACAGTATTTTAGCATATGAATACACCATAGTTAATTTATATATTCAACCATCACTGATTTGAATTGTTTCTACTTTATGACTTTTATAAACAGAGATGTTTTGAATATTCTTGACTATGATTGTTGCTACCTACATGCATTTCTGTTGGTATGTGTTCAGCTTTAACAGATACTGCCAAATGGTTTATAAAAGAGAGAGTAACAATTTACATTCCCCCAAGAAATGGATATGAGTTCCAGTGGCTCCATATCCTCACCAGCAGTTGGTAGAGCCAGTCTTCCTCATTTTAATGATTGTAGTGTTACTGATATCTCATTATAACTTTAATATACATTTCCACTATGACTAGTAAGGTTAACTCATATTTCATATGTTAACTGACCATCTGGATATTCTTTTTGTATGAGTATTTATTCATGTCTATTGTTCATTTATATCAGGTTATCACTTTCTTATACCAACTTGCAGGGTTTCATTAAATATTCTGTATATGATCCTTTGTGAGAAGTAAGTCGCTCAAATAGCTCCTCCCAATCCGTGGGTTGTACTTTCATTATTTTAATTGTGACTTCTCATAATAGAAGTTCTTCATTTTAACATAGTCTAATGTGTCAGTCTTTCCTTCAAGTTGTGTTTTTGATCAGTAAAATCAGCTGGGTGTTTCATAAATTTCCTGAACCTTGGTGTACATTTGACGATGCGTTCAGGTCTGATCCCCCGCAACAAGCCTTATTTTATCCAAGAAGAGTGAGTGTCATAAACGTTATACGAGTCTAGCAACATCTTGTGTCCAAAGATTGCATTATTGTATACTAAATAGTATATTTCAGCTCATTTTTAAACTATGTAATGAAACACTTACAAATTTCTGTTACAAATAGTACAATACAGGCCAGGCATGGTGGCTCATGCCTGTAATCCCAGCACTTTGGGAGGCTGAGGCAGACGAATCACAAGGTCAAAAGTTTGAGACCAGCCTGGTCAACATGGTGAAATCTCATCTCTACTAAAAATACGAAAAAAAAAATAGCCAGCGTGGTGGGGGGCACCTGTAGTCCTAGCTACTTGGGACGCTGAGGCAGGAGAATTGCTTGAACCCAGGAGGTGGAGGTTGCAGTGAGCCGAGATCACGGCACTGCACTACAGCTTGGGTGACAGAGTGAGACTTTGTCTCAAAAAAAAAAAAAAAAAAAAGTACAATGCAGGGAAAGGAGTAAAATATTTAACTTATTTTTTCATTGGTATTCTAGTGTATATACATATGCAATGATTGTTTACTAGTGACTTCTCTAATCATATAGGAAATACAAAATTAGTTTTATTTAAAAATGTATAATACTCTCAACATTTGATAATTCAGATCATTTCTTGAAGAAAATAATTAAAATTGTAGACCTGTACAGAAAGTCAAGGAAATTATACTTCAAAATTTGGGAACCTGTAATACTTTTGGTAAGTATAAACATAACTTTCATATGTGCTGAGAAAGCAACATTTCATATGACTTGCTTCATTGCAATGGTCTGGAACCAAATCCACAATATCTGTAATGCATTGTATTTTGAAATTCTCTAAGAGAGTAGATTTTAAATGTTGTCATCACCAAAGAAAAGGTAGAAATATGAAGTAATCACATATGTAATTAGTCCAAAGAATCATTTCACTGTGCATATACATACACAAACATTATGTTGTACAGCTAAATATATACTAAATGTATTTGCCAATAAAAATTAAAATAATATTATTGGTAAATTCCTAAAAAAATAGAATGAGGAAAGGTCAATTTTTCTTCCTTACGAACCACGTTTACAAAAAAGCAGTGAAAGGAAAGGGAGGTTGGTATAACTTAACTTTTTCAGAACACATAGAATAAATGCTCTTATTATGCCATCAACTGATCTATGGACTTCCATATTAAGTGCTTCCTACATCTCAGTCTTATCATCTCAGTGAAATAAGAAACTCCTTAAAAGCAGCTTCTAGGTCTCCTACCCAACTTCAACGCCAATAATACTCACCACAGTGCCTCATCTTGAACAAACTCCAGAAGCATCTTATTATATTTCAAAGGATATCCAGACTTGGGCTTTAATCCTAATACTAGAATTTCACATTGTTCAGTCATGTGCACCTGTTTTGCCTTCGGTTTACATATCTATAAAATAGTGATGAAGCCACTTCCCTAATGAGATGATACAGCATATATAAAACCCCAACATTGTGTGTGGTCCATATTAGATACTCAGAAGATATTACTGTTGGCTAGGCATATTGGCTCCTGCCTGTAATCCAGCCCTTTGGGAGGCTGAGGGAGGAGGACTGTTTAAGCCCCAAAGTTTGAGACCAGCTTGCTCAACAGAGTGAGACCCCTATCTCTACATCTAAATGAAAAAGTAAAAAGGAAAAGAGATATTAGCGCTATTTTATAACCTCCACTACCAACCCCTTTCAATTAAATTTGTCCTGTTTTTATCCTTACAAGTACCTCTACAGATATATTTATGACACAAAGTTTAATTTGTAGAAATGACAACAGTGACATTGAACTTAAGTGATAAAATTGAGACTTGAATTTGTGTTTCAGATGTTTACCATGATGATTCCCCCAAGTAACACATTCAAAAATTAGTCACTCCTTGCATAGTGGTAGGTCTTATCAGCTGAAGTATATTTCTAAAGCATTTATTTACTTAGTCTGATACACAGGCATACATATTAATGGTTTTCCTTGACATTACTGGGTTGTTTTTCAATGCATTGTGTCAATCAGGGCTTATTGTGTGTATAGTCCAACACACTGTTTGAAATAACTATTCAAATCATTACAATGTTGTTAAGGAGTCACCAGCTGTAACATTACTAATGAATATTAATGTTCTTTTATATCTGGCTGGCACTGAAATAATAGCAGTTGTCATGTAGCGTTAACAATTTTAACTCAGATATTCTAGAAAGTCATTTGAAACCTGAAATGCCCTTTAGATTACATTTTGTGGTCAACACACAGCCATGAAGTCAGCTGTGATCAATATAGCTAATAGCAATAATTGGAATAATGTAATAATAAAATGGGATTTAAAAATAACTCATTTTCCCCTTCTATTGCTTCCACTTTTATACAAGGTAGATTAAATGCCTTCTAATTTGCTCAGTTTGGGTAAAGAGATCTGTAAGAACAAATGTCAATGTTTTTCAATCACATTGAATGAACAGAACAGAACTGGACGGGAATGAAGAGAACTAAAATAATAGCAGTATGGAAGTACTGAGACAGTTTTCTGCCATTTGAGAAAGATCTATTATGAGAAAAATTTATGTCTGTTGGCCAAATCCACAAGAGTGATCAGACTATTTGGCTGTGGCAAAAGATTTAAGACTTTTTTAAAAAAGTCATTCTCGCAAGATAAAAGTGACTGCTTTAAAAAATATTTCAAGGCAATCTGCTAATTTTATATATCTATGCCATTAAAATTAATAGAATGCTGCACATATTCCTTGATAGTTTGTCATTAATGCATGGCATAGCCACACCCTTGTCCCGGGTTCTTTCCAGCTTAAGTAACTATAGTTATTTTTTAAAATATTATCATGAAAGTCCCTAATCACTAAGGCAGACCATGCACATATTCTTTCACATAGAAAGTAAAATCTAATGATAAATAGGTATATTGTGTGGCAATTGCACTTCTTGTGACACATTTGTACTAACAATATCAATAACTGACTTTCTTGAGCATTAACACTTTACCAGGTCCCGTTTAAATGCTTTACATGTACTATCTCATTTAATCCTTGTTCTAGCTCTATGGGGTATCTATAAGTCATCTGCATTTTATAGATGGGGTAACATAAGGTCACACAGCAAATGACAAAGCTAGGACTTGAATCTGGGTTATCAGACTCCACAGCCCATACACTTAATCATTAAATTGCTGTCTCACAATAGTATATTCACCATTCCTTGTTTTAGACATGGAGTTATTTAAGTTTAAAAAAATTACACGTTTAACTGCTTACCTTTGTATTTCCTAAAACAGAAAGAAGAGTTCATTATTAGAAGAGCAGAATGGACTGTAAGCTATAGACATGGAAACTGTCAAAATCATGTAATGGTCAAGGAGAACATCTTTGATGGTGTAACTGAAAGAGCTCTAGCCTTCCTCTTCCAAGGTGCTCCATCCGACATCAGTTCGGCTATTCCAGTCATCTTCACTGTGTGGGGAGTACTGGGGTGGGAAGTGGATTTGTACTGAGTCATCTCTTTTCTCTCAACCAGGTCACTCATGACCTGCAGAAGGATGACCTCCCTAACAAACCTAGTGTAAAAGTTCAATCGTGTCCTAGGGATTGATAGTTACAAAATCTTTAACTGCAACTAAGGACTTTCCCTCTCTGAAACACTGTACTCACGATACAAAGCAAGCCAATCAAATATGAAATAATTTTACAGCAAGCTCAGACTATTGAGTTATACACACAAGGAAGAATTACAAGCAAGTATACAAGCACAAATTCCTATACACGTGTTTTCTTTGGATGGCTCATTTAGCCAACTGCTTTGTGAATAGAAAAAGACCTGACACATCTTTGTCACCCTATTCTGAATTCTTTCCATATGCTTGGTGTGTCAAGAAGTCTGTGCCAGTTAATCAGATTCTTTGCACCTTCAAAATCTAGGGAGCAAAATAAGAATGGAAGAGCTAAGGCAATTTCAATGTTTTGTGTTATGAAGCCCTGAAATAATTAGAGGCACCTCTTTCTTGTCCTAACAGGGCTGCACTTAATAAGAATGCAGTAATTATCCCAAGAATTAAGCTTTGCTAAAGAAAGAATCTGTAATCTTTCTGTCTTACTTTTGTTCTTTCTTTTGGTACTCAAACAACAGTGGATGCACCCAGTAATATTTTGGGTAAACATGGACTGTGAAATATCAATTCTAAATTCAGAATTATTTGTTTAAAATTCTCAAGCATGTTTAAATGACTGATTTTCTATTGTTTAACTACTATTTCACCATCAACACTGTAAAGAAAAGTAAAGCTCTTTCAAGATTTCCTATTGCTTAGCTACTATTTTACCATCAACACTGTAAAGAAAACTAAAGCTCTTTTAAGAACTCTACAAACATTCCTACCTTTATATTTTTACCCAGATGTAAAAAAGAAGAGGTTAAAGAACTAGAGGACTGATTGAGGTCCCAGCTGATAAGCCAGATGCATATGTATTGTTTTCACAATTGTTACACGCAGGCAAAGGCCCAGAATTTGATGATTCAAAGGCTGGCCCTGACTTAGGCCAATGTCCTGTTATAGACAAGGTCAATGCAATTTGAAGAGGTTAAGCTCCTACAGCTCTATGACAATAAGACAGGGATGACAGTACAGCTCTCCTGAGGACATTCTACAAACAAACCAACATTTTACACAAAACACACAAACAACACTCTTCAATGGGGCTTTCTTTGAAGAGTTGTCGCCTAGGATTTCAATGAACTCTTACAGATATGTGGGCTACAGTGGAGGTATTTTGTCTTGAATTTATAAGAAAATATTTCCTTCATCTTCTTTGTTTTACATATAAAAGGAAACAACTGAAAGAAGAAAAAAAGAGGGTTCTATGGGAACAAACACTGGAGAGATGGTGGTGGTGGTAGAGTGAGGATGGAATGAGAGCACGCAGGAAAAGTGCTGAGCACATTACAGGGCTTGGTACACTCAAGGTGGCTAACAATGCACACTTTCCCTCCTCCTTTAAAGAAGGATAGAGTATGACCTACATGATGATTTGTTAGAAGTTAGGGACTTCAGAAATTGAGATTAAAATTTAAAAATGAAGTGAAATGTGACCTTTCTTACCCTAAAATTCCATTTCTGTCTCAGAAGAAAATTTCTAATTATTGGATTTCAAATGCACTCATCTTTGAAAAACAGGAATATACATATAGCCTTACAGCTGATTTATGAGCCAAGCATCAGGATCTGATAATCAGCAAACCTGGCGTTGTAATTTAGCTTGTTCATTCAAGAAGTAGAAGGACTTAGATTCATAATTCAATGCTCACCTCTAGACTTGACTAATCATTTCAAAATGCATGATATACCATCTGCTGGTAATAGCCCAAAAAGACATTTTATAGATCATATGCATGATTTCATTTGATGATCAGAGTAACTGTGGGATTTGGATAGCATCATTATCCCCATTTCACAGACTAAGGAATTAAAGCTCAGCGTGCTTATATGTTTCAACCAAGGTCACAGCACTATTAAATTAGTGAAGTTTAAATAGATTTTAGTTCTTCAAACTTCAAATCCTGTACAATTTCTGAACCCTAGGGAACTGGTAAAAAAGAATGTAGCTAAATAAACAAAGACACATTCCTTGTATCAGCAAACAGCTCAAGATACAACTCTCTAATGACAGAAAAATGTCATTTTTCATATATAACCTAAATGTGTTCAGATAGCAATTTGTGTTCCTCGGAGCTGGCACTTGATGAAACTGAGCATGAGAATCTATGTTCCAATGCCTCCAAAGGCACTTGATAGGACTGCACCAGGGACAGGATTATTTTGAGTGCCCCAGGAAACTTTTTCACACTTCCCTGGCGTGTATTTAAATTGGCGGCATAACAGAGATCCAGCATGTTATCCCTCATAATATGGCTGCTCACTTCTATTCTAACAAATTTGGAATGACTTCAGGCCTGGATAGAGATTCATTTGTTTCTAGTATGGATTCAGACATTAAATATTCCATAGCCTAATAGAAAAGTCATGTTTGTAAGTAATTTTTTTAGGTTATTTGTGGTTTTAATTTGTTTTTATTTATTAAACATTGAAAATCTTTTAATATCTGACTTTTTTAATAAAAGTATATGCCACATCAAATGCTACGTGAAATCACAAAGAATTCATAGACCTACACAACCTACCCACGGATACCTTCTTATTCACGATGAACAGTTTTGCTGTACAGTAAAAGAACATCTGTGCCCATATTTGGTCAATATATAACTTTGTATAGATGCTTGAGAAGAGCCAAAACTGACCAAAAAAAAAAAGAAGCTAAAGTTGGAAGAATTTGCTTCCACATAAAGAGTACTCTGTTCTGCCCTCTTGAATAAAGATAGGGAGTTTTGCCAAAGTGTTAATAACACATCAGGTCTAAAGGAATGTCAAGCCCCTTTATCAAATAACAAATACTATGTAAGCTATCCTGAAAATTTCACTAAATTGGGAAATGGACAAGGAGCCAGCACAAACATGGCTGGTACAATAGAAATAAACAAAGCAGAGATTCATGGAGAAGTACAGATGGAGAGAACTTGGATGTCAGCATAGCACTCCCATTAGACAAGACACATGCCAGCTACAGTGGAAGATGTTCTACAGGAATCCATCCAGCAGGTTGTGTAGCCTACCCAAGATGAGGAGTATCCAGCAGATACCCGCAGAAACCTCCTTCTCCCTGAACTTCAAAATTATGATCCAGATTCAGTCCAAGCACTTTTACTGCAAAGTCAGATTCAGAGATCTCAAAAATATAATTTATCTGGTTGTTTCCTTCACCAAACAAAACAATCAACCTATTTTAAAGATGAGAAATAATTCCAGTCTAGTGGGCCCCCAATACTGCCATAATCCTTTGGTTATAAACAACAGAAATTTAGACACACTTGAATATGATTGCATATTAAGCAAAATAAGAGATTTGTTGGAAAGATATTGTGTGATTCAGAATCACAGGAAAACTGAACAATATGGCCACATAAAGACAGGAACCAGGGAAGTTCTGAGTGCTAAATATTTTCTTAGGTTGGTACAATTAATTTTGAACCAACCTAATATGATATGTAGCACTCAGAACTTCCCTAGGTCCTCTTTTTTGCCATTAAAATAATAATGGCAAAAAAACATAATCACTTTTGCATCAACCTAATAAAACAATGGACAATTGCTTTAAAGAAAAATGCAGCTCCAATTGTTTTCGTCCTTGTGTGTCACTTTAAGATTCAAATTGAGGAGTAAGAGAATCCAAGTGGCCAAGCTTGAGTCCTGTGCCTACGCTTTGGGGATGGCGACACCTTAAATGGTAGCTCCTCCAGGACCACATGAAGTGAGCGAATGTAAAGGGAGAAATGCTGAATCAAAACAGAGAAAGGGGATTGTGGTAGGCAGAACAACAGAATAAATGCAGAGATTTTCCCCAGGGAGATTGGGTGGGGATCACTTGAAAGATAACCAGGCTCTATATAATACTATCAGTCCCAATGTAAGATTTATGCAGTGTGTGAAAAGCTCTAAGCAAGCCTGGATATTGGTAGAAACTGGGACTAGAATCTAATGTCTGATATCTGAACCTAAGTTTTTGGTAACTAAACTGCATTTATTGAATAGCTCAAGATTTTCTGCACACTAACTTTCAATCAGAGTGATCACAAATGCAAAATATGATCCAGTGAAGACCATATATGGAGAAAGGTGGTTGCAGGAGATTTTACAACAGTGGCATTAAACAGTAAACAAAGTATTCTATGACACTATATTGGAAATATTGTTAAACTGCCACGCTCAAGTGGAAACATTATTCAGAAAGGACAGCCAGAAATGTCAATCTTCATTCAAATCCTCTCTGCTACTAGGAAAGCAGATGTATTTAATTTCTGACATGAAGTCAAGAAAAAGTGAATGCTGAAGAAAGAATAAACTTGGATACATCTGATCTTAGAACAATAAAATCACTTGAATGAACAATAAAAATAATAGATATTGAATCCTTAACATAATATTTGAGCAGGAATATAATGAGAAGGAAAGAGAGATCTTCCATGTGCCCAAGATTTTGTTTTTGTTTGTTGGTTGTTGTTATTTTCTTTTCTTTTTATTTTAGAGACAGATTCTCATTCTGTCACCTGGGCTGGAATGTGGTGGCACGATCATGGCTCACTGCAGCCTCGACTTCCTGGGTTCAAGTGATTCTCCTACCTCAGTCTCTGAGTAACTGGACTACAAGCACATATCAACATGTCCAACTAATGTTTCATTGTTTTAAAAATTTTTAGTTTTAAATTTTTTGTAGAGACGGGATTTCTTTATGTTGCCTACACTGATCTTGCACTCCTGGCTACAAGCAATCCTCTTTCGTCAGCCTCCAAAGTGCTGGGATTATAGGCCTGAGCCACCACACTTGGCCCACGGTGGTATGTACTACCAAAATATTAGGGGGAAATTGTTTAGTTTGTACTCATATGCTTACTTTTTTGTTGCCTATTTTCACACTTAAAATGAACATTAGAGGTTGTGGATAAGTGAATTTGGTCCCAATATTTAAGGAGATAATTAGATAAAATTACATGATATAAAATTTCCTCTTAAGGGATAATTCCACTAGATGATTTAAAACTTAATTATAATATGCAAAATATCTTTCCCTTCTCTGAGTGCCTCTCATCAATATCTTTCTTACACTTATTTTCTTCCTGATGTTTTGGTTATTTTACTGGAAGGCTTTGAGAGTGTCTTCCAGTTAATCCTGACAGATCCTATGTTAATGCCAAGTATTGGCTATGCCTATAGTTCTCTTCTACACTCATAGAGTTGCACAGCTGTCTCTTCTAGATGGCCAAGATCTTTGACCACAGCACTGACCCCTTCTTCACGTATGCAGAGCTCTTGTCCCAACTCCCAGAGGAATCTCATAGTGTGTTCTTAAATTATGTATCTTTGGTTTGTCTTATAGGAACCAAAGCCTCCTTACCTGAAAAAGTATGCAAAACTGTTGTTTTAATATGATAACTTAACATTCTGCTCACTTTACCTCTTATGTCAGAGCTTGACAGAACAGAGTCATGACTAGTTTCCTCTAAAACAGGTCAGGTCTATTCTATTGGGAGCAAGAAGATGTTTTCCTTATGTATATGTGTCAGGTTTTTTTTTTTCTTTCTTTCTTTCTTTTTTTTTTTCTGACAGAGTAAGGGTAAATAGATTTAGGAATGGTAGCAAAAGAAGGTTAGGGAGAAAACATGGAGAAAGAGTATTAGATAAGAGAACCATCTACTGCTGTAATGCAGAGGAAGAGTATTCAGAGAACGGAGACCCAAGTCAACCTCAGTGCATTTGGATTTAGTGCACTTCCTCACCCACTTAAGAGATTTAATCATTCAACCAAAACTTCTAGGGACAAAAAAAAAAACTTACTAGCTTTTGCTTCACTTACATATGTTGTTTACTCAGGGTTTATAGACACCATTTATCTATTTATTCACGTATTCCTTCACTCATCATAATTGACAGAGAAAATTATATGTACAACATGATATTTCCAAGTATCGATACATTGTGGAATGACTAAGTCTAGCTAATTACACATATGAATTACCTCCCATAGTTACACCAATTTAAAGGAAATTTTATATCATGTAATGTTATCTAATTATCTCCTTAAATATTGGGACCAAATTCAATGTTAAAAATTTCAGCCATGGTAAAACTTTGACAGATAGTGCCTGCTTTTAAAACTTCTAAGGGAACAATTCTATTTTTCTTGAGAAATATAAACATAGCTAGATTATTCCATTTGAAATTAAATCTTATTTTATAAATAACTACTCCATGTTGTTTGTCTGTGATTATTTCTAAAAGCCAAGACTAAGTATTTCTGTATTTTCTCAAATTCCACATACAAGGACATAATGGAAGTTGCTAAATCATTAGACTTTGAGCTTATTAAATTAGGAAGTTACTAAATTATGAACTTCATATATCCTTAATCATCTACATAGCCTTTATTGCCAGCACAGTGCTTGACACCGAATAGGTTCTCCAAATATTTGTTAAACTGGTTAGCACTGTCCCATGAACAAGAAACTCCTAGCATCCCACTGCTTAAAGCACTCCTTGAGGTTCAGAAAAAGGCTTACCTATGCTGAACAGAATCAGACTTGAGAGATAAGGACAGGTAGTCATTTACTAATACATCTACTAATATAGCACCAGAAAGAATCTCTACACACAAACACATCGAGATGCACCATGCCTAGAATTTGTGGATTTTCCCCCCATACTATGCTTCTAAATGTAAGTGAAAGAGCTCACAGAAAGCCATGGATAACCAAATTTGGGTTAATTAGGTTGCTCCTCTAAATTATAAGTCCCATGAGAGTTAGATTTTGTCCCAAACACTCAATCAACATTTCTGCAGAGAAAAGACAGGATCATAAAACAGATACTTTACAGGACTCCTACCTGATCTCTAATCTATTTGCACACCTTGCTCCTATTTGCTCCTTGTCAGAAATATCAACATCCATCAGACACATCACTGGTTAACACTTTCCTTAGCAATTACCTTCATTTTTTGAAATTTGTCAGTATACATTATCATGTGACCACACTGTTCTATAATTGCAGAATGCATCACATTTGTAATTTCACATTAAATAGTCTGATTTTTTTCATTAATCTTTTTTTCTCCTACTAGACTGCAAGCTGCAGAAGAGCCACTTATTTTTTTCCACTGTTGTGACCTTAGCATCTCATGCAGTGTTTGAAACATAGTAGGTGTTCAGTTAGTGTTTATCAAATGATTGAATGGATGATTCATGGGAAAAGTACTGGGTACCCAAGGGCTGTTAAGAAAGAAAATCTAAAGAGGAAAGATAACTATGTTAAGTCAACTAAAGTCATAAGGTAAGAATTAGTTGTAAATTTAAGAAAACCGATGATCAAAGAAAACCCTTTATTTCACCCCAATAATGAAACTAAAGTTCAGAAAGGTAAATTGACTTAATGTAGTTACCACAACTAGCTAGTACTGTATGTGGGTCTAAAACTTAGATCTCTCATTCATATGATCTTTCCATAAGTACACGTTTTCAAATACAAGCAAATGACTCATTCTGATAACAGACAACAGACCCACTTAACTTATTATTGAAGTCATTTTGCTAACATAAACAGGAATCAGTTGAGAATGAAGGACATATTAAGTTACATTTCATTTCAAAAATTCTTACTTTTAGAAGGTGCATAGAATGATTAGATTGCATCTATTAATTTGTTATGACAAGTCAACTCAGAATATAGCTTCAAAGTGATTCTAGAACTGGGAACCAGTGAGAATTTAACAGGGTTTTACTAATCCAAAACACACAGCACTCAAAAATATTATCTATAATTATGAGCGTTATTACTAATTACAACACTTACAGATAACAAAGGCCTGAGAAAATAGACCATTTGGATGAAGATGGCCATCAGTAATGGTCTGAACACTGAGGTGTTTCTGATCAACATTGACTCAGTGAGCACCTTGGGAAAAGAAGTCATACCCTTTGAAGTAAAGGGCATTAAATGTTATCTACTTTTCAGTTTTGCCAAGGGACAGCTGGATCTGTGAACATTTCCATTAACAGAACAGGGCCCAAGGGTGATTCTATAATTCCCTACTTCAAAGTGAGGCTGAAGGTCTTTCATTCTCTGTAAAGCTGGTTACAAACTTCTGTAGATTAACCCATGCTGATATGTTTAACAGTCCAATTCAGAACTCTTCTGTCTGCAACCCAATAACACATCATCCCAAAGTGTCACTGATTTAGTTCCTAAGTAAATCAGATATTTGCCTCTAATTGTGCAAGGTAACACCTATAAACTAAAATGAACCTCTCTACTCTTCCACACAATAAACACTTCCATTGAGTCAGTCATAAGATGAAATTCTGACAAGGCAGAGTAACTTTACATAAGATGGCATTACCAATCCTAAGAGCAGAATATCACTTCATTCTTGAATATTGTATCAGTGCATTTCAAATATGAAACAAATAAGCAAACAAAGAGTAATGTACCAGAGCTTACTGGATACTCTACAGTATACACTTAAATATATTGGTTAAAAATATCTAAGGTACTTAACATCTACTTTGAAAATATATCAAGCATTGATTTATACAAAACAGCTTAAAACTTGTGTGCTCTATTACTTTATTTTTAAGATTTGATCAAATTGGCCATATGGCTTCTGCACTGGGTAGACAAAATAACAACTATCCCCTCAATCATACCTACATCACTTTTAACACAAAGCTATTACTTTCCTTATATAATTCATGTTGGCCGAAGAATGCTCTCTTAACTCAGCTGAATATACATTTACCTCTTTATCGAGGACACATTTACAACATTGCCAAACTCTTGCATTAATGTTTTAAGTTTCTTAAAAGCAATGCATATTTGTGAGAATCAGTGACAAGCATTTGATATCTTAGTCAATGTGATATCCCTTCTGGGAACGAAGGTAATAGAAATATAAATTAGTCTATTTTCAATTTTCAAATATTACTTGAGACACATCCACTTATTTTCTTTCTTTTTTATTTATTTATTTATTTTTATTATACTTTAAGTTCTAGGGTACATGTGCATAACGTGCAGGTTTGTTACATATGTATACTTGTGCCATGTTGGTGTGCTGCACCCATCAACTCGTCAGCACCCATCAATTCATCATTTATATCATGTATAACTCCCCAATGCAGTCCCTCCCCCCTCCCCCCTCCCCATGATAGGCCCCAGTGTGTGATGTTCCCCTTCCCGAGTCCAAGTGATCTCATTGTTCAGTTCCCACCTATGAGAGAGAACATGCGGTGTTTGGTTTTCTGTTCTTGTGATAGTTTGCTAAGAATGATGGTTTCCAGCTGCATCCATGTCCCTACAAAGGACGCAAACTCATCCTTTTTTATGGCTGCATAGTATTCCATGGTGCATATGTGCCACATTTTCTTAATCCAGTCTGTCACAGAGGGACATTTGGGTTGATTCCAAGTCTTTGCTATTGTGAATAGTGCTGCAATAAACATACGTGTGCATGGAGACACATCCACTTATTTTCATAAACCAGGTGATAACACCTGGTTTCCTTGAAGTTCTTGTGCTACATGGAATGATATTTTTCCTTATTATTCCAAATCTGAAATGAGGCTATAGGAAAAAATCATTCTAATACTAATATTCAAGTTCAAAGTCACTGTGAAAGATTCAGGGCCGGGTGCGGTGGCTCACGCCTGCAATCCCAACACTTTTGGAGGTTGAGGTGGGCAGATCACTTGAGGCCAGGAGTTTAAGACCATCCTAGCCAACATGGTGAAATTGGTCTCTACTAAAAATACAAAAAAAATTAGCTAGGTGTGGTGGTGCTTGCCTCGAGTCCCAGTCACTCAGGAGGCTGAGGCAGGAGAATTGCTTGATGAGGCAGAGGTTGCAGTGACTCAAGATCGTGCCACTCTACTCCAGCCTGGGTGACAGAGCAAGACTCTGTCTCAAAAAAAAATAAAAATAAAATAAAATAAAATAAAAGATTCAGATATCACATTTGTACATCCCATGGACTTGGACACAATTTTTATTTGGTAAAACTAACAAAAACAATTTTCTCCATCAAAATCTTCATCTTCCCTCCTGAAAGAGCCTGACTTTTAGCACAAATGGGCAATACATTTGCAAAGTTATCTAGGGTTAACAAAATGCATCATTTTGCCTGATTTTTCAAGAATAATAGCAAACCATAATATGCTTATTCTTCTAGATATATAACTAATTATAAATAGCATAATAAAATGAACAGGATAAATCTAAAACCTGTAAATTTTCAAAGTCACAAACACCATTAATATAAAAACACTGAGAGCACACATTGTTTTGAAGTCTACTGAAACTATCCTGGTTTTAGACTTCACAAAGCAAACACATTAAACTAGAACTAAATCATGCAAGATGATTCAAATGTAGGTTCTTATTCCAATTAACTAGTGAGTAAGTTATAGTTTGTAATTACCATTTTTTGCCTACCTGGCAATGTTTGCTATCTCCATTTGTTCTGGACTGTTAATTACAGTTCTCTGCATCTTCATTTCCACCATAGCAGTGAGAGGCAAACAGACGCATTTCACATCTACGTTAAGTTTTCCTATAACTCCCCTACTATCATTTATACTACTTTCAGTTTTCTCTGTTGAAAGGCAATTTTACCAGTAATTAACAGATACTGGCAGTAGTCACCCATGTTTTTTAAATGAGTTCCTTTTTCTTTTGCATTATCAACTATTTAGAAGACACTGTGCAGAAAAATATGTCCTTTCAAGAGAAAATAGAACAATGGATTTGAAATCATTCTAATTTTTCTGTGTTTCTCTAAGACTAAATCAAAGCAATAGAGTTGAGTGCTGTGCCTCAGGTTTGTAATCTCAGTGACCTGAGAGAGTGGGGTGGAAGGATCGCTTAAGCCCAGTTCAAGGGTGCAGCGAGCTATGATTCTGCCAGTGCACTCCAACCCAGGAGGCAGAGCAAGACCCCAACTCTAAAAAGAGAATAACAAACAATAAATTAAAATATCAATCCATGTATAAGCACAGGTAAGACAATTTTAAATAGAAAAAATAGCTACAGTATGAACAGGTGTCCATTCCTATTTGATTCAAAGTTGCTTGCCCATGCCTAAGAACCTGAAATCTACAGTCCCTGTAATTCTGAGCTAGCTCTCCTGAGGTTTATTTCAAACTCTTGGAAGGAATCCTTAGTTTTCTAACAACGGGCCATTCATTTAACTATTTATTGAGCAAATGATGATATATTCTCTAATAGAATTTGAATTCTAGTAGGTAAAACAGGGCACAAATAAGAAATGACTGTTCATCATGGTCTTAGGCAGGGTGAAGGCTCTGATTTTGAATCTTGTGGCTCTGAGACAGGCCTCCTAAATTTTGCCCAGGAAGACTGGTTCATAGTATAGAAACTCATCCAGATCCTGCAGCAGAAAAGTAAGCAGAAAGTTCTTTCTTTACCTTCAACTTTTACTTTTTTCCCCAGAATCAAAAATTATTATAACATGTGTATGTAAATAGGGAGTTATTGGAGGAAGCATTTATTTTAATACCTAGAGGATTTCTTTACTCTTCATGCCTATTGCCTTAGGAGGTGATGGGCCCTTTTATTGCCAAAAGCAATAACTTCATTCTTTATCTTTGAAACAGTAGTGGCTGCCTGTTCAAAGTTATTTTGCCAACCTTGCTATCACTGCATCCTTACGGGATGAAGTAGCAATAACCAAAAGAAATAGAATTTTATCTAATTTTAGTCCTTCTGAAGTCCTCTGGGTTCCTTTGATCACATCAGCTGAGTTATTTTGTACAAGTACAATCCTCTGCTTTAAGAGTAGCTCTGGATTTGGAGGAGATGGGTGCAGGCTCTGAATGGAAATTAAAAGACAAAGTTTTGGAGGAAGCGACAAGAGCAGTTAAGAATGGCTACAAGTTTGAGAACAGGGAGAACTGGAGATGGGCATTTTAAATGAGAGGGAGCATTTCGAGGTCACAAATAATTTGACTGCCTATTAATGTTACAACATTAAATAATGTAAATCATTTTATAGTTAGACAGCAGAAAAATAACTATTTTAATGTAAACTACAAAAAGTAAAATTTGTATTTATAAAGGGGAAAAATAACTATTATTGCTCTGTCGCCCGGCCTGGAGTGCCGTGGCCGGATCTCAGCTCACTGCAGGCTCCGTCTCCCGGGTTTACGCCATTCTCCTGCCTCAGCCTCCCAAGTAGCTGGGACTACAGGCGCCCGCCACCTCGCTCGGCTAGTTTTTTGTATTTTTTAGTAGAGACGGGGTTTCACAGTGTTAGCCAGGATGGTCTCGATCTCCTGACCTCGTGATCCGCCCGTCTTGGCCTCCCAAAGTGCTGGGATTACAGGCTTGAGCCACCGCGCCCGGCCAACTATTATTTTTTAATACAAAGTACAAGAAAGTAAAGCTTGGGTTTCACATAACTCACTCAATAAGGGGCGTGTCCAGGGCCTTACAATTGCAGGCAAAAAAGAAATGATTTGGTAAGCTACATATTATCTAATTTAAGAATTTTTGTTTCACCAGCTCTTTCTGCTTACCTTTCACTTGTATACTCCCATAATAAAAGTTCAACTAAGTACTTTTAAAAGGTTAATTCAAAACACAGTTCAGTTAAAGAATATTGATCAAGAGTAAGTACATCATGCTGTTTATTCATTTATTCAGTTAATATTAGGTGATCTCCCCAAAACCAAAACAAAACAAAATAAAATTTGCAACAAAGGTCATATGATAATTCTGAACTAATGGCAACTACTAATAAAATTCAAGAGCAGCTGAAACTTGACATACTGACAAACAAATTCAATTTTTTCCTCCACTAAAATTCCATTGCATTTCCTACAATTGTCAGTGGAACCACTACCAATCTAAGCAAAGAATCTTGATTCATTTATTCTCTCAAAGCAGAGCAGCAGATTAAGTAATATTATGTTGTGTCTATTTAGTCAACAGCTATAAAAATTCAGTCAATAGCTAAAAAATATTTTCTGGCGATACAAATAGAAAAAATTTCATCATATGCAGTATAATTGTTTTGTCACACATTATTATGATAATAGTGATGACTTAGTTTAAGGAGGTCCCAAAAGGCAATTACAAACCATCCACTAATTACAACAAATTTTAAAATTATCACCTTAAATATAGACAACACCTGGAATTTGGAAATTGGTCAAAATCCACGTTTGACAAAGCAAAATTTTTCTGCATATTTTTTTGTATTTTGGAAATGAGTAAAAAAATTGCTAATCCTTTTCTGGAGTAAAATTTAAAACAGCAATTAAATGATTTGTCTAAATATTCAAGGGGAGTGGTAATAGGAATAAGATCAGGGTAATGACCTATAATTAATGCTCAAGCTCTGTTCTCATCGATTAATATGATATAACCTGGTTAAAGTCTTCTACTACTAGGTAAATGGAAATGGGAGCTATTTCTTAGGGAGAAATGAAGATATAATAGGTAATTTAAGAGAAATAGACTAATGACTGGTTCAAGGAAGCTTATATACAATCAATTTTAACACATTTTCCACATTTTGAGATAATTAAAAGATCTAATCATCTTTTATCTACTTGATGTGCAGTCTAACACTTGTCACTTACAATAATCATGGCACATTCATTCAAATTTTTATTCAAAATTTATTCAACTTTCATGCCATCCTAAAATAACTCTGAAATATCTATAGTTTCCATTTAATTCCTGTAAGTTCAAGTGTCTCGAGAAAATCATTCAATTATGCTGTTTAAGTATACTAAGGCATAGGACTCTTTATTTCACTCATTTTGATTTCTTTACTGTATGTATATTTCTGTTTTTAAATTTAGCTGAGCAAAACAAATAGAAATTTACATACTTATGTAAATAAGGAATTAAATTAGTATTACAAAAGACTGTATTTACATAGCACAAAGGGAAGTTTAAAAGTGCCTGCTTTCTGATTAACTTGATTAGCTTAGAACATTACATCAGCTAATTTGGACTTAATCATTTTATCTTTCACTGGTGATTTTCTAGATCAATTGCAAATTATCATTCGTGTCATATGTTGACATAAAGCCTCAACACCTAATGCAAATAGCATTGGCTTTCAAAAGTTGGATTATTTGGTTGTATTAATAACATTAATATTTCTTCTAAGAGTTCTTTCTTCAATAAGAAAGGAAAAAGAATATTCTTATAAAAACATTCTACATGTTAGCATATGCCTCTCCAAACACAAAGAGACATCTAGAAGCAGAACTTTGTTCAAGTTGGACCAATGGCTTCATCTATCTAGCTCAAAACTCCTTAGAGCCAGCATTTAGATGGATAGAGATTTTCAAATGAATAATTTCCCTTTTAAGCACATACACATTATGGTTGAGCAAAATGAGGACAGAGATAAATTGACCTGACCTAGATTAGAGAGTGGCAGAAATATTTGTTGAATTGAAATTCGCAGAGCCAAGGCTTGTACTGGGTTTGGAATCAGAAAGCTGTGGTTCTTCCCTCAAGAAAACCATTGCTTTCACTCAATATTCATGAAGGAGGTGTAGGTGTTTAGAGGGGAAAAAGAAGCAAAATAGGATGACTTCTATAAGACTTAGTGTATATAAAGACCGAATTGCAAGACCTCACAATAACAAAATATTCAGCCACAGTCCATTCTATGTGATTTCATGAGAATGTGATTTGAACATGCTTTCACTTTTGGAGTTAATCTGATGCCTCCTAACTGATCCCAGTTGAATTACTCGATCATTCACAGACTTGAAAAATATTGCTAATTTGCTAAGAAAATAATCTAACATAGCATTAGTAACGCTACCCATTTTTCAGGAATTTAGAGGCAGCTCAACAAAGTACTGAGTATATGGAGATCCAAGTAGTGGTTATAGTCATGCTCTGAACCATTTTTAATGCCTTGAATAAGTCACTAATTTTTCCTGGCTCTCAGTTCCTTCATCTGTCAAATGGGTTTGATGACTCTGTGGCTTCCATAGGTATTATTTTTATAACTATACTTTTTAATTCTTGGAAATGTTATTGTTTTATTAATAACAACATTTATTCATTTAAATTCACACCTGTCAAATTTTCCATCTGAGGTATCTGCCATGCTTAACAGCAAAGGAGAGAAAAATCCTTTAGGGGGACCGGCAGTAGTATATCTCAAAGTGGTTAGAAAGTTTTTTGAAGTCCATCACTTTGTCATAACATTTATATACTTCCTAATTCTACTAATACAACATCTGTGTGTAATATAAAATCAACCTCACCCAAGTCATCAACTAAAGCTGATGATTCAAGGAGATTCATCAGATTTATCCTTGACTTAATGACCCTATTTTACCTACCCAAGTCTTCCTGGATCTCAAGGGTTTGGATAGGCAGAAGCACCCCGACACGAAAAGTGAGAACCTAGTTCTATGAAGTCACCTAGAAGGAGTCCCATGATGCCGCAAATGTAGGGCCTCACTTTTCACACTGGGGTGTTCCTTTCTATCCAAACCCTTTCTTCCATTTCAAGTATTTCTGAAAAACATCAGAATACATGTTTCTTTGTTGCATCTCAAATTATTTCCATAGACTAGTTTCTTATAAATCCCAGAAATGAGGTTTCTAAATCAAACAATATGGACACTTTCATGCTTCTGAGTAGACAGATATAGCCCAGTTGCTTTCCTGAAAAACTGTATCATTTTATATTCACACCAAGAATATGTGAGAGTTCATATCTCTCTGCACCTGTATTAACATGGTCTTGAAGTTCTTTTTCAGAATGATCTGTGAAAAATGGACAGTATTTCTCTTTGCTTTCTTGTCACACTGTTCTGAAGCTCAAACAGTCTAAGCTCCTTATTAGGAGTGACAGGCTAGTTAACTTCTTTAATCTCAAATCTTTATTGAAATAAAAACAATAGTATGAGCTTTGAGGATTAAGTAATAATGCATGTAAAGTACTGAGCAAAGAGACGGATGCATAAGAGAGTTCAATAGATGTTGAGAACACAGTGATTCTTGAATCCTATTTCATCATCATCCTAATCTGGTATTATATATTTAAAGTATGTATCAGATAAGTTTCACTTATGTTGCTGCATTATAGTAGGTGCTAAATACATATTAGTAAATGTAATAAATAAGTGTTTACCTATAATGCAAGAACCACAAATGTGGAACCACTAGAAGAACTGGTAAATAATTTCCTATTTGTTTTTATTTTAGTCAGGACAATAATAAAATTATTGCTTACACCATAAGGAAAATCCTCTCTGCTATACATGTAACTTTGTTCGAATGAGTCAGAGACTGTAAAGGGAATTCTGATTCAAGGCCAGAGGAAATACTCTGATATAATTGTGTCTGGATACCAGAGACGAAAACCTAAACAACTGTTTCATCTTGTTTAGACATGAAATTGATCACTTATATGGGAGGAACACTGAAATTTTTTTTTTTTTTTTTTTTTTGAGACGGAGTCTCGCTCTGTCGCCCAGGCTGGAGTGCAGTGGCCGGATCTCAGCTCACTGCAAGCTCCACCTCCAGGGTTTACGCCATTCTCCTGCCTCAGCCTCCCGAGTAGCTGGGACTACAGGCGCCCACCACCTCGCCCGGCTAGTTTTTTGTATTTTTTAGTAGAGATGGGGTTTCACCGTGTTAGCCAGGATGGTCTCGATCTCCTGACATCGTGATCCGCCCGTCTCGGCCTCTCAAAGTGCTGGGATTACAGGCTTGAGACACCGCGCCCGGCCAGAACACTTACATTTTAAGTGTTCTTCAAAGAAAAGGTTCCAGTGGCCAGCACTAAAAGTAGGCCCAAAAGATAGGAAGAGGGGTAGTGATGATCAATGAGTTCACATTCAGTTGAACTATAGTAAATAGGTCATAGAACATTCTTAATAATCTGAAAATGACTAGCTATTGAATATTTTTCAAATCCTTATTCATCACAACTCTTAAGTTCATGCCCTATTATTTTCACCTGAATTACTGCAACAGTCTATTAAGCATCATCCAATTTTATTCCCTACCCTCCATCTTATTCCCTCACCTCTCATCACATGTGCACTAATTTATTCTCCACATTGCTTTCAGACAGCTCTTTTGATTTAAAAATATCAAATCCAACACATGTCACTTTCCTGTTTAAAATCTATTGACTATAAAATAAGAACTTTAGTCTACAGGTGTGACATAATCCAGAACAGTGGTTTTTCAACTTTAGTGTGGATCAGAAGTTCCCGAAGGGCTTGTTAAATCACACTTTTTGAATCAGAAGTCTTGGGTGGCGTCTGATAATTTGCGTTTCTGATAAATTTCCAGGTGATGCTGATGCTGCTAGTTGGGGGAATACATTTTGAGAACCAGTGATCTGGCAGTTCATGCCTACCCACTGTGCCTCATTGCTCAACATGGTGTCTTCAAGTCCCAAAGTTCATTCTGTTCTTTCTTGCCTCTATGTTGCTGCTCATGCTAATTCCTCTACCTGGCATGCCTATCCCTTCTGCCTACAGATTAATCATTTCCCACCTTCTGTGTTCCTGTGATAGCATATATTTTCTTCTTTTCCATTGTATCCTTATCACACTGTGCTATAATTGCTATGTTACTTACATTCTATGGTGAGGTCTTTGAAGGCTAGCTGTTTCTTATCTCCGTATATTCAATGCCTAGCAAAATGCCTAGAAAGACATTCAGATAATTTTGCAATGCATGTTGCCAACTCTGTATCAAGCAGAATGACTCTAATACCTTGACATCCTGCCAAGGCAGTTTTGTTTGTTTTATTTTAGTATCCCACTTTTCTTTAGTGATTAGTAGAAATATTCTAGAATAAGAGGGCCTGTGTGCTTGTTGTCTGAGATGGAAACAAGAAACTGAAGAGATTGTAGCCCACTCTTGACATATCAGAGAGAAAACCTGAAACAGATGAATAGTAGAGGAAGAATGCAGCCTGAATCCCTGGGATAACCAGAGAAAAGGTGAACGCAGAGAGCCAGTCTAGATCTAAGCTACCAAAAGCCCTCTGTGGGGCTCCCAGTGAAATATTTTTATTGTCTAGTTTGTATAGGTGATGTGTGTGTGTTTAAATTTTTAATGCCACATAGAATTCACACTCTGCTTAGTATTGGATAGTAGATTCAAGGATTAGGATCCTAGTTAAACATATCTAGGCATGATTATATTTCAAGCCAAATAAGAAGTCTGCACAAAATCTAATAGTAAATATAGATGTCAAAGTCTACTACAGAGCTGGTTTATAGTGCTGTCACCAGCCAAATAAAATATTTCCATTCCAATTATATTTAGAAAGAAAATCTAATTCCTGAAATGTAATGAGTTTTCACACTTCCAATGCTAAGAACCTGTTATTAAAATGTCTTTCTACTGTTGTATTGATTGAACTTGTACCCAAACACTCTTTAAGGGCATTAGTTAGGAATTAGAACTTGTAGTCCATTTAAAAACCTAGAATGACCAAAGTCCATCTAGAGAATTGTCACATTAAAATGTTATATGCAAAGCTCAACTTCCATATATTAAAGAAGGATGACAACTGTAAGAATGAATTTTTAGAAAACCATTCAGCCTGCTGTCAATATTTCATACATTTAGGACTGGACTCGCAGTCACCCAGTGAGCCATAGCTGATCTAGCATTTATCATACATGTTACACAGAATTCAAATTAGATGATGACTGATTTTTTTCCACTGACTCTATTGATTAAAATGTAGTCTCATTTTAATCCTAGAACTATATATTATAAATATATATAGTAGAAAACAGGCACTCAATAAATGGTGGTAGAATTTCTTCTTAAAAGCTGATTGTCTACTTTTACTACTATATTAACATAGTTGAAATCCTCAGTTGTTTCTTCATCATCATCTCTCTACAGTCTCCAAACATTAGAAACTGAAATAAATCTAAGAATCACTCAAACACTTTTTGATTATATATTCAAGATAACTGCCATAAAGTGATTTCTAGTGTGTTTCCAATTACAGTACTTTTATTTGGCAGATATATGCTCTCAGAAATTATATGCCAATAAATGACAAGCTTCGTTGTCCAGGGTATTTTTGGCCTAGCTTTTCTCCATTGATGAGACATACTCCTTAAGATATTCTTAACTGTTTGGCCCATTTTCAATAATCTGGCTCTTCCTTCTCTTTTCCTGTATTCTCTAAATTAGAAGCAAGTCATGAGGTCTAGTCCATCCTCAAGGTAAAGGGATTATACAAGTAGCAGGTAGGGCCTCTGGGGGGCCACATCCACCTCACTACTGCAACTCCCTACTGAGTTTTTATGTCTTGTCTCTAACGCTTACTAATTGCTACCTTAATATTTATTTAATTTAACTTAGAGTTCATACTTGTAAAGTACAGTTCTGGTTTTCAAGATGCTTATATATTAGTAAATGTTAAATACCAAAAGTGCTCACTCAAAAAAATACCAACTCAAAATATCCTGGTAAATTATTAACATAATCTCCTCTAGCAGAAATATGTCAGATTAATATTCATATTTTGAAAATGTATTCTTATTTTTTTTGAATTACAAGATGCAGAAGCTTAGAACTTCTAAGCTTTAAGGGTTTACATTCTCAATATTATGAGATTTTCTTTTAATGTCTTGAACAGGTGTTACTGGGTTGGCAGTATTTATAAAGTTTATGTACTTTTAACTCTACATTTTGCTTTTTCCCCTTTCAACTACTAAGTCGAATATTGATGTAGGCATTCTTTATATCTAGCAAATGCTCTTTAATACCCTCTCAAGATCTAATCACGCCCTTTAACAAATGTGAAAGAGAGAGTAAAAAGCCTGTGGTAATCTGAATATTAACTGGAATTTGACAACAGATCACCTCTTGAAGGACAATATCCTTCAGAAAAAATAACTACTGCACCGTAGAAATTAGAAATTACAGAGTGACAATATAGCAAGCACTGGTGAATTGAGTTAAGTGATTTAGAAGGTAAAATTCTTTCATGAGATGAGCAAAATACTATTTCAAGCCAATGAACCCTAAATTGTTAATGATGGTAAAGTATACAAAGGAAGCTCAACATTTCCTTACTCAGCATTCACTTGAAAAGTCAAAGCTTTGTTAGTCCTTAAATGAGAAGCTCAAATAGTAGAGAATGGAAGATTTTCCTCCAAAAAGCTATTTCGGTTTTGAGATTGTTCAAAATAGGTGGAGGGCTATTCACATGTAGCCATTCAAAAGCCAGAAAGAATGGAAATGCCATACTCCAATCAAACCTTTGGCAAGGTTTGTATATTTTAGAAGCCACTTTATTAAGGTAAGACTGATATACTAAAAGTTGTATATATCTAATATGTGCAACTTGATGACTTTAGAGTAAGTATGCAATTGTGAAACCATCACCAACATTTATGCCATAAACCTATCCATAACCTCCAAAAGTCTCATCCTGCTCTCTTATTTACAAGATACTACTTATATGATGAATCTAAACTTGTCAAACTCACAGAAGTAGAGAGTGGAATGGTAGTTGTCAGAGGCTGGGGGAAAGGAGGATGGAGAGGTATCAGTGAAAGGGGACATAAGTTTCAGTTACACAAAATGAAGAAGTCTCAGAGAGCTACTGTGCAGTATAGTGCCTACAGTTAGCAATACTATATTCTGTTATGTGTTCTTATTGCAAACAAAAATAATAATAATGTATTTTATAATGCTGTACTTAATGATGACAAGATGAAGGGAAACAGTTTGGAGAGGGGTCTCAAGAAATTTGAGGGTAACTAACATCTTTATAAAATGAAGAGATGAAAAGAGGCTTCTTGTTCTAATGAGAACTGTTGCCTATAGAGAAGCATGGCTGGGGAGAGTCTATCTTGCAGTGCATCAGCAATAGATGTGAATGGCTTCTAACGTAAGTTGCCACTGTTAGCAAGCTGCTACATTATAGCACATTTAAGATGTAACATGACCCTAATAAGAATTCCTGAACCTAGCTCATATCTCAAATCACTACTCAAAGACAAGAAAGTGTCTTGCCCCCTTTGTTTCCAAAGAAGCTGTTTGCCAGCTTATATGAGGTACAATAAATAACAAAAGCAAACAATGTTATTTAACATGTTCTGATATTTAGTAGCAATATAAAATTTTAGTAGAGCCTCATAAGTAGATGCTTAAGAATTGCCTCACTTGAACAATGATTTTAATCACTTTTTATTATACTAGGGGATTTGTATGTGGGCTGTCATTCTTCATAATATTATTTTCTTATTGTTTATTTAAGAATCCATATACTGAGTAAGGCTTGTGAAACTATGCTCCAAAGCAATCTAATTATTTCCAAGATCAGGTACACAGACACTTACTGCAAATGAGTTCTGTCTAACTACCTTCCGCAGAAGATTTGTTATTCAAAACAAGAAAATCTTCAAGGTAGGAACCTTAATAATCACTTGTCCTGTGAAGAATTCCAAGTAGTTTCTTCCCAATAATTGGAACTCCAAATGAATTGTTTCAGATATTTATTAATATAACTACAGTTAACCAAAAATGTAAAGAGGATAACCAGGACACTACATACTCTTTATTAAAAAATAAAAGTAAGAGGCAATTGATATTTACTAATGTGGCTAAAAAGGTACCTCAGTATTAAGAAACTCAACTTCATTTTGAATGTCGAGCAAAAGGCTTGTATTATATTTTCTATTTGTTGAAAAAAACTTTTGGCCCTATTCCTTAACAATATGGAACAGCTTGAAGCTCAAATTTCTCTAGTATCCAATGTTTTCGATTTTGCAACTACTTAGTTAATATTATTAATACATATATCTCTTTGCTAATCAGTGCTAATTACCTCTATCTTTAAAAGAATGAAGAAATATTGCCAGATAGAATCTGGGGGTACTTAATAGAACAACAGCAGCAGCAACACAAGTGTTTCTAACAAGGATAAAGCTGACTGTGACTTTCTGGACAAAGCAAAAATTATACACGCATAACAATTCAGATTTAAAAAGCAATTTTTGTTTAGTCAATTTAGGGAACGTTTTTATAGGGCACATTCTTAGCGCTCTAGGGTTAACTAATAGAGGAAGTCTACCTTAAGTGGTGAGTCTTATTTGAGGGCTTAGAGATAGTAGGTGCTCAATAAAACTTTGATTGAAACAGAGTATACATTAAAAATGATCAATGACAATAAATGTGGGGGCCAGGTGCAACCGCTCATGTCTGTAATCCCAGCACTTCGGGAGGCTGAGGCAAGTGGATCACTTGAGCTCAGGAGTTCGCGACCAGCCTTGGCAACATGTTGAAATCCCATCTCTACCAAAAATACAAAAATTAGTCTCATAACCTGGTCTCAAAATGCATAAATACATAGATCAATATTTTAAAAAGATAAAATTTCTTTTAAAAAGTAAATAAATGTGGGATTTCTCTTTGATATGACAGGGAAGAAAGTCGATGGCCTTCAGTAAAGACAATGATCGCTTTTGTTATGTGGAAACTGCTAATAGGGCTCAGGTAAAGGGACACAGGCTTGACAATTTACTACTCCCTATGAAAGGTCATCAAAAAGGCAAGTGCAGGTTGAAACCATATTAGTGAATCCTGTTTCAGGCTATAGACTACTCCAGGTGAAGGTTTTATATCATTAGCAAGTTAATTCAGCTCATCCATCAAAATTTACTTCAACTCTATCATTTTATGCATCAAAAATATTTTCAGAGTCACTAGTAGAATCAGATAAAAACAAAGCTTGGGACATAATTATTTCACAGCTACTCCTCCATTTTCATGTGTCAGAAAAAAAGCCTTATGAATTTGCTTAGATTATTAGTTTTCTACATTAGCTAACTGTCAAGGTGAAGGAGGAAAACTTTGAAAAGCAGCGTCACAACTTAAGTGTATAAATGAAAACATCATGGTTTCGGCAGATATTTCCTGCTGATTGTTTGAGACCCTGCAAAAGAGTATTATAAAGCCTTATGAAATAGTAATGAATACTCCAAATACGTCATCACTAAGAAATCTTCATAGTTTAGTTGAAGGAATGCCTTCGTATCAGCATTTTAGCTTTGAAGAAGTCAACATCCTTGAAGACCTGTCACACACTGAACTCTTCATTTCCTAAGTATCGTCTCCAATTTCCAGGTTCAATACAAGTCTCCCGAGAAATGTGAAAAACTGGAATGTGGAAATGTGGAAAAAAGTTAATTAAGGCATAGTCTACACCTGTAAAGACCTGACAAGTTAGTGAAGAAATTTCCACTATTCAGCATGAGATACAAATAACAAAGGAACTAGAAAAAAGAAGGAGGAAGTTGAATGGGACTTTTAAAAGTAGGTGTGAGTATAATAGTCAAAGATGGGGTAAAAAGAAATTTTACATGGAAGGCATTAAATGGAAAGAAATCTCTGCATAAAGGCAACAAAATAGAAATAGCTCAGGGGGCTGGGTGTGGTGGCTCACGCCTGTAATCCCAGCACTTTGGGAAGCTGAGGTATGTGGATCACTGAGGACAGGAGTTCGAGACTAGCCTGGCCAACATAATGAAACCTTCTCTCTACTAAAAGTACAAAAAATTAGCCGGGCATGGTGGCATGCACCTGTAGTCCCAACTACTTGGGAGGCTGACGCAGGGAATTGCTTGAACCCAGGAGGCGGAGGTTGCAGTGAACTGAGATCATGCCGCTGCACTCCAGCCTGGGCAACAAGAGCAAAACTTCATCTCAAAAAATAAATAAATAAATAAATAAGAAAAGAAAAGGTTCTTTAGAAATCTCTGTTTTTCTACTTATGAGGTAATTAAAAATGGTTGTCCTGGAACAGGAAGCCATGATAACAATCATCATTTATTGATTACTATTTTATCTGGAATGACACTCTGCATTTGACATATATTACCTTATGTAAGCCTTGCCTGTGAAATATATCTTATTATCCCCGTTTCATGAATGATGAAACTGAAACTTAGAGAAGTTAAGCCACTTGTTAAGGCCCGAAGTATATTCAGTCTTCAACCCAGACTGACTGACTATGCTTCTGCCACCATGCTCCCTTGCCTAGGAGAACCATGGGGATTAAAACCACAGCTTGGGGAGTCAAGATGAGCAATATAACCAGAAACCTCTTTAGAAAGGTTAGAAAGTAATAGGATTAACTCAGTATCCATGTCCAGGGTAGATGTAAGGGGAAAAAGACTAGAAGCCACTGTTACCCTTCAAGGGAGAGGGGAAAGTCCTAGTTAGCCAGGTCAATGGCAGTATGGATAAGGAGGCATGATAGAGCCAATGGACACAAAACACTATTCATTTAGGTGGTTTTGATTCTCCTCCTCCACAGTTTGTATCCCTTCTGTCTGTTCTTTTTCACCTACCTTGTGCTCTGTAAAAAAGGAAAAGTATAGACATTCATTAAGTATCTATTTAATACTGTATATCAATTACTAAATCTCATAGTGTTTGATTCTAGAAATTTAAACTCAGAGGGGTTAAATAACTCACTTAGGGTAAAAATACCCAAGGAACAGAGATGTCATTCATACTTGGGGCTAAAGTCCATGCCTCTTGCCATTATTCCCCAGTCTGTGGAGGTAAGTAGAGTTTGTACTGGAAGAACTGGAGTATGGGAAAGTTGAAAAGGAAGGTGGGAAATCATTCTAATTCCTTACGTCACTTTGTATATCATGTGTGTCTCTTTCTCAAGCTATTTCCAAGATTTTAATAATGCTTTCGAACTACAGTCAGAGTAGAAAATGCTAATTTATCCTTCAAGTTATACAACAGAATTATTGTACATGAACGGAAAAAAAAAAAAAAGTCTCATGATATATCACCCCCTTTTAAAAAGGTCTTTAAATGCTGGCAAGCTTCTGTGATTCAAATGAGCTTGAAGTTCTGTTCACAATTTGCAAAGATACTTGAAAATCATTTCAAGGTGAAATAATGAAGTGCATTAACTCTTTAAAGAGGCACTTGAAATGCTAAACAGAAGATACTAGCATTAACAGAAAAAAAAAAATGAGCCTTTTTACAATTACTAGTGAGTTCCAAAGCTACTATGATTTCTCACAAGAGAAATAAAAGCAAGAGCTGATAGAATTATGTCAATAATGAGTTACTTGGGATTTAAAATTTCAAACAAATCCAAAATTAACAAGAATTTTTAAATTAATAAACACTAAAATAATGTATTCTATTGAACCAGAGTCTGGTCGGGCATGGTAACTCACGCCTATAATCCTAGCACTTTGGGAGGCCGAGGAATCCTAGCACTTTGGGAGGCCTGAGGCCATGAGTTCGAGACCAACCTAGCCAACATGGTGAAACCCTGTCTTTAGGAAAACCACAAAAATTAGCTGGGCATGGTGGTGGGCACCTATAATCCCAGCTACTTGGGAAGCTGGGGCACGAGAATCACTTGAACCTGTGAGGTGGAGGTTGCAGTGAGCTGAGATCATGCCACTGTACTCCAGCCTGGGTGACAGAGTAAGAAAGAAAGAAAGAAAGAAAGAACGAGAGAAAGAGAGAGAGGGAGAGAGAGGAAGGAAGGAAGGAAGGAAAGATCGGTCTGAAGAGTAAAATAGCCTCATGCTAAAGAAATATTCAAAGTTCCTTCATTTTTCTTTTTCTCAGTAACATTCCTTTATAGAAAATTGACTTTTTTCAGAAAGATAGATTAATTCTACTGTGTATGAGTTTCATTAAATGTCATATACAGCAGACGTTATATGTATGACTCATACTTTGTTTGATTTCCTTTATTTGTAGATACTCCCACATGCTTTGGTACTTCCTAGACTCACACCACCACCACCTCCCCCATTCTCCAGTCCTTCATATACCTAGCTAAATTTGATTTTATGTTTATATTTCTTAACATATCTTCTGAAGTCTTTCGTTAATCTTTTTTGATTGTCTATTACATCTCATGGCCACATGTATTTAGAAACATTTAAGGCTAAAAACATTACAAATCTTCCCATATTATCAATAACCCCATCAGTACTTTTCTATCAATATTCTCTATGAGCTAAACACCATTATTAAAATAAAATGTGTTTTGTAAAGTTTTAAATACCAGTACTAAAGTCAAAGTTCACGGCTCCTTCACCATGGTCATACCCAAAGACTGTTCGCCATGGGTCTCCTACATAACCTTTCAAGTGGTTTTTTTTTTTTTTTTTTTTTTAGATACCAAGGAAATGATCTCAGCTACAATACCATCATTCTACTTCCAAAGATGACTCCTGAAGAATGCTGAAAAGGGTATAGAGAACACAGTAAGGTCCAATTTTTAATTATGAGCCCAATGTATAGGTCAAGTATGATTAAATTACACTCTTGGGGAGTTTGAATAGAGGGACACTTCTTATAGGTAAGGCATAGGAATATTCTAAATGGTTATAAAATGGTTTACTTTATAAGAACACCTTTGGCAAAGAGATTATATCAGAAGACAGTTTACCTGTACTGTGGGTGTTAGTTTATGAAATGTGTCTTAAAATTTGAAAACTTTTCTGGGTAGCTTACCACATGGACTAATACCTTTTTCTCAAACATTAGTAATAATTGAGAATCAGTTCATAGGAGAAGCAGTGCAAAGATGTTCACCCAAATGCCATGAATTTATATGCCTTAAGATCTCATCTGGAAGAGAAATCTAGTGCCTATTTAACTAATGCTCAGAGACATTAATGACACGGTCGTAAATAAATCAAGCTTGCGAACATTTAATTTTTTTTTTGAGATGGCTCTGCTGAGCAATTAAAATCAATCAACATAATTATTCCATAAATTTTAAGCTACTGGTGATTCAACTGAGTGAAACATCTAAGTCCTAAAACAGAATGCCAGACTGTCATCACAAAGATTGGGAGAAACCTAAAATTCAAATGCTCTGAAGGTATGCCAAGTCAACCACTAGACATGTATTACTGTTGAACATATCTGTAGAAAGACACCAATTCTCTCATCACTACTTGCTATTCCAATTTAATCATGCCTGTTAACAAAGGGCATGCATAACAGCTTCCAATTCAAAGTACTCATGAAACATGAATACAAAGTATTAATATTCTAGTTCAAGTTATTAAGTTGCATGGACCAATGAGAATATGCACATCGAGAGCAGAAAAAAACCACATTTTTTAATAGCAAAAATGAATTGAAAAAAATTGGAAGATGAGTAGAAGAAAAAGCACACTAATAGTATCATATAAGTGAAAAGCTCAAAGGGAAAATGATAACAAACTCCAGCTACTTTGACCCAAAATAAAACCTTAAGAAAAACAAAAACACATACCAACTATAAACAAACAACTAATATTCAGAACTGAACATGATTATTAAAAAGCGGAATAGTATGGTCTTCCCTTTTCAGATATTTAGGAAGAGAAAGAATAAAGGCCAAAATGTCAAAGTATTCTTTTTTGGGAGTGGGATTATAAGTGATTTTTAAAATCTTTACATGTATGTATTTTATAAACACATTACTTTTACGATCAGAAAATTATGGAAAATTTTAAAAGGCATGTTAAATAAATTCAAATAATTATAAGGAAAACAGTCTATATAGAAAAATATTCTGCTGTTTTTATAATTGTTTACTGTTGTCCATGGTCTAAGTTTATTGGATTGAAAAAATAGAAAGCACAAACAGGAGATTCAGAGAATGAGTAAATACAAAATTACATCTTTCATTTAGTATTTTCTCTTTTTCTCTTTTTGCTTCTGAGACTTTTAAGGTATTTTGATGTATTTAAACAGAGTTCCAAAACATCTAGAGCGCATTTCTATTTTTATTAGTCATGAAACTATTGGACAAAGGGCGTTGATTTTTTTATGTCTAAGATCTCTTCCAACTGAAATTTGAGTTGCAGAAGATATGTAGCATTTCAGAAATTCTGCTTTTAAACTTTCAATAATTTGGTAGCCTCAAAACTTCATGTATTACATTTTGGGCTCCACATAGATTGGGCCATTTCAGGTTGGAAGAATCCCATTTATTTTTTTTCAGTATCTCACTCTGTTTCATGTTATGCTTAAGCTTCTTGGATAACTTTTATTGGTTGTGTGTCAGAGACAAATTCCACTTAAATTGGCAGATTTTTGCTCCATGTATTAAATGGCAATAAAAGGCAATGAATATGAGCAATTTCAAGAACTTGGTTAACTATAGTTTTAGGGAAACTGGGAATTGCTAAATTAAAAATATAGATAAAAGGATTCCATTTATAAAATAAGGATATAAAATTATAAAATATAATTTTATCTATCTGGTCAAGGATTTGGCCAGAAGAAGCTTGAATCTTCTAGGGGGTCAGTTTTTGCATTCTTATTAAAATTATGGCCATCACCAGCAACTTTACCCAGAAGGAATGTGGTGATTATAGATTCAGGTTCTTCCTTAAGGCAATTAAAGAAGACAGATGAATTGAACACCACAAGTCCTGAATTTCCAGGCTGCATCTTAAGTTACATTCTGCATTTGTCATTTGTCTAAAATAGTACTTTTTAAAATAGTTAATGCTTTAAAGGCATGCTCAACAGCCATCTATTCGTAATTTGTCCAAAGCCTTGGTATACTTGGCGCATCCTCAGGTCTGTGTACACGCAGACTCAAAATACACAAACAGTTCTCATGAAGTCCTAAGAAATCTGGCCAGGAGAGAAGTGATGGCAACAGGACTATGGGACAACATAGATGAATACCCTTTGCCTCTTCACAGACCAAAGTCATACCTCCAAACAGAAGCACTGAATTCAATGCCCAGTCTGTGTCATTCAATCTCTACCCCTATATCCTTACCTGTAGTTTGGTTTTGACATCAGTGCCTCTTGTACACGTTAATTCAAAGCATGCATATGAACCAACTTCCCCAAGTAAGGGCTGTGATGAAAAAATTAGGGTCTGGGATCCTGCCAGGGCCTCCAGTCTCTGGAGTGTGGCCCTTCTTTCTTATTCTTCTTTATCTATGGGTTTCAAATTGTGCTTTTAGTTCCTCAGATTCTGCAAATGATGAAAGTTCCAACTCCCTTCTGGATTATTTCTTGCTTTTATAGCATCAACTGTGATGATAACAACTGTTACAGAACGGTAAGTGTTTACTGACTGCATTATGTTCGTTTCTACACTAAGCACATCACAGGCATTCCCTTCTTTAATCCTTGCCACAGTCATAAGGTGGGTCCTTACCATTTTGAAGGTAAGAGAAATGAGGCCCAGGAACAATAAATTGTTTTCCCAGGGACACAAAGCTAGTAAGTGCCAAAGGATGAGAACCCAAGCAATATGCTTCTGGACACAAATGCTCAGAACTATTCTTCTCTTTAATTTTGGCACAGGTCAGTTTCTATCTCCTCCACTAAATCTGTCAATGCTAGTCCAGAATAATTTTTCTCTCCTTCCAAATTTCTCTATTTCTTTAGATCTAGTTTGCCAGTAATTCCTTGTAATCGTTCTATATTTCCTTTCTTTCCAACTAGATTATAAATATCTTAATTGTAGGGCTATGCCCTCTTTCTCCATGATGCTCCCCAGAGAGTTCAGCAGTGCCTCACATGAATTTGGTATGAGTCTTAGAAATTCTTGATAAATGACAGTGCAGACCTAGAATTCAATTTTTATATATCAACTACCCAAAACAACATTTGAGATGATGTAGTTCAATGTTTTACTGATGACTGTTAAGGAGAGAGATACAGTTTAGAAATCCAGATGTGTGACCTTAAGGAAGTTTCTTAAGCTCCTTAAAACTCAGCTGCCTCACCTATGCAATTGCAGTATCGATCCCTAAAGTGCAGGACTATTGTAAAGGTTAGAGATTCTACATATAGCCAAGCGGCATGTACACAGTATACAGCTGATAAAGAATTATCATTACTTAGGTATTCAGAGTAACCCTGGATTCAACTAGAAAAGTGGTCCTCAAACTATTTTACCTGACTTGAACTCAGAAATTTCAGAGCAGAACTTAATCCAGGGGGAGGAATGAGAGAGAATGAATAGCAAGGGAATTTAGGGCAACTGGATGGAGCTCCTGGAGGCTGTTCCCCTATTCTGTAACCAGAAAAGTCTGTTCTTATAAGCTTCATAAACAGAAGTACTCTATGAAATTTTACTTTAGAAATAAAGCAACAACAACAAATAATCCACTTAGGAAGATAATTTAAACAATGCTGTTTGATCCGACTCAGAAGGTTACAGACAACCACACTTTCAGGTCAATAAAGTGTTGCTCTTCTAGAAGTGGAAGGAATTATGAGGGTATAATAAAGTGAGTATTTATCAATGAGGCCGACTGTTTCTCCTTTAGAGAAAACAGGTAGTAAAGAATACTTAGCTACCCCAGTATGTAAGTATCCTGGGGTACTACTTTAGTACCCCAGGAAAATGTTCAGCTACCCCAGATCGATTCTTGAATCTTTTTTTTACCTGCCTTCTGAGTAGTCAATATTTAGTCTCTAGGATCTATTGTCACCTTCACAGTGAAAACTCAATTCTTCAGGACTCCTGCAAATATTGACTGGCTCACCGCCTTGCCTGTATCCTTCAATACTCCAGGCCTCAGATCTCTACTGGTCTCAATTCCAAGGAACTCCCCATTTCTTTCTCAATGACTGTGATATATGGATGTCTTTTCATCTTCTAACTATAGAAAGCAAAGAGTTATGTAACCCACCTAAGACTACCTGGATCACACTATGAATTAAGTCAATGGCCACCTATGGAAAGTACAAAAGACCTTTTCACTATGAGTCCAAAAGGTTGAACTTAATACATTAATGAGAAATGTATTTTGACATTGGAATATATGAAGACATTATCAACTCAGTTGTTTTCTTAAAAATGTCCATTCACATTTGTTTTCACTTAATCCAAACTATACTCATGACCATGAAAAGGAACGACAAAAAATCAAATGAAACTTTTTATTTGTTCTGTTTTTCTACCAACATCCTAACCATCAAGTTTAATAAATCTAAAAGTGATTTTTGATAACAACATGGCTCGACAGTCCATGATTTTTAAATTTTTCCCTCCCTCTCAATCTGTTCTTCTTTTAATTTTAGTTCTCACTATTCTTCAAAAGAATATGTTAATAATATGTACAAAGCTGATACTCTTTACTAAGGCTGTGTTTTACTCCTTAAAAGAAAAATGCAACTTTCCTTAAATATCTCTGCTCAACAGCAACAAAACAAGAAAAAAGCTGCAATGATGCCAATAATAACACTGACTACTTATTATAGAGTCTGGAATTCTCTTTTAAATTCCTCAATATAGACAATTTGATGAACATGATAGTGTGCATATGTGTAGGTTAACACTAACTGGGCACCTAGAGGGTGTAGTTCGGTCCTCAAACTATACGGGCGTTACCTGGAAGGCCTTGTTACACACAGATAGCTGTGACCCACCACCAAAATTTCCATTCAGTAAAGCAAGGGGCCATAGATTTTGCATTTCCAGTGATGGCCTAGGTGATGCTGATGCTGCTGTTCCAGGGACCACACTTTGAGAAACATTGGGGTAAACAGTTGAAGTTCCCTTACCAAAAGTTCGTACATTAGGTATGGGTAGTAGGCATATTAAGAGCCTTATTCAGGAGTACACACATGGGGGTGGGGAGCAGGAGGAGTAAAGGAGAGGTGCTTATAGGAAGGAGTTTAAATTACTGCTACCTAAATTTGCATCAGAGACTCTGTTAATGAACTACACTAACGCACTTCATGATCTTGGCCTGCATTTTCTCATCTGGAAAATCAAGGACAATCTCTTTCATCTACTGGATGGAGGTATTTTGAAGATTACATTACAAAATGCATGGAATGACAGGTTGTAAATTATAAAACATTATTAGCATGATAACCTAGAAATTTAGTCAACAAAGAACATCTCATAAGCAGAGCGGGCTTTTCAGATTCACCAACGAAGTGCCAAGGTTACATTTCCTCAGTAGTCAGAGGAAATTGTAGGGGAAAATGAAGTCAAACACACTTGTCACGACTCACCTTATCCTTTTGTTATGTTATATAAGAAAAATAATTTTTTCCCAGTCTTCATTCATTGTCGTTAGCTGCTGTTTAAATTCTCATAATTCCTCCTTTGAAGAAATTGATTAACTAACATATTTTATGTAAAAAAATGTAGCTACTTAGTAATGTCTTAAACACTAAATCATGAAGTTTCATCTCATGAAATCTCCATAAGGATTTCAATGCATTACAAAAACTAGATCCTGCAATAGGTTCTGATTGCTCATTATATGTCTCTAAGGTGTTAAACTTACGACCTTCTCATCACTATGTTACAGAATTCATCCTTTCATAACAGATGTACTTAACATGGATCCATGTGCTAATATTTTAAAATTTTTGAAATCATAACATGCTGTATAAGTTTTTGTGTAAGTGGAGTCCTCAGACCAACAGAAGTAGTCTTATAGATACACTTGTGCTTAAAAGCAAAATGAAACATTGCAGACAAAATGCAAATGCTTGTGACAGCAGCTATATAGCAAAATAGTGTCAGACTTATGGCCCTCCTTCTCACTAGTTACGGACGTGGGCCTAGTCGCTTAACTGCTTTAGGTCTTAGTTGCTTTAGCAATAAAAAGGGGGTAACAACACAACCTATCCTGAAAGCGCTGAGCTTCATGTGTTGTTCATAGTCTTCAAATGTTACCTGGTTTAATTACTTATTGTTACTGTGGAAACATTCATTAGAAATTCATCCTGACCCTGACCTATAGGCAGGAAGGTTTCCTTTAAGAAAAATAATTACAGAAAATATAGTATTGGCCTATGTTACTAATTTGCTTTTTATTCTTCAAATCAGTTGAATAAATACTAAAAATGCCTTTAAGCAAATTGTTAAATGAATGAATGTAGATTCATTATACCAAAAACTGACTCAAGCTTTACATGTGTGGGAGCTTCTTGTGGTGCAGGTTTTTGTGTGAAAATTGCTGCTTCTGCAGGATTAAATAACAAAAACTGCTAAAAAAAAAAAAATCAGTATTTCTTGCCTATTGTTTAGATTTCCTCATAAATTGCTTGTGATCTTTAAAACATAACACCCCATCAGCTAAAGTCTGACTCTTCTTTAGAAATAGAGAATATTCAAAGTATTCAATGATTTAGTAATTAAAGGAGGGAGAGGGAGAGTAATTTATCTAGCCTTAGGAAGGAATTAAATTTATTGCCTTTCTTTGACTATGGGAGGTAGCTTTTGCCTCAGAAGCACTGCTAATATATGACTATCTACCAGGCCTGGTCAATATAGAAATTGGACATGAATTTTTGGGAAAGTAGTTACATATAAATTATAAATACATTTTGATTGTAACAGTTTCCCTCAAGCCTAGGGAAAAAAAATCTTCTCAATCTGTAGAAGAAAATATAGTTTAATAATAGTTTGCCTCTTCTCTGAAATTCATTTTTAATCTATTTAAACAAAAAAAAAATGAGATTAAAACGTTGCTTTTGTATGTGCATTTGTTCATGTTAGTCTGTTATGTAGCAGCATTGGTACCTAGTGAATTGATTCCTTTATTAAAGAAATTTATTTCTCAGGGATTACATAATTGGATTTATGTTACTAATTTCACAGTATTCTTTAATAGACAAATGCAATGAAAATTTTACTAAAAAGAATATTGTCTAATTAACTCACTAAACAAGTGTACTAACTTCCCCAAGATGCTGCCAAAATATACTGTTTGCTTCCTTGTTCGCAATGATAAAACTCACGGGAAGTCACTTAACCATCCCTTCCATAACCAGGGTCATGTTTCTACTCATCATTGACCCAAATTTAATTTGTGCCTTCTCTCCTTCTTTCAGGATTCTTGGTAAAAAGCATGTATTAAACTGGGAGAAAGCAAACACGCATCTCTTTAACTTACCTCTCAAAGGCAGCACAGTGACTATCTCATCAGCCCAGTTATCTCTCCAGCTCTTTTCCTGTAGCACAGCAAGCATGATAGTACCTGGGTACTTGTGCTCATGAAAACCCAATAATAATGATATTCTAGCACTTGTTTGTGCTAACGGACAGTGTTGCTTCATTTTCACATGTGAATGTATCTTTATCAAAAATCTAATACTTCATGGTGCTCTACAATGATATTTTCTTAAAAAGTATCTGATTGCTTACTTCTTGGTTTACGCATCTTAAGAAATTTCCCAGGTTTGCAGCTATTGTAAGAGCTTCATCAATGACTCCTTTTCATTCACAGTAAAATTTGGCATTCATGTCTTTTGTTCCTTTACCAGTAAAAAGCATAGTGTGGATGAATGAGATATAGAGTCTAGGTATTAGGTATAGGCATTACTTTTACAGCATGTAAAAGTATTTACAGCAAAAAATTCAGTCGAATCTTCTATTATTTAATTCTTGTTCATCATTTAGGTTTTTGACAGTCAGCAGATTTTTCTGATACAGTTTGAATAATGTAATGCTTAAAACAGCTGCAAGGGAATGTAAAGCTATTTCACTACACAGACTCAAATCTATTTTAAAAACAAAAATAAACAGAAAACTCCAGACCTTTAAACTTTGTTTTTAAAATGTCTATGACACTTAGTAAAATATCTTAAGTAGTCAACTTCCTCTTTACTAATATCCTAGGAAAGTTTAAGTATGGAAACTTAAAAATATTCAAACCAAGGCAGAAAAATAGTTTTTTATCCCATATTGTTAAGGTTATCAATTTGTCAAATTTCTTGTATGCTTTTTAGGCTCTTTGGCATTAGTAATGAAGTATTTTAATAAAGAGAAAAAACTAAATACTTGTTATTAACAATTTAAGGAGAAATAATTAGTCAGATATTTTGCCCAAGTAATGTCATAAAATATCTACCACATCCACCATAGATGTTCTTTGTAGATAACTTTCTGTGGTGATTATATTGACCAGGCATCAAGATGTTTCCCTGAAAAATGCTTTTTATTGGGTTTCATTGGAGTATATTTGAATGAGACCATTTGAATAATACATGGCCAAAGGTCTGGAGGCACTGTGAGCTGAAACTCAAAGTAAGAGAAGCAGGGCTTCAATTTAATATTTACAGGCAAAAATACCCCCAGTACAACACATGTCATTGAATTCCTCTCATTGTAAATGAAACGCCTTTTCCTTTTAGGTTTCCAGTAACTTCAACTTCTCCATTTTTGTTATTTTGAAGAACTTTGGGCACAGAAGCAAGGCCCAGGGTAAGTGCAAATTGATATTGCTATAGCTGTGAGGGCAGTAAAAGTGAAATCACACCCAGGAGTGACACTTTAGGAAAACGTGATAATGATCTGCTTCCAGGTGTGAGGACTGAGTAAGTAAGGGCTATTCAAACAACATGTGAGACATTCTTGCCCCTGTGGGGTTGAAAATGGATGATAAAACTCCTTTCACTATACAATGTCAAAATATTTCGAAAACATTTTTAAAAAATCAATACTGAAAATATTAATTGGTGCTGTGGAAACCAACTCTAACAAGTGATTCTTTTCCCATCCCCATGCCACTGGGAATGTTTGTGACTGGAAAGATACAAAGCGGCCATTTTCAGATCACAGTTAATAAAGAAAACTTGAGGCTATTTAAGCCATGAACAAACTCAAGACTGTTATTAAATTTTGGTTTCCAATATAATGTTAATTTTATATATTTTTATTTCTTCATTCCTCAGGGAAAAATCAATAGTTATTTTATAAGGCAGAGGTAGACTATGAATATAGATCTGAATCATACCAGGATTTTTTCTTTCTATATCACTGTGGTTTTGATTTTTAAAAAATATTCTTCCTGGTGCTATCAGATCTTCCTCCTAGTGCTATCGTGATAACCACTGAAAATAAATGTTATTTATTTTCAGAAGAATGCCAATTTATTTTTTTCCCAGATGAAAACCAAAGATCTTGCTTCAAACTACCATGGTGCTTCTTTCTGTTGGATCACTATGAACAAGCTTATAATCATATTTTATAGCATATGTCAATATAGAGTTTTAATAAGAAAACTACTTCTTGATAACGTAAGCTTAGAAGAAAAGAAAACCACAGGTGTTCTGATCATATTCATGAGCTGGTGAAGTCACTGAAATGTATTTATTCACGCCTGATACACTTGCAAAAATTGCTCTCCTGAACAGGAAACAAGTAATGTACATTGAAAAACTATTGAATGCTACCTAGGATTTAGTTACTACTGTGAAAATAAAATACATTAAGATGCCAGATACCTTTCAGGCTGATCAAAGAAAACAGAAAAGAAAAAGGATCATCAACATTTTCAATCCTGAAGGAAAGTTGGTGATGTTAGGGTTAAGGAGGTCAAAAGCCAAGGTATGTAAGAAAGAAGAAGCTTGGATAGGTTAGCCATTGTGTAGAAAAATATTCCCCTCAGAATTAGACTATTACGCCCAAGTGGATGAATCCATTTTGAATGATACTCCAAATGGTCAATACTCTTGTCATTTGAAACTACAAATGACACGATGACAGGAAAAAGTGGACAAGTTGATGTAATCTTGAAAACTAAGAAATAAGTGAACCTTAAAAGCCAAATAAATTTGAAGACATGTTTTTATCACATGTAAAGAATAAGACAGCATTGGGAGTTATATTCCGTAGTCATTTTGTGAAAGTAGCATCAACAATGTGAGCCAATTAGAACCATAACATATCCAACCTGAAGGTTTAATTAAAATATATAGAAAAAAACAGCGCTTGAGGCCTACAGTCACAAGTACAATCTCCCTAGATAGCAGAGGCGGCAGGACAAAAAGGCCTGAAACAATAAACAATCATTATTCATACTTCACAGTGCTTATGAAACATTTGGAAGAAACAGTTGCTCACAGATATTGTTTCTGATTCATGCACAAAACCTCTGTACCTCTAAATGCAGGTATATATTTGCACATCACCAACTCTAGGCTCTTTTATCAACACAACCTTTATATATTAAGAAGGCACTGTGAAGAAACAAACACGCACACATGTACAGATGCATTCTTGAGCTTTCTCTGAGTCTGTGTTAAAGAAGAACATGTCCCATTACTCATTTCCCTTGATGATGGATGCTCTGACCCCAAAAGAGTTAGGCTTATAATTTGCATTCAACATCTATCTTCTTCTTGTTGAATTAGATTCATAGTGTCTATTTAAATTTGCCAAATAAGAGTACAATAGATGTTAGTGCAGATGAACGTCACTATATAGAAATCTAATAAGAAAACTGATGTTTATGAAGCAAACAAATCATTTTATTAAAAATCTTTGCTGTAAAATTCATGTAAATAAACTATTTAAAATATTTCTTTAATAAAAATTCCATGTTTCATAAGATTAACTACCATGTTATTACCAACTGTTGGCTTTTGGAAATTTTGTAGTTTCAATTAGATTAAAGTATCAAGCCTGAAATATTTAAAAATGTTAAACACTTTAAAACAAAAAAAAAACTACTTATAATTCTGAGATATCATCAAAATATGCCATTCTGGTCTTTTTTTTAATCTGAAAAGGAATGTATTTCTCATGAAAATGAAGCATGATTGTAAAACCAGTTTCACTTAATGGAGCCATGACTATTCTTTTCTATAGTTAAGGTTCTTTTTAAGTAAGTAAAAGTTGTGGCAGATTCTATTATGGTTCACTGAGTCTCATTCTTTGAGCTATGTAATTGAATGATCACTTGAAGTAAAAACATGGCAGCATCTATCAATCAAGAGTCCTGTGGTTTCAGAGATCAAGAATCAAATGCCAAGGAAGACTCATCCTAAAAGGGGCCCATTTACAATTGATGTTACAGTGAATCCAATGAATAAAAAGGTGATTCACTAATAAGATGCGTAAGACAATTTCTGGGACTCCAGCTGGCCATGCATTCTTATGTTTTTTTAAATCCAATTTCACTGTTGCATTGTCAGTTATATGCTGCACGTCTGAAGGAAAAAACTAATACAAAAAGTAGTCAATGAGATCCAGATAAAACTAGTTGAAATTCACAATGTACTTGTCATTTTGCCAACAGTATTTTTTTTTTAAATGACAAAATCTAATCAAAGTAATCTGTGATTGAAATCAACCACAGGAAAATGTATCAGAAAGACTTTTCAAACATGAAATACATATATTTGCCTAAAGATGCAATGAACCTTACATTGTTGACTTTTGAATTCAGCTCTGTTTGTTATACAGTCATTATATACTTACTCAGGAAGCAGATTAAAAAAAAAAAAATCTTTTTCCTTCTAACTATTGCAGCTGCTTCTGCCAAGCAACAAAAGTTGCTAGAGAAATCATATATACACATACATGTAAAATTACGGAAACAAGCTGCTTTATTGCCCTGATTTAAAATAAGCTCAATCAGTAGAAAAGAAAAATGCTATAATATACAGCTTGATGAGCAGCTGAAGGCAAAAATATACTCAGATGCAGTTTTGGAATTCAGGAGATAACTTACTCAATGATGTTTGAATGAGATGAAGGACATTTCTCCTCTTAATTTTTCTAAACCACTGAGTAAACAAGTGGAATTTATGTGAGGAATATAACCCAAAATAGACAGACATGTAAAAATTTCTTAAATATGATCCTGAGACTATAAAGAGAGAAAAGAAAAAGACTTGCTCTTATTTGATTCAAATGTATAAAATTATATCATTTAAAAAATCCTAATTATGAAAACTTATTGATTAAAGGATAATTTTCAGAAATCAGCAAGAAAATGTAATTTATACAAAACTGATTGTTAACAATCATCTTTAGGAGGAAAACAAATACATCAGCTATATGGCAGGGCAAAAATTAAAATACAAAGTAATAAAATTATAAAGATTAAATAAATGGGCATTTTAATCAACATCTCAAAGGCCTAGGGAAAAGATATTAAACATATTTTAAATATATGAAAATAGTCTTACTCTTGACGGTCGCTGTCCGGGTACAGTTGTAAAGAATAGCCAACTCCCCAAACACTTTTCCTGGACCCATGGTACACAACTTCACACCTTCTTTTGTAACTTCAACCTTACCATCTAAAAAGGAGGAGGGAAAAACATGTTATATAAATTCTTTCTCATGCTTCATTTGTTGCATTTTTAATGTGAAGAGGAATGTTAGGCTCATTTGTAAAAACGCAGTTACCAATTTAAAAAAAGTCACCAAGAGGCAATGCAAGAAATGAAACAAAATATGGAAGTTAGGAAAAGTACATATTTTCTTAAGTTTACTACTGAAAAGATTTGATATGAGATCCAAAAAAACGAGAAAAGATAGAGACAAACAGGCAAACATAATATTATTCCAAATCTGTTATTAGTAAACCATGGTAATTCCAATTTTAACGTAATTTTTAATCTGAAAGAAAACTTGAGTAAGTGGTACATTTTCCACAGCACATTTCATACTTGAAAATTCTCATTAGTAAGGCAGTTATTATGAAGAGGGGAATTACTTTGACCCTTTGCCATTATTTAATTCTGCTCTTGGTATCTTTTTATTTAAAACATCTTGCCTGACTTGGGCAAGACTGTCTTATCTGCTTCCCAGCTCTGCAATGTTGACTGTAGGAGAAAACAAACTACAAGGGTTGAGGGAAAAGAAAACTATGTTATGACAGTTTATGTTTGACAAAGGGCTTGGAAAATGAAACGTTAAAGGAAGAAAAAAGCTAAGGAAACACCACATACTGGGTATGCATTGTTACCTGCAAGTAAGAAAAATGCTATTTATGAGAGAAATGAAAAAAAAACCATATTTTTGAAAGTCATACGTATGTAAACTAAGAATTTCATCACCTAACACAATCAGGGTAGAAATAAAAAGGCAACAGAGTCCATTCTTGACTGACTTCTCCTCCTCTGTTTTTCTTCAAGTTATTTATCCACGGTCTACAGAAGAGAAGCTTAATGCCTGGCAAGAGAGTTAGCTTGTGTTTGAAAGGAACTAATGCTCCTCCAATGTTTGCCAAACTTCAGGCCTTTATACTTTGATTTCATAATTGTTCCTTTATTTGTGTGCTACCTGTAATATTTAACCTTTTAGAGTATTGACATTAAATTCACTCCTTCACTTTTAAAATAACCTGGTTTTATCTAGGCAGTAATCTTTGTAACAACTGAGGTTTAATGTGCTGATTAATTATTTTCAAATACTATGGAGATAAAATCTTACAAAAATATATATATATATATCTTTTATTTTAAGTTTAATCCATATACTAGTGGTACATGATTTACCCTTCAGAGGACATTATCCTACCCTGAAAACCATTTCACATAAATAGTATCAATGAAGAGAGAATTCTGCAGTAATTAGAATAAAAGTCCATAAAAAATCTCCTCATTATTTTTGACTGGTGTATGCATGCCCCCTCTGTATGTAAAGAAACTATCCAGGAATGAACAAATTCAACAATTCAAAAGGTTTAAAAAGACTTGCTTAGACAAGTATGGCCAAATATTCTAGCTTTCTTGTGGTTCACTTCTTGACTGTAGGAAAGAAAATTCTTCCCCATCAAAATCAGCCCAGTAAATTCATCTTTTCATAAGCTTCAGATAGTTCCCATGGCATTTTCCTCCCTTTTTTTTCAGTGGCAAGCCTATGCCCCTAGAAATTTCATCTACCACTCAAGAATGAGAGACAGGACAGAATATAACACAGAAGTTAAAAAATTTGTACATCATCTAAAGATAGACCAAAAGTTTAGTTCTGGTTCTCTTTTCTGTTCCTTACTGGCCTTGTGACCTTGGGCAAATTGCGTAACTTCTCTTCGCCTCAGTGAAATGGATACAATAAAAGCACCTATTTCATTGGATGATTGTCAAAATTAAGTGAGATAAAGCAGGTAAAATTCTTAACACAGTGTCCTGCACATAGCAAATGCTTAATTAATGCTTGCTCTTATCACTGGCATTATTTTATTATGCTTTATATGGAGGTATGATTTATTAGATGACATTCAAGCACAATATTCCATCATCTACTACAGAAACTAACCAAGAACAATGTAGGATAATAGAGGTTTTTAATTTCCCCTCCTCCAGTGGAGAAAGAATTTGTTTTCAGATTCCCTCTCTATGGGGGGTTGAGGAGAGAACCTTTTAAATCACATCCAAAGAAGAAAACAGAAGCTCAGAAAATCATACCAATCTTCCTAGATTAATGCAATGGCTTTGGATTTTCTCCATTTGCGTATGCCTGGCCAACATTTGATGTAATGTTTCTTCAGCCCTTACAGCCTAGTGGTAGAGACTCCAAAGAACAATATGTAACAATATGTAACAATTTTTTAATGCTTTTTAAAATTTTCTTGACCTACAGATCTAGTGTCAATTATATTAATAGATCTAAAAGCAAAAGGAATAATTCCTAAAGAACTTTCATAAATAAATGATTTGTAAAAGTCTGTTTCTCTGACTCTTTGGGTTTGATAATTAAACATTTTCAGTGGAAAGAAACCTATGGGCCATGCGAGTAAAACCACTACTAAGAATTCTATTAGACAGTTTTGGAATTTTTTTTTTAAAGGAGGAGGAACATCAGGACTATTGTTTTAGCTCAGTGGTTTCTTAAAGGAAATCTATGGACCCATTACATCAGAACTAATTTATAAAGATCAGATATTCCCCCAAGAGTGAATGTCCCTTCACTGCCACAACCACCATACTCAGTTGTACTGCCACTTCTTTCCTGAAAAACCATGCTCATATAACACTGATCTGTTTCAACTTACTGACAATTAATTTTCTAATGAATTATGTTTCCTATTCTCTTATGACATTACAACCAGAATTGTATAAGTCTCCAAAGTTTAACATTTGTGAACAAGCTCACTTCTGGTTCAAACTTATTTTCCTGATCTTATATTTGCCTAATTTTCTGTTTAACTTTTTTTGATAAGGTAGGTATAAATTATACATATATGTATATAAATTATTCATATATATGAATAATCAGTGCTGGTAACAAAAGGTTGTATTTCACATTAATTGGAATAGCTAAAAATCACTTAGCTATATCATATTTGAGAAATAGCAGTTTTGACATAAACATATTTTCCAGGCTAAGTTACACACTGGAAATTCAATATCCTCACAACAGTCAAAAAAGTAAGGGATGTGATGTCATATGATAGATAAGAATGATCCAAAAAGCACTGCTTTTTTTTGTTCTTTTGTTTTTGTTTTTTAGATGGAGTCTTCCCTCAGCCAGGCTAGAGTGCAGTGGTGCTCTAGCGCCACTTGGCTCACTGCAAACTCTGCCTCCGGGGTTCAAGCGATTCCCCTGCCTCCGCCTCTCGAGTAGCTGAGATTGTAGGCACGCGCCATCATGCCCGACTAATTTTTTTTTTTTTTTTTTTTTTTTTTTGGAGTATAGTAGAGATGGGTTTTCAACATGTTGGCCAAGATGGTCTCAATCTCCCGACGTCATGATCCACCCACCTCGGCCTCCCAAAGTCCTGGTAGGACAGGTGTGAGCCACGGCGCCTGGTCCAAAAAGCACTGCATTTTTTAAGTAAACAGAAAGACATAAATGATAAACAAAACCCAGTGTCTGTACTTTGTTACCCTGAGTCAGAATTTGGTATCCTTTCTCACACCTGTTATGTGAATGGGGAATGGCAAATTCAAGGAGGCAGGACACACTGGGTACTCTAATCAAGGCTCTTTCAGAGACATTTAGAAGTATCCCAATTTTCTATGAGTCTAGTGAGTTACTGGCCTGATATGTGAAATTAGTTAAGCTAATTTACTAGGCCTCTCACCAGTCTTGTAGCAAAATTAGAAGTGATTACACATTTACAAATGATTTCCAAGTATAAATGTGTGGTTCACTTAAGAAAGCTAAGAATAATAAAAGCTTACTGCCTACATCCAGTTACCCCTAATCTCACCTGATCAATTTCCTTTCTTCCTCTACTATTAAGGTAGTCATGAAGCCATTTCCTTAGTTTTATACTTCCGTAAGGAGTTGTGTTTTTTTTTTCTTCTTTTTCATTCTGTGGCTACCTCTGAGATTAGTTTTACAGTGACTCTATTTGCATAGAAAGTAGCTGAACTTATATGTTATTATTTAAGTGGGAAAGAGGGTAAAACAAAGAGGGAAAATGTCAGGTAGGCTGAATATATAGCATGCTTTTGCCAGAGACACACCAAATTTAGAAACAGCTAACTTTGGAGGTTTTTATATATTACAGTTTGCTGCTAAGTTTAGAAATGCATTTTGATGAGTTTACTGCTGGTCATCATTGATTAATGTGATATCTATTTCTTTAAAAAAAACAGACATTCATTAGCATTTATTCATGATTGTTTCAATACTTCAGTTTAGTTTGTTTCAAATATGTTAGATTTCAAATCAAAGATTTCTTTTTTAAAGAGTATCAGAAAGTTGTTTTCTGAACACCTTACTAAGTTCTAGACTGTTTCTACTAATATCTCTAAGCCCAACAGTTACTACAGGCTATTAGATCTTTTACTTGGGGAACAAATGATAATCCAAAATGTAGTAATTTATGTATTCTGCTTCTGTGCATTTTACTATTTATATTTACTTTTTAAAAATATATGACTAGATTGGTATAATGTTCATTGTGTCCTCTTACAGCCATATTCATAAAGAAGAAATATTTTAAAAATTCAAATCATTTTAATTTGAACTCTACTAAATTGCTGAAGTTGCTTGTCTAAGAGAAGATTTGAAACAGTTGGCTAAAATGAGGTTTAAAGGGTTAATTATAGTTTTATTTAGCTCTTTTATCGCTCCTGGCATTGTCATGAATAACTGAAAGATGTATCATGGTAACTTGAATGCACTTTTAAATTTTACTTCAGGTAACATATGCCCATTTATGCTCTGGAATGAGCTGAGTCTTAAGTCCTAAACCTTGTCATTTTGAGAAGCAATCAATCTTCTGGTTTTTGGCACCACTACACACATACCACCCTTGGAAGATGGTAAGCATTAAGGGACCCATTATAGTATATCTACACCTTTGTTTATCTTTCATAAGGCCGTATAAATAATGGAAGAAACTGAGATTTCCGGGAGACTCAGAACCTCCCGGCTTTGTTTATCCTGATGAGTTTTTCACTAACCTGTGGTTTTGTGCCATATGGACTTTCATGATAAGTAGAATCAGCTCAGAGATTTATTACTGGCAGGCAGAAATAGAATGGCTGGCAACAACCTAATTATAATCACTGTGCTTAGTTCCAGAGATCTTGGTTGGAACATTCAGGACAACTTGATTGACTATTAAAGGGAAACAGGTGTTATAACAAAGGTCTTGTCTAGACAAGAACTCTTATCTCCTTCCTTCTGTAATCTGTTTGACTATGCCTTCATGATTTTGTAGGTTGGAGTCTGTATAAGGGCTTCTACAGTTGCTAGATTCAAAAGGAACTTTCAGCATTCTGGTAGTGGGGCTGTGCTGTCACCAGCGAGGATGTAATTTCCTCTGGGAGATGGGGTTCATCTGTGGATCTGCTTTCTTAATAGATTAGGCATACTGTTACATCAAACTTGCCTTGCAGGGTCATTTTAGATGGAGGGGGTGCTGTCACCCAGTAAGAAAGTAGAAATTGATGAGGCTGGTATGGGGCTACCTATGGGGAAAAGCCATCCAATTCCCAGGGACAGACTACACACTTAGATATCTCCCTTAAACCTGTACTACTTATTAGTCATTTATGTATGTTTTTATTAAGCCACTGTAAGAAGGAAAAGGATGACCGCACTGTGAGATGCAATTTTGTTCTTGAATTAAAGAATGGCAGGGTGTCATTGTCTTATCAGTTGTCAGTTTAAGATTGCTTTCAAATCTGAATAGATAAAGTCTCTCTGGATCTGAACTCTTACCCCCTAGATGATGTGTTAGCTCTTCACAGTATTAATCTGGATGTTTGAAAATCATTCTTTGTTCATTGAATAAAGCCTATGAGAAACGACCCTATTTTAGTTTGTTTTACTCCTAGTTGGCTATATATCTTGCTTAGTAGTTTCTCATTACACATATATATGTATTAGGTTTTTTTCTAAACCTTTTTGTATTCATAGTTTCTAAGACCATCATGATCTTAGAATATTTTAGTTAGAACCAAGCTTCTCATTCAAATAAGTCACTTTTCTTTGAGATCATCATAGCAATAATTCTTACAGGGTGCTCAAAAGAACTAGTTATCCAAATGGAATGAAACAATGTGAGAAGGAAAAGGGTAGTTGAGGTTGAAGCTACATGAGTGAAGACTTTTGCTTCTCCTTAAATTAGGCAAATCTGATTTCCCTTGTGGTCATGATTGCTATAAACATACTTGACACAATTTTCATTATACTAAATTACAACAGATTATAATATATATTGCATATGAACTAAAACCATTATAGTTATTCTTGACTGTGAATCAAAAATGTAATAAGCTATCCAAAACTAAAAATCTCATTTATGCAAAAAAAGAGTCAACATACTTTCAAGGTATCTCATATTCAAAATTGTTTCTCATTCTGAAGTCATAGGGCTACATACATATTCACAAAGAAAACTTCTATGAGGACACAGACTGAAATTTAAGCAATCTGAATATTTAGATATAGAGAATCATCTGAACCATCAGAATGAAAGTCTGGAATGAGCAACTGACATTGCTGCAATTCTGTCCTTGGAGATATTTAAGGAAAAGAGAACATACTAAACCTATTGTAGATGGTTCAATCATTTATCTGACAATGAACAGGATTCTGAAAGGAGTTCACAACATCCTTCCCCAGCATCACGATTCCATAATCTTTCTATGCATTATGTTTTGAAATGTTACCACTTAAAATACATGGCAAGCACTAGATAAGTGTTTGTGGACTGATTTCAATTTCCAGTAATGAGGAAAGCTAAAGACAGGCCATAGATTCAGTGTGCACCCACAAAAAAGAAAGGAAAATAGAGTAATCATCCCCTAAATAAATGAGAGCTGAACATACAATTTAATTGTCTTAATTAAGTCAAGTATATTAAGCTTAATTCCAGCAATATGTAATACATTCTTGCTCTATTTTTTTCTATAGTACATGAGCACCTTCAATTAGCCTAAAGAATGAATGGCTATTTCCACAATTGCTTAGAGGCAGGCAAATGGCAAGAGTATTACAACCACTATCAGAATTGTGGGCAGTCTTAATGTGATTTTTATTTTTGTTATGCTTTAATATTAAGCTTGGGTGAGTTTGTAATATAATGTAACAGATCTCAACTGGGGGCAATTTTACCCCCAAGGGTACATTTGGTAATATCTGGAAACATTCCTGGTTGTCACAACTAGGGGGGTCCTCTGGCATTTAGTGGGTAGAGGCTAGGGCTGCAGTTATAATGCAGAAGATAGTGCCCCCACACAAAAGAACTATTCTGCCCAGAATGTCAGTAGTGCCAGAGTTGAGAAGTCCTCATGTAAACAACATTCCATGAGCATACAAAATACTCTATATTTGAAGGGAAAACTTTGACTTCCACTATTTACCATATTAACTTCCACCAAATGTAAATTACAACCTAGATAAAAGGGCAGCATCAGGTTGCATATTTAACTAAACCACATTGCCAGCAGATTGAATAAAGCCACAAAGTTACTTTACTGAATAATTTTCTCCAGCAGATGTCACCTGAAATAGAAGTAATTATAGAAATTTCTAAGCTTATGAAGACACTACTGACGTTAGAATAACATCCTTTCTCCACACATACTTGAGAATTTCAGATCCTGCCTTCACCACTGACTGGCTGTGTAAACTTAGATAACTTATCGAACTCTCTGTGCATAGATTACCTCACTACAGATTTGGGATAATAGTATTATATTTCGTAGGGTTATGATAATTGAATTAGATAATACACGTAGCAAGACAAAGAATATATAGGTTGAATAGTTTTTCAAGAGAAAATTTTCTTTCTTTTTAAAAAGTAAAATACATTGAGAAGCAGTTTTAAGTGGGGATAAGCAGGCCTCTAGGTCATGGTTCATAAAATGTAGAAGGGAAAAAGAGCAGAGTCATAAATATACAGGAACAATGAAGAAGTTAGAGGTTACAGAGAAAGAGGTCAGAGTCTCATATTTCAGAGACTGAAAGACTTTCGGTAAAAAGGATGTCTAATGTACAGTATTCAGTTATTTGTTGCCAGAATGAATGTCCTACCCCTCTCTCTGAATTATTAGTAAAGTCTGTTTCATACTAATTTCTTATGTGAGGGGTTTGGGGGAAGATGAAAGCTTGATGGAAGATCTATTGCTTAGGTACGTCAAAGAATAGAGGGGTCAGGATATGATGAAGGAGTGACGAGGAAAGTTAAAAGACAGGAGATTTGGAGTAACTGTGCAAATTACATTAATATGAGAAACTAAGGACTCAGGAATTTGCATATATCTTAGGATCATTTCACAAGATGTCAAATGAATACTAAATCCAATTTCATCTAAATTTCAAGGTATTAGAAAAGTGAATACAATCATTCTTCAATATACCTGGGGATTGCTTGCATGACCCCTATGTATAACAAAGTCCATGAATACTCAAATATCGTAGTCAGTTCTCCTTATGTGTGGGTTTCTGTAGTTTCAATCGATGTTTGGTTGAAAAATACCTACATATAAGTAGACCCATGACGCTCAATCCTATGTTGTTCAAGGGTCAACTATACTGTCAACAAGATACCGCTTCAATCAGAGATTACATGTCTTTTTTCTAAGTCCATTTGTTTAGCGTTGTCATGGCTCTTAGGCAGAAAAAGGAAACAAAATTAGTTCTAAGGAGATATCTTGGCCTCACTGCTCTTGGACGCTTTGGACCTTTTGGCACTCAGTTTCTGCAACAACACAATGGGAATAATAACTACCTGCTTCACAGTATTAATATATAAAATTTATGTGAAAGATCTTTGTATGTGATAAAGCTTTCTGTTAATATTAGCATAAACTAATTGAGGGAACAATTATTTAATTAATACCATGTCTGGTTGTAAAAAAAAGAGGGTTAGCAAATACTCATTGATGAATATGTTAAAATGTTAGTCAAAATGTTCGTCACTACTCCTATGAACATGCTTGTGTGAAAGCCTTAGGACTACATTTTAATTTTATTTCATATAGCATTCAGAACAATAGAAACAACAATAATTCAAAGCATCAACCGCCTTCTCCACTTATTAAAAGCATTTCTGGACTATAACTTACTTTACCCAGTAGTATAATACATTTCCGACCATGAGATTTGTTACTTGACAGTTTAAAATATCTGCACTTGACATGATATATGTATTTATTCACTTTTTATGAGGTTAGGATTCTCCAGAGTGTACAGTAAGCACTTATCTACCTGCACATTGTTTTAAAGCAGAGAATAAACTAAAATGAAGAATAACCATATACCCTGCAAAAAATACTAAACATCTACTTAACAAGATGAAAAATAATGCTTATAAACCTATTTTCTCAAAAGCCACTCTACAAATGGCCTGGGGCAGGTTGCGGGTGAGAGGACTTTCTTTGAAACTCACTACCCATACACAGAATGATGACCTTTGTCCTCCAGCATCATTGAGGACAAAATAAGGAGGAGTCAAGAATATATTTTAAAAAGAAAAACTGAGGGTAAAAGAAAACTGCTGAACAACCCTTTGCTTGGCAGTCAAGAAAGATGGTATACTAAAGTAATGCGTAAGAAGAGCTTTATCAACTGATGATTGAATAAACAAAATATAGAATGGTATTCAGTCATAATAATGACCTCCTGATCATAATAATGACCTCCTGATACATGCTACAATGTGAATGAACCTTAAAAATATGCTAAGTGAAAGAAGTCATTCACAAGAACCACATGTTATATAATTCATAAATGTTTGGTATTTTATTTTATTTCAATAATTTTTGGTGAACAAGTGGTTTTTTGTTACATGGAAAAGTTATTTAGTGGTGATTTCTGAGATTTTGGTTCACCCATCACCTGAGCAGTGTACACTGCGTCCAATGTGTAGTCATTTATTCCTTACCCCCTTTCCCCCTTCCCCCTGAGTCCCCAAAGTCTATTATATCATTCTTATGTCTTTGTGTCCTTATAGCTTAGTTCTCACTTATAAGTGAGAACATAACATATTTGGTTTTCCATTCCTGAGTTATTTCACTTAGAATAATGGTCTCCAACTCCATCCAGGTTGCTGTAAATGTCATTATTTCGTTTTGTTTTATGGCTGAGTAGTAACCCATGGTGTATATATACTACATTTTCTTTATCCACTCATTGATTGATGGACATTTAGGCTGGTTCCATATTTTTGCAAATGCAAATTGTGCTGCTGTAAACATGTGTGTGCAAGTGTCTTTTTCATGTAGTGACTTCTTTTCATCTTCAGTAGTGAGAATGCTGGGTTGAATGGTAGATCTACTTTCAGTTCTTTAAGGAATCTCCATACTGTTTTCCATAGGGGTTGTACTAGTTTATATTCTAATCTATTAGCAGTGTAAAAGTTCTGCTTTTTCACGACATCCATGCCAAAATGTTTTTAAATAAAAACATTTAATATGTTTTTATTGTTTTTATTGTGGCCATTCTTGCAGGCGTAAGGTGGTATCTCATCCTGGTTTTCATTTGCATTTCCTAATAATTAGTGATGTTGAGTATTTTTTCATGTTTGTTGGCAGTGTGTATATATTCTTTTGAGAATTGTTTATTCATGTTCTTAGCTCACTTTTTCATAGGATTATTTGTTTTTGTACTTGGTGGTTTGAACTCCTTGTAGATTCCGGATATTAGTCCTTTGTCGGAAGCATAGTTTGTGAATATCTTTTGCCAGTCTGGGTTGTCTAAACAATACTGATTATTTCTTTTGCTGTGCAGAAGCTTTTTAGTTTGTTAGGTCCCATCTATTTATTTTTGGTTTTGTTGCATTTGCTTTTGGGTTCTTGGTCATGAATTCTTTGCCTAAGCCAATATCTAGAAGAGTTTTTTTTTTTCCTATGTTATCTTCTAGAATGTTTATGGTTTCAGGTCTTACATGTAAGTCTTTGATCTATCTTGAGTTAATTTTTGTATAAGGTGAGAGATGAGTTTCATTCTTTTACATGTGGCTTGACATTTATCCCAGCACCATTTATTGAATAGTGTGTTGATATGGTTTGGCTGTGTCCCCACCCAAATCTCATCTTGAATTGAAGCTCTCATAATTCCCATGTGTTTTGGGAGAGACCTAGTGGGAGATAATTAAATCATGGGAAGCGGTTTCCCCCATACTGTTCTCCTGGTAGTAAATAAGTCTTATGAGAGCTGATGGTTGTATAAGAGATTTCCCCTTTCACTTGGCTCATTCTCTCTTGTCCACAATGATGTAAGACGTGACTTTGCTCTTCCTTCCTTTTCACCATGATTATAAGGCCTCCCCAACCATGTGAAACTGTGAGTCAATTAAACCTCTTTTCTTTACAAATTACCCAGTCTCAGGTATGTCTTTATTAGCAGTGTGAGAACAGACTAATATAGTGAACTGGTACCAGGAGTTGGGTGCTGCTGTAAAGATACCCGAAAATGTAGAAGTGACTTTCAAATTGGGTAACAGGTAGAGGTTGGAACATCTTGGATGACTCAGAAGAAGAGAGATAAATGTGGGAAAGTTTGGAACTTCCTAGAAACTTGTTGAATGTCTTTGACCAAAATGCTGATAGTGATATGGACAATAAAGTCCAGGCTGATGTGGTCTCAGATGGAGATGAGGAATGTATTGGGAAATGGAGTAAAAGTGACTGTTGCTACATTTTAGCAAAGAGATTGGTGGCATTTTGCCCCTGTCCTAGAGGTTTGTGGAACTTTGAACTTGAGGGAGATGATTTAGGGTATCTGGCAGAAGAAATTTCTAAGCAGCAAAGCATTCAAGAGGTGACTTGGGTGCTGTTAAAAGCATTCAGTTTTAAAAGGGAAACAGAGCAGAAAATTTGCAGCCTGACTGTGCGATAGGAAAGAAAACCCCATTTTCTGAGGAGAAATTAAAGCTGACCGTAGAAATTTGAATAAGTAATGAGGAGCCAAATGTTAATCACCAAGACAATGGGGAAAATATCTACAGGGTATATCAGAGACCTTTGAGGTATCCCCTCCTGTCACAGGCCTGGAGGCCTAGGAGGAAAAAAGTTTTGTGACCCAGGCTCAAGGACCCTCTGCTACGTGCAGCCTAGAGACTTGGTGCCCTGCATCTCAGCTGCTCTAGCCATGGCTAAAGAGGTCAAGGTAGAGCTTGTACCATGGCTTCAGAGGGTGCAAGCCCCAAGCCTTGGCAGCTTACATGTAGTGTTGAGCCTGCGGATGCATAGAAGTCAAGGATCGAGGTTTGGGTACCTCTGCCTAGATTGCAGAGGATGTATGGAAATGCCTGGATGTCCAAGCAGAAGTTTGCTGCAGGGGCAGGGCCCTTATGGGAAACCTCTGCTAGGGCCATGCAGATGGGAAATATGGGGTGAAGGCCCCCACAGAGAGTCACCACTGGGGCACTGCCTAGTGGAGCTGTGAGAAGAGGGCCATTGTATTAGTCCATTTTCACGCTGCTGTTAAAGACATACCCAAGACTGGGAAGACAAAAAGGTTTAATTGGACTTAACAGTTCCACGTGGCTTGGGGAGGCCTCAGAATCATGGCAGAGGGGAAAAGGCACTTCTTACATGGCAGAAGCAAGAGAAAATGAGGAAGACGCAAAAGCAGAAACCCGTGATAGAACCATCAGATCTCTTGAGACTTATTCACTATCACAAGAATAGCATGGGAAAGACTGGCCCCCATGACTCAATTATCTCCCCCTAGGTCCCTCCCACAACACATGGGAATTCTGGGAGATACAATTCAAATTGAGATTTGAATGGGAACACAGCCAAACCATATCAGTCACCATCCTCCAGACCTCAGAATAGTAGATACACTGACAGCTTGCACTGCGCACCTGAAAAATCTGCAGACACTCAACACCAGCCTGTGAAAGCAGCCAGAAGGAAGGCTGTACCCTGAAAAGCCACAGCAGCAGAGCTGCCCAAGACCATGGAAAACCATCTATTGTATCAGCATGACTTGGATGTGAGCCATGGAGTCAAAGGAGATCATTTTGGAGCTTTAAGATTTGACTGCCCCACTGGATTTCAGACTTGCATGGGCCTTTAGGCCCCCTTCCTTTTGGCCAATTTCTTCCATTTGGAATGGGTATATTAATCCAATGCCTGTGCCCCCATTGTATCGAGAAAGTAACTAAGTTGCTTGGATTTTACAGGCTCATACATGAAAGGGACTTGCTTTGTCTCAGATGAAACTTAAAATTTTGGACTTTTGAGTTAAAGCTGAAATGAGTTAAGACTTTAGAGGACTGTTGAGAAGGCATGATTGGTTTTGAAATGTGAGGACCTGAGATTTGGGAGGGGTCAAGGACAGAATGATGTGGTTTGGCTCTCTCCCTATCCAGATCTCATCTTGAATTGTAGCTCCCATAATTCTCACGTGTTATGTGAGGGACTGAGTGGGAGATAATTGAATCATAGTGGTGGTTTCCCCCATACTGTTCTCATGATAGTGAATAAGTCTCATGAGATCTGATGGTTAGATAAGAGGTTTTCCCTTTCACTGGGCTCTCAGTTTCTCTTGCCTGCCATCATGTAGGACATGACTTTGCTCTTCTTTTGCTTCCACCATGATTATGAGGCCTCCCCAGCCATGTGGAACTGTGAGCCAATTAAACCTCTTTTCCTTATAAATTACCCAGTCTCAGGTATGTCTTTATTATCAGCATGTAAACAGACTAATACAAGTGTCCTTTTGCCACTTCATGTTTTTGTTTGCTTTGTTGAAGATCAGTTGGCTGTAAGAATTTTGCTTTACTTCTGGGTTCTGTATTCTGTTCCATTGGTCTGTGGCCTACTTTTATACCAGTACCATGCTATTTTCATAACTGTAGCCTTGTAGTATAGTTTGAAGTCAGGTAATGTGATGCCTCCAGATTTGTTGTTTTTGCTTAGCCTTGCTTTGTCTAGGCAGACTCCTTTTTAGTTCCATATACATTTTAAGGTTTTCTTTTTTCTTTTTTATTTTTCTAGTTCTATGAAGAATACTGATGGCATTTTGATGGGAATCGCACTGAATCTTTAGATTGCTTTTGGCAGTATGGTCATTTTCACAATATTCATCTACCCATCCATGAGCATGGGATGTGTTTCCATTTGTTTGTGTTGTTGATAATTTCTTTCAGCAGTGTTTTGTAAGATTCCTTGCACAGATCTTTCACTTCTTTGTTTAGGTATATCCCTAAGCATTTTATTTTTGAGCAGCTATTGTAAAATGGCTTGAGTTTTTGATTTGACTCTCAGCTTGGTCGCTCTTGGTGTATAACAGTGCTACTGATTTGTATACATTGATTTTGTATCCTCAAACTTTCCTGAATTCATTTATCATATCCAAGGCTTTTTGGATGAGTCTTTAGAGTTTTCTAGGTCAATGGACAGCAATAGTTGGTTCCTCTTTACCAATTTGGATGATAAAATTTACCAAAGAGACTTCCTCTTTACCAATTTGGATGCCCTTTATTTCTTTCTCTTGTCTGGAATATTCTCCAAGATGGACCATAGGATAGGTTGCTAAATAAATCTCAATAAATTTAACAAAATCAAAATTATATCAAGTATCCTCTCAGACCACAGTGGAATAAAAATGGAAATTAACTCTAAAAAGAACCCATAAAACTATACAAATACATGGAAATTAATCTGATTTTAAATGATGTTTGGGTCAATAATGAAACCAAGATGGAAACTTAAAAAATATACAAACTGAATGATAGCAGAACACAACTTATCAAAACCTTTGGGATATAGTAAAAGCAGTGCTAAGAGGGAATTTTATAGCATTGAAAACCTACATCAAAAAGTCTGAAAGAGCACAAATATACAACCTAAGATCACACCTCAAGGAACTAGGGAAACAAGAACAAACCAAACCCAAACCCAGCAGAATCAAAGAAATCACAAAGATCAGAGGGGGACTAAATGAAATTGAAACAAATGAACAAAAATAATACAAAAGATGAATGAAACAAAAATTTGGGTATTTGAAAAGATAAAAAAAATTGATAGACCATTAGTGAGATTAACGAAGAAGAGGAGAGAAGATCTAAATAAGCTCAGTTAGATATGGAATGGGAGATATTACAACCAATACCACAGAAATACAAAGGATCATTCAAGGCTACCATGAACACCTTTATGTGCACAAACTGGAACATCTAAAGGAGATGGATAAATTCCTGGAAACATGCAACCCTCCTAGACTAAACCAGAAAAAAATAGAAACTCTGAACAGACCAATAACAAACAGTGAAATTGAAATGGTAATTTAAGAAAAAGCATCTAGAACTAGTTAGGTTCATAGCTGAATTCTATCAGACATTCAAAGATTAATTGGTACCAATGCTACTGAAACTATTACAAAACATATAGAAAGAGGAAATCCTTCCCAATTCATTCTATGAAGCCAATATCACCTTAATACCAAAACCAAGAAAGGACATAACAACAACATAAAACTACAGACCAATATCCCTGATGAACACAGATGCAAAAATTTTCAACCAAATGCTAGCTAACCGAATCCAACAGCATATGAAAAAGACAATCCACCATGATCAAGTGGGTTTTATACCAGGAATGCAGGGATGGTTTAACATACGCGAGTCAATAAATGTAACATATCACATAAGCAGAATTAAAAACAAAAATCATATGATCATCTCAGTGGACACAGAAAAAGCATTTGACAAAACCAGCATTCCTTTATGATTAAAACCTTCAACACAATCAGCATAGAAAGGGACATATCTCAAGGTAATAAAAGCCATCTATTACAAACCCCCAGCCAACATTGCACTGAATGGGGAAAATCTGAAAGCATTCTCCCTGAGAACTGAAAAAAGACAAGGATGCCCACTTTTACCACTTCTGTTCAACATAGTACCAAAGTCCTACCCAGAGTAATATAATTCCCTTTATATAGAATGTCTAGACTAGCCAAATCTACAGTATAGAGAGAGATGGGAGATTAGGGTTCCCTACGACTAGGAGGAATGGAAAAATTGGGTATAACAGCTACAGTTTCTTTTTAGGGTAAGGAGAATATTTTAAATTTGTCTGTGGTGATGAATGCACAGGTTTGTTTATACACTAACGTACACTGATTTGAACACCTTAAATGTGTAAATTGTATGGCATGTGAATTGTATCTCAATAAAGTGGTTAAAAATAAGGATTAGCACAGGTACATAGTAATTGCTCAAATATAAGATTTGTCACTAATGCCATTAATATCATAATATCTTTTATGAAAAGATTAAAAGTTAGAGATGCTTTGACTTCTCACTCTTCCTTCAGTAATTTTCTCCTACTCCCTTTCGAACAATTACAACATATGTTTCACCAACTGTAATAACCTCATCTGCCTTCCAAAATTACCATCCATCCCTTCCCAATCTCACTTTCAAAGAACACCAAATTATCTTTAATTCATGCAATTGATGATACAAATACTTATTGTGAGCACAGTTAATCCACACAAGTATATCCATTTCTTAACTGAAACTCTACCTTAAGCCCTTGTTTACCTGGATTCTCCATCAAACCATACTGCAAAGAGAAAAGAATAATTTATTGAATATAATTCTGATAAAGTATCTCCCTGATAAGGAGTTCAAACTAGTTTCTCTGGAGTCAAATTCATATTGCTAGGAATATGTGTCTAGTATTTCCATGAATACAGATCTTATCTAAATTAACCTGAGTTTGAATCTTCATCTCTGACTTTCTCTTACTCAAACCTCATGGTCTAGCTCAGAGGTTCTTACCCTAATAGAACTCAGGGATCTGTGAACTTGGATAAGAAAAATAATAGATACATCGTTATTTTTACTAACCTCTAGCTGAACTGTGGTAACAAACAATAGTAATAAAGCACATTAGTTTAAGAGTATTATGAATATTGTCACCAATAAAAAAGTTTACTTACTATATGACAATTGTTGCAAGTAACTTTAAACATTGCTTATGCTCACCACTTCCTCAAACTCATGGTAGTTATTAGACATACTGTTAGGTCTTATTATTTAATGTGTTAAATAGAAATAACCTCTATTAGCAAATCACAAATTTATTTTATATTATTTTAGTTATTGATTCTCAATATAAATAGTTGCTTTGGTAGTTGAAAGTAGTGCATTTTATGCACTTAAAAATATTCTGAAATCAGGTCCATACACAGCAGACTTCCAAAGGGGCCCCAGCACAAAAAAAAAAGATTAATAACCACTAGTTAGCGGAATAAACTTCTAATATTTTACACAAAATGTTTAACTTTATTCATCATTGAATTTGCCATTCTCTTAGGCTTCTATAATGCTTTTGCCCCAATGAGGGGTATCTTTTTTTTTTTTCTTTTTTTTTTCAAGGCGAGGTGTTCCTTCTCTCCAGTGATCCAAGTGCCTGCCTTCCTTGTAAACACCACTGCCAACTCAGCTTCTCCACAAAGCACTCTTAGGTCAGTCTAAGTGTCTCATCCCTTCCATCATGTATAAAACTCTGCCATGAAGTTGAAAGTTTTGTATAGCTGCAACTATTTATTAGTTGGTATTTTCTTTAGATTGTCCATATATATTATCTGTTTTTGTTCTCTTCTAATGAACTGAAATGTATCATGGCCCAGAATCTGTCTAACAGAGAGAAGACAAAGTAGAATTCTTTAAAACCATGTTATGTTAGTTGGTTGGAGCTCTTGTTAGAAGTCCAACATCATGGATTCCATCTCATTGCTTGCCGGCTAACTTTAATTGGCTCCCTGGCCGTATAGTTTGCCTTTCACCTCAGAGTTATTAATATGTCTTTGATCATAGGAGGAACAGGGGAAATGTTTGACTCTGTCAGCACAAATCCAATTATAAAAAATGAAAACATTATATACACTGCTTAGAAAAATGAAAACGTAAACTAGATACACTTCTTAAATGGAAACTATAAAAATATAAACTTTATCTTAAATCTTTAAAAAAAAACTTTTGTTTCTTAACACATTTATGTTAACCATTCTTTTATTACTGAAGGACTTTTTCTAAAAAAAACCTAATAGGTTTAAAATATTTAAAAGGATGTGGAGTTCAACACAGTCTTGAGCAGCAATAAATTAATTTAGGAATCTAAATTAATAATAAAAATATTATTCCTAATGAATCGGGACCATCTATGAATAATTTGTCCCTTTCAAAAATGTCCTAAATCATTTATCTTTTGAATTTAAATATCTCTAAATGGTATTAATGTCCATAATTATTTTTCAGTTTTTCCAGATTTTAGTTTATTCACTGATTCGTATCAAAAACAAATAAGCAGTTTTCATCTGAGCATCTGATTTCTTTTTTCTTTTATAAATTCTCTCCCACTATGCCCAGATTTCAGAAAATTAAATTTTAAAAAAAGGAATTTGCATTCTGCCTCAAGACAGGGTAAAGATTATCAACAGATAAAAACTAAATATATTGTATTTTAGTTACAAAAAATATGAAATAGAAGTTAAACTAAAGTTGTGCTTCCATCCAAGAGATGGCTTTTACATAAACATTGGGATATAAAAATATATCCAAATAATATTATAAGAAAACTCTGGTGTCTAATATGTGAAAATTCAGAATATAAATATGATATGCTGGACGGGGCGCAGTGTCTCACGCCTGTAATCCCGGCACTTTGGGAAGTCGAGGTGGGCAGATCATGAGGTCAGGAGTTTGAGACCAGTCTGGCTAACATAGTGAAACCCCATCTCTACTAAAAATACAAAAAATCAGCCGGGCATGGTCGTGGGTGCCTGTAATCCAAGCTACTCGGGAGGCTGAGGCAGGAGAATCACTTGTACCCAGGAGGCACAGGTTGCAGCGAGCCGAGATCGTGCCATTTCACTCCAGTCTGGACAATATATAATATGCTGTTAGTGCAGAGTGGTTTTAAATTATGCTTGAACGCTAAGAAAACATGCTTCCCTGTACATCATTGTAGTGGCACAGGAAACAGTAATGTTCAAGTTTGCTAGCCTTGGGCCTTTATTTTTAATGTTCTCCTAACAGACTTTGAAGTCCTTGGTCTCTATAAAGTCCATGAAAAGTGCCATGGGGCCAGTTGACACCTCCTGGATTATAAAGTAAGAATAAAATTAAAGCTCTTCAGTGAGACCAAGACAAAAGCGCTTACATAAGTTCTTCACATTTCCCACATATTTTATTCATTACAAAGAACAGCAAAATCAGAAGATCTTTTCTGTGCTAATACCATCCTGTAGAAATGAGTAAATATGAGAGGAACTGAAGTATTTTTGTTTGTTTATTTATTTATTATTTTTATTTTTAAGCACTGGACCATTTAACTTCATGTTGAATAATATGCAAGTTTGACACAACTAAAATCCATATGTTAAAATGAGCAGGTTTGGGGAAGGTGAAAAATCTAAAACAAGTACTGGGCAATATTACACCAAATAGAAACCAATTTATCATGGCTATTTATATTAGGTGAGGTAGCTTGAAAATTCATTAATTTAATTTCTATATTCACATTTTTCTTTTTGCGATGTCATATGGGTCTTTATTTTTGGACACGTAGCATGTTTTAATAAATCAGTTTTACATGTGCAACTTTTTATAACATCAAAATAAATAAAATATACTTTTCATAAATTCCTCGTCACTGTGAGTTTACTTTCAAATAAATGTAAGTAGCAAGGTGGAACAATGTGTTTCTATATACAAACCAGTACAACACTGACAGTCACAATTAAGGTATTCAGGGAGCTTGAAAATTAAGATTTATGTAAGACAAACAAATCTGCCACGAGTCCCAGGCCACGTGCGTCCAGACCTCCCCAAGATTTCTATTTTTTAAAAAAAAATGTGATTGGTATATATGAAACAGAGACATGTTTTTAGTGCACCAAGAAGATAATAGCACAGAAACATATCTGCTTTTGCTTGCTGTTCGTTTGTTGTTTGCTACTGAAAAAATAGTACAAGCTGGTAGTAGTTGAATATATGAATAAGGATCAGCCTCTTCAGCTCTACAGGTAGAAAATGCAGTCACAATCCTCGGAAAGAACCTGGTCGAATTTCAAGGAAAAGTAATACACTTCATGTGGTGGTTATCATGACAGTGTCAGAATGAATTAAAAGCAGGGACAGATTAAACCCTTTAGAGATGATCCACACCTGTGGTGAGATGTGGATATATTTAGAGGCAGAGACCACAGAATAAACAAAATCCCTACTTGATGGGAAAACATGAATGTCAACTTGATGAAAGATTTTTTGTTTGTTTATTTTCTTCTTCTTCCTCTTTTTTTTTTCTTGAGACAGGGTCTTGCTCTATTGCCTAGAATGGAGTGCAGTGGCATGATCATGACTCACTGCAGCCTCAACCTCCTGGACTCAAGTGATTCTCCCACCTCAGCCTCCCAAGTAGCTAGGATTACAGGCAAGTGCCACCATGCCCAGCTAATTTTTGTATTTGTGTGTGTGTGTGTGTGTCTGTAGATGGGGTCTCACTATGTAACCCAGGCTGATTTTATGCTTTTGATAAGCATGAAACATATTTTTGTGACCAATGCAAAGATATAATTCCCTCAAAAATATTTGATACTGGGTTGAAGAGTGATTACACATACATATTGAGAAGCCATTTATAATTTTGAGTTTTATGGTCATGTGCTAGATAATAAGGGAATGTTCACTGGAATATTCTAACTAGACATATTACAGTCTTTTGCAATTCCACCCAGGCATGTTGCAGCTAAGTCATCCAAAGTAATTATAGGAAGGAACTGGGTTAGTTATGACTTCTTGCAGAAGAGAATTAGGCAAAATTTCAAGCCCTGTGCACTATTATGTCTGGTTACGGAAATGGTGGTACGTGGTAGATGGAATACGAATGTCATAGAAACTGCAGGTAAAGAGGAAGAGGTGGAGAGAAGACTCATTGAAAAATGGAAATCGTGGGTGAATGTAATGTGGAATAATAGAAGAGAATTAAAGTTAAGGAAATAGGATGCAATGTAGCAGCAGCAGGTTTTAAGTTAAGACATCAAAAATAGCAGTTTAGTGTAATATTTCTGATTATCTGGGTTTTCATGTTGGCCATTAGAACTCTTTCTTTCTTATATATCTCCTGAAAATTGGTCAGAGCTAAACTCAGAAGAATGAGATCTTGTTGATAGTTCTTCATGGGATTCTTCATGTGCAGAATCCAAAGGGCTTACTTATGTTCGTCAGCTGAATACACATGGTCACTGGGAAAGTTGCAGCACTGGGGTGGGTCTGAGAGTGATTTATCAGTTACCATGATGTCTGCAATCCCTTGTATGCTCTCTAAATCCCAAAGGTGTTTTCTCATTTGCTTCAAAAACTGATCTAAATGAATATGAGACTACTTATAGCCTTTATTTATTTGACCTAAATGACCATTTACAGACTCTGCAGAAAGTTTGGCTATAGGTGATGGGCCAGACTCAATTGGCAGTATTATAAAACACAGTATATGTGCTATATTAATTTTTAAAAATCTGAAAACATGAATTCTGAAACAACTGGTGCCAAGGGTTCTGGAAAGAGGCTTATGGATGTATACTACTTTATTGTAACATGGACAAGGCTTTTCTCTTTATCATGGGTGGGTCTTTGTATGATTTAGGAAAAGATTTGTCTCTCAAATGAGAAGTGGCTGCTGAGAGCAGGCAGTTTTGGAATGTACACACATAGCTATTTCTTACTTTCTTGAATTCAACCATAAGATTGTCAAAATGGACCTAAGAAAATGCCTTTGGTGGGGGCCATCCTTCTCAAAGTGTAAGGCCAAAATGGAGAAAGTGTGTGATGAGAAAGCTATATTTTAGAAAAGCAGAACTTGAACGAAAGGATGAAGATCACACCTAATGAGCGAGGACCGCTGTTTTCCTTTGATTGAAAGTTCAAAGTGGCAAGTTTCCTTCACATCATTTGGCTCATGAGGAGGATGTAAACTTTATATTCTTAAATCATAAAACAATTTTCAGAAACCTTAAAATGTTTGGTGGAAACGAACACATTTTAGAGATTGAAGAAAAGTTTACAAACTTATTCCAAAAAAGGTTTGGGATGAATTACAGCGAAACCCTATAGAGAGATAGTCAAGAACCAGGAATTAAAGGTTGAAGAAGAAATAGATAAAGAATTTCTAGATCAGGAATGCCAGAGTGAAAAAACATAAACTCTGAGCTTCCCAGCAACCAGGGAAATTAGGCAAACATGTTACTTCTCTCACTTTATGTATCTAGGAATAGGAGGAACACTTCTAGTTAAAAGAAAAGAAGGAAAGAAAAGAAAAGCTTTGGGTGGTAAGGTAATTCTAGGATGTACGTTATTGCACTGACACTTTCAGTAGCAGATTTATTCACACAGAATTATTCATCATATGAATATTCTGTAATGAATTACTAAGTATCCACCTTTACTGAACTACTTAAATGAGAAAAAAGTTGCAGAATATCACTAAATTGAAGAAAATTCAGGACCGTTGGATCAATGAACATTCACCATTGAACTCTATTTCTTAAGGGCAAAGGCAATCTTTTCAAATGTATACCCCCACTTTCAAGCATCCAGCACAAAAAATGATAGATAAACATTTCCTGATTGAATGTTTGAGCAGGGTTTAGAGGTTAATGTGAAGATATTTCTTCAGAGAGATGAGTAGTTTTTTTTGTTTGTTTGTTTGTTTTTTTTGAGTGTTTTAGTGTTGAAGAAGAGCTGCAAGGCTATTTTTAACCTACTTATTCAGTTAGCACGGCAGGCAGTTGTAGACAGTGGAGAATTATGTGTCCAGTCACACAAGACATTTTAAGACCTACGAGTCTTCCCCAAACACAATGTTATAAAATGTCCTTTTGCTAAAAATACTGGAATCAAGTAATTATCTACTTTTGAATTTTAATGAATAGGCCATCTGTTCATTCAAATTGAAAAAATGAAATTTTTCTACAAATTAACTACTTGATGAGATGTCCCTTGTGACTAAATCTGCTTCACTGTTTTTTTTTGTTTGTTTGTTTGTTATATTTAACCTAAAGGTGACATGTGGCATATTATACCAAGTTTTGTAAACTGAAGTATGGAAAAATGGTTTCCTTGATCATGTAATAATTGTAGTTTTGACAGGCTATATTTATAATGATCAAAGGCTAACTTTTATTAATAAAATTTCCACACTTTATTAAAATAAATAACTAGGAATAAAAAGATGTCTATTTTCACCTGTGATGATTATGATAAAGCTTTAAATTCGAAACATACTCTGTTTTATGAATTATTATTATAATGATGAAAAACAATTGGTTTCTATCTCCTCATTTTCAATTCCAAGAACACTTTATTTCCTTTATGTTGTGCTTTCCTATATAGTAGCCAATTGCCACATGGGGCTATTTAAATGTGAATTAATTAAAAATATATAAAACGAAAACTTCATCTCAGTTGCACTAGCCACACATCAAGCGCTCATGTGGCTAATGGAGACAGCACTAATGTAGAACATTTCCATTCTTCCAGAAGTTCTGCCGGACAGCACGGTAACATCCCTCTTACTCTCTAACCATCGTCCCTGTGAAGAATCATTCCTTATTTCAACAATGAAGACTACTTTTTTAACCCAGTCTCAAGATTCTTCCCAGTCAGTTCTTCAAAATATCATACCTTTCTCAAGTTAGTTGACTTATGTAACATCTCTATTAGTTTTGAAGTTCTTTGGAGTGGAAAAAGGCAAACTTTGTATTTTGTTTTGTGAAACAAAAACAAAATTGATGTTACTCTTCAAATAATGCATTACAGCCACATGACTTTGGGAGAAAAAATGCTTCATGCCTACCAGCAGTTGATGCTTTCAGCCTAATTAAAAATGAAAGTACTATTACAATCAGATATTATATCTAAGATATCAAATTGATATGCCTGACATTACAGTTGCAGAAAGTATTCAAGATGCTGCCTTTTAGAAATGAGCTTGCTTTGTCTTCTTTTACCATCCTAAGATAAAGACAGATTATTTATATATTGTAGTCTTATTGAACTTGGACTGAACCACCTCATTTGAACTTACTTGATTGTAGCTTTAAATCTGTATACCCCTTCCATATGGAATTTCATCTAGAAGATGGAACTGGTTAGGGAGGCAATACATATTTCAGTTTTTCCTTGAAGTTCTGACCTTTGCCTTAGGCTGTGGCTATCATTTCACTCTTCTCTCCTCCACCTCCAACACACAAACACTGCAGCAGCCTGCCTCCTGCAAAATGATGAGGTGCAATTCTCTGTTGTCATTTCTTTCCAGAGTCCTCCATGCAAATGTCCTCACTGTTTCCCAGACCTCGCCCATTTCAAGGCCTTTTTTTCATACTAGATATTTCTAGTTACTGCAATACACAACTGGTATAATAATTACACTTCCCTGATAATATTGCCATATATTTTCTTCCTGTACCCTCTTTTTTCCTCCTCTGATCACGGTTCTTTATATAAGAAAGCATTTTTTTCCCCTAAAGACACTTTGTCTTCACCTAAGAAAACAGTGTTTTTCTAGAAGGCAATGAGTGCATTTTGTCTATTTGCAGACCAAATTCCAGTCACTTCTTTGCAAGAGATGAATGTATTTTTATTAATTTACAGAAGACGGGTTGCTTCATTGTTGATTTAACAAGACTTCAAGATGTGCAACAGTTATCAAGTGTTCTTCTGTAGGCACACTACAGATTTTTAAGTACTGATGTCTGTTACCTGGACCAGGTTAAGTAAACCAGGATTTCTACAAAGTGGGATGCTGACTTCCATAGCTCTTAAAGTTCCCCAAATTATTTCCACTTGCTGACAAGCTTAGGTTTGAAGATTATTATAACGTATACAATATCTGACAAAACAGAGTAACCCCATAAAACAATAAAGTCCATATGTGTGGGGCAGGAGTGAGGGCTGAAGGGAAAGCTTCTATTTTGAAGAAAAAAAAACAAGTTTACTTTCCCTGAAATTATCTTTATCAGAGAAGTCACAGAAGCTATTAGAGTTGATACATTCGGCCTGGAGAAAAAAAATAGAAAAAATTCATAAATACAGCCAATAAGAATTTAAATTAATGTAAATACAGCCAATAAGAATTTAAATTAATGTAATTATTAATGCATGTCTTCAGATGACTAACAGTCTTTAAAACTTTTTTGCAGAGGTTGGCAAATCTTTTCTGTAAAGGGCCAGAGATTAAATATTTTTTAAGTTTTGCAGGCCATATGCTGTCTGTTACAGCTCCTCAACTCTGCCACTGTATTGTGAAAGCAGCAATAGACAACACATAAATATGTAAGCATGGCTATATTCTAATAAAACTTTATTTACAAAAATAGGCTGAGAGCCAGATTTGGCCTGCAGACTGTACTTTGCCAACCCCAGCATTAGGAATATGGTAGGGAATTTCTTTAAAACTATTATGGTGAGTTGTATTTGCTAAAGATCTCATAACAATATATCTCATGCTGCATGCTTTTAAACGATGTGCCCTTCAAGAGATACTCCTCAACATCCTTAAATATGCTCAGGCCCTATAACTGCTTTGACCAATAGAATACAATGGAAAGGGTGCTGGCCTGGCAGCTTCTGCTTTCTGTCTAAGTATCCAGGTAACTCTATCCCTAGTTGCCATCTGACTCAAACCACAGGAAAGAGCCCACACAAGAAACACCCAAATCCAGGGAACCCATGGAACCACCAGAGATAATGGATTGTTCTAGGCCACTAAGTGGTTTGGTATGCTACAACATAAGGAGAACTTTTTGGTTTTGGTTGTGGACCAATGACATTTTTTCTACTAAGGTAAATGCTTTTAGTTGAATAGAAGTTTGACAATAAATGAAGACAGATGCTTTTTCACTCCCCTCAATTAGTGAAAGGAATGTATTTGTTTCTAAAATTCATAGATTAGCCTCATTTATTTTAATCCACATGTTTATGCCACCTATAAGTACAATGACTATATATACACTCTTCTTCACTCATGTTAATTGTCATTGATAAATTCAGTCACATTTGTTGTACAAGAACAGAGATATGCTGAAAAATTATCATTTATATTGTAGCCATATCTAAATCTATTATAAATGAGGGAGGTAGGATACAGTCACTAAAAAACTCTTACAGCACTAATTTTGAAACAGAAGTGCCATCATAAATTAGCTAAATGATTAAATTAGATAAATTCTAAATAGAATTTGGTTTTCTTTAAAAAAAATTAAAACCAAAATTTTGAGTAACTTAGTATTAAAAACATGTTTTAGAATTGACAAAGATATAGCACTTAAATAAGAATTGTTTCAAAAACTGGAACTTCCAACAAAAGTGATTTTAGACAAGGTGCTCCAACTTTAAGTGATTGATTCACGAATACTTTCTATTACACAATAATCACAAAATTGAAAAAGTGAACTTTAGTGAGCAAATATGCAGGGGTTTTTTTTCCTGGTAAAAAGAGACAAAAAGTGAAAGTTTCCAAGTTTTTACTATAAATAACCGTGGATAACTTAAACTTGGAAGAATATTAAAGTTAGAAAACTAACTTCAAATGCACTTCTATGAATTCAGTAAAGGGTCAGATGCTGAAATGCAAAAGAAATAGCTTAGAGGCAAGAATCAGAATTCTGAGTATACAAAGTGAAAAAGAAGAAACTATGTGAGGCAAAATAATAAACTTTGGCTCAAGACAGATGAGAGTAGTGTAATACGACTCAGGAGATCAATTCCTTTAGAGTCATCAAATTTAGAGTTGACATATACACTCAAAGTTATAATGATCAACGCTTAATCTTATAAGTGAGAAAAAATTGAGTCTTAGAAGTTCAATAACTTAGGGTAAAAGACAACAAAATTTCTGGTGGAGCAGAACTAGAACTAAAACTCAGGTCTCCATTCTCAACTCCTGTGTGGGTTCTAGTCACTTCACCTAGAAGAATGAAGATCAGTGCACAGGAGGGCAAAATCACTCCCACCTCTCCATGGTAGACTAAGCATCTGCCTTACCATCAGGTCAGCCCATGAAACATGAGAATATAAGCATTCAGGACTTGATGCTAGAGGAGGAATGTCAATAGAATTTTGAAACAAGTATCATATAAAAAGTGTGGCTGAAAATAAACGTGCAAATTGATTAAGATAAAGGAAGTTACAAAATGGAAAAAGTTTTAGATTAGCTGACAATGACATCCCCTTCTTCCATGCTTTAGTTTCTCTTTGATAAGTTCCCAATACACCTATCAGAGAGAGCAAGAGCAAAACTGACCAAATATAAAATTGAGATGGTCTAAGTAAGAATAAAAAACTGGCTCTTAGGACTTCAGTGTCAAGTTGATACTTTTTTTCAATAAACTGCCCATCATGGTCACCATCCAATACCAAAACAGAACATAGAAGTGAAACAGCACTTACAGAGGTTGAGAGTTTGGAAGGACCCAGGTATTCAAGGATAAAGTTACAAAGAATTACTATGAGAACTAATGTTTGCTTTCATTTGTCCCATGTTTATCTCTTGTAAACTTCAAAACATTTTTATGTTTAAAGTCCACAGTTATTGTACCCATTCTTGTCCTGATTTTATAGGCTTCAACATATCCTCTTATTGGTTCCATTTATTTGAAATAAAGATAAGAAAATTGTTTACCTGAAATTTTTGCCTTCTTGGCTGTTTTAGTTGCTCTCTCGTAACTTCTTTAAGCACCCTCTACCATTCCTAGAGAAGTTTCTCCAGAAAGATTTTTTAAGCAGAAAAATGCAATTGCATTTTACCATGGCAGAAACATTGGATTGACAAACACAATGATGATTTGACCTTCTGGCTTGTAGCAACACCTCACACTAAAATTACTATGACAGAATTTATAATGATCACAAACTCTAGTTCAGATGTTGAAATCAGGTGCAGGGTGTAGATACCATAATTGAATTTTGATACATTCCCCTCAAAATATGTTGCTTTATGCATGCTAATATTGAAGTAGATCTGACACTGTATCTGCTCATGTAATCTCTTGAAATCTTCCTGGAGTTTTCCCCTAATTTTAATAGTTCCCAAGACAAAAGAACTGTGATTTTTACATTTTTTTGATCTGAAAAAAATTCTAAAGTGTTAAAAATTTTCCAAAGATATAATTACAAATGCTCTTTGAGAATGTGACCCTATCATAAGTACAGGGGTGTACTGAATGTGCATCTCTTCGGCACCATTGTAAAGTTGAAAAATTGTAAGTCAAGCCATTGTAAGTTAGGGCTGTCTGTACTTATACCCAGAGAAAGGCATATATTTTTATAGAATTTTACTTAAAAAAATCAAACTGCACTATCTGGAGATAAGACACAGCATGAAAGATTGAATGAAGTATCATACTCAATGTCAAAAGAACTTTATTTTTGTCCTGACTCAGTAACTAAGAAGCTGACTGTACAAGCCATTTAATTTTCCATGGCTTCAGCATTCAACTGCACATATATCCTGGGTAGTTTCAAGTTCAATTTTAGGATTACATGATTCTTAAATATTTACTTTAAAAGAAAATTTTAAAATTGTTGTGGAACTCAAATCTACTTTTCAGTATTTTATTTTTAAAGGAACAAAGAATTCCTTAAGTTCAACAAAAGCTCTTATGTTAAACATTTATGGGGACATAAAAAGCTAGCATCTTACTCATCCTTAGACACCTATTTTCCACTGTTCAACTGAGTCCCTTGACATGTCACTTGCACAGACAAACACAAGCAGTTCAGAATGGCTCCTGGGTTCTTCAAAATCACAGAGAACATCCTGCCCTTGAGAGCTCTGAAGAAGCTGCTAGTGGATAGTCATATTTGCAAGGTCAAAATTTTAGAGTGTTCTTTGCTGAGCGGAATTTACATCTTTAAAACATCAGTAATGCTACTTCTATACTGTTTGACTGTACTTGGAAATCCACTGATATTTCTATTGTTAAAGTATAATACCAAGCTGAGGTCCCTAGGTGGAAAAGGAGTTTTTCGTTTGCTGCAGAAGACTGTGGGAAGATAGCAATGCCAACAGTGCAAAGGTAGCAATGCCAGAGAGGGAAGAGGAGCTAAGATCTATCTTGTATTGGTTAAGCGGTAGTAAAAAGTAATGGCTGGAATTTACAGTGAGGTAGATTTTAAGATAAATAAGCACTTGTTCACATCTTTTATTTCATTTTATCCTTACAACACACCCAAAGTACATAGGTTAGAAATAATTATCCAAATCTGATTAAGGCATAATCTAATTGTACCTACTATATGACTACTTATAAGACATGGGTATTCAGTGAAGGAACTGTGATCCTTCTCTTCTAGCTTCTACAAAATCACCCTACCACACCGAAGGTCAAAGTCATGACATGTTTGTAAGTGGGGGAGAAACATTCTCTGCAACTACCCATTTGACCAAAAGCATTGATTTCCTATCTAATATATTTCAAAATTCAGATCTGAAACTGCCAGTTGGATTGGTTTCTCTGTTTTTAAAAAAATAATCCCAATTAGTTGTTGGTTCCAGGTGGTTTTTAGCTCTTTTGATTAATCAGATTTGTCCTTTACTGCAATCTGGATATTTCCCCAGAGTAAATCAAGTCCACTATGTAATCTGTGAAACTATTCATTTACAAATGTACAATTTGCAGCTCCACATGTATAATAAATCTGGTGATTATAACAAAGTAGGCCTTTAGAATTCCAAAACAAAAGGTAGCTGCTGAAGGACAGACCCTTCATTGGCCAGTAAAATGAACTTGAATCAGATAAGAAATAAGGGTAAGCTGTAGAACTAAGTACTGAGCAAAAACACCTCTGCCAGGTAATCAATGTCAGTATCACCAGTGATAGATCATCATTGATAGTATGTACCCTTGACATGATATGATTAAGATGGTACTCTACCTCTGTGGTCTTTCTCCAAAAATACTATAACCCTGGTTTAATCATGAGGAAAGGAGACAAATTTTAATTGAGGAACCTTCTATAAAATATCTAACCAGTACTTCTCAATACTGTCAAGGTCATCAAAAACAAGACTAAGAAGCTGTCATACCTAAGAAGAGCCTAAGGAGATACGATCACTAAACATCATAAAGTTACATCTTCAATGAGGCCGGGCGCGGTGGCTCAAGCCTGTAATCCCAGCACTTTGGGAGGCCGAGACGGGCAGATCACGAGGTCAGGAGATCGAGACCATCCTGGCTAACACGGTGAAACCCCGTCTCTACTAAAAATACAAAAACTAGCCGGGCGAGGTGGCGGGCGCCTGTAGTCCCAGCTACTTGGGAGGCTGAGGCAGGAGAATGGCGTAAACCCGGGAGGCGGAGCTTGCAGTGAGCTGAGATCCGGCCACTGCACTCCAGTCCGGGCGACAGAGCGAGACTCCGCCTCAAAAAAAATAAAATAAAATAAAATAAAATAAAATAAAAAAGTTATATCTTCAATGAGAATCTGGAACACAAAAAAGACATTAGTTAAAAACTAATAAAATATGAATGAAGAATGGGCTTTAGTTAATTATAATGTATCAATATTGGTTTGTTAATTCTAAAATATTACCATAATGTAAGGTATTTTTTATAGAGAAAACTGAGTGTGGGTATATGGGAACTCTGTAATTCTTCACATTTTTTTTTGGTAAGTCTAAAACCATTCTTAAAGATAACATTTAAGAAAACAGTATTATGTGCATCCAGTGCCTTCCAAACATTAATGCATATGCAAATCAGATGAGGTTCCTGTTAAATTCAAATTCTCATTGTAGTAGGTCTAAAATAGAATCTCAGAGTTTACATTTCTAATAAGCTGTCAAGGAGGCCAATATTGTTGGCTCAAGAACCATAGTTTCAGCAGCAATGTTTTTAATCTAGAGCAAGATTTCTTAGCCTTTGAACAGTTGACATTTTGGGTTAGACAATTCCATCGTAGGAACTGTCTTGTCTTGTAAATTATGGAATACTTAGCAGCATCTCTGACTCTGCCTACTAGATCACATTAGCACCCCTCTCTCCCAGTTGTAACAACCAAGAATGTCATCAGACACTGCAAAATGTTTCCTGTGAAGAGGGAGGTCACCTCTGTTTAAGAATCACTGATTTAGAACATTCATTAAAATATGGCTTTGGGTTGACTACTTGGAAAAAAATCCCTTTACTCATTTACTTACCATATTTAAATGCTTAGTATGTTTTGGGCATCCAGAAAGATAATTTTAATTATTCTATTACATTTAGTTGCTAGAAATTATCTACTCACTATCATCATGGAACACATTTTAAAATATGTGTTTTCTCTCTTCCAGGAATTTACCATTAAGCAAGTGTGTGATGTACGTGAAATATGTGGAAAAATAGGGAGCTACACCATAAATACTGGCCATTAGATAAAGCATTTACAATCAAAGGTGAAGGTAAGACTGGATGTCACAAGTTTAATATATTTGTATAGCATTGGGCAACTTAAAGATGTTTGCCCATGTGTATATCTCATTTGAGCCTGTTAATGACCCTCGGAAAAGAGATATTATCCAAGTTCGGAAAATAGGCTCAGAATAGTTTAGTTCCTTAAATGAAAGAAAATTTATTTTCTCTATAAGAATAAATGAAAGGTAGAAGGAAGATCAGATCTAGGTGTTTCAAATTCTAAGTTCCCATCACCCTACTACATTAATGTAATCTATGGGGAAAATTCTGTCTCCCAGTTAGACTTCAAGGGGAAAGATAAGACCTCATCTAGACAGAATTCAAGCAATCAGGAGTTAGCTAACAAGGATGCCACAAGATAGAATGTGACTAACACACCAACTCATTGGCAAAGAGATGAAAGGCAATTATGGTAAAGCACATGGACCAGGGGTGAAAAGGCCTGGCTACCAATTCCATGTCGCATAACTCTGATTGGGGCAACCTCTGGCAAGTCAATTAGCTACTGTGGATAGTTCATTATTTTATTCTCATTTGAGTAATAGGGATAAGATAATTTAGCTTACAGGTCTCTAGTGATGATCGAATAGCCTATGCAGAAGTAAGTTGAGTGGCCACTATGTGCAGGTAAAGAAGTTTACAACCATTGCTTAATCTCACCTAAGTACAGTCTAAAATTGAGATCCCAGCAAGCCAAATTGAACATTTTGAGACTTCATGGTAAGATATGTTCATATCCAGAATGTGACAATGATATTACATCCAATTATTAAGGCTACCTTGAGATTAGTGTGCTCTCAGTCCCTCTGTTCCCTTTTAAGAATTCATTAGGAGCCATTTTTCAGTGTGACAGGCAAAGTTAAAGTCAACTTGAAATGTCTTGCTTATGCTCAACGGATGTTAGTCACACCCTTCTCAAGGCACCTCAGGAAGGAGGAAAAATCAATGAGCTGCCATTAATTTAGCTCACCCAGGACATACTTTAAAAGGCATGTTGATGCTGAGAAAATTGCAGCATCAGTCGGTAGACAAGAGAATACAAAAGTGTAATTGGGAGACGTCTATGGCTGCTAAAACTAAACACAAACACACACACACACACACACACACACACAACACAAAATCCTTGCCTTTATCCTTATGCTTCCCTTTCATAGGTAGATAGTACTACTGATCAACAACAGTAGAGTGATAATTACTTTGGACTTGCTATATGTCAGGAACTATGCCAAAAAAAAAACAAAAAAAAAACCTTACAGATAGAAACTCTAAACCTTCCCAACACCCTGTAAGGGCGTTATTGCCTTTGTTTTACAGATAAATGATGATTAGAAAGGTCAAAGTACTTGTTGAAAGTCACATTTAGTTGGCAAATCAGATTAAACCTTATTATATTTTAGCACCTGTTCCCTTTTCTCCTGAAGTTTGCTATTGTGTTTAAAGGTTATCTTTGTGCCATCAACCAAGATAATAAGAATAAAACCTCAAGAAAATATCCTAGGAATAAACACAGTATCTGCATAACATACTTGGGACCAAGAAGACAGAAAGCAAGCTCAGACACTCAAATAAGTACTCACACAGCCCACTTTCAATGATCCTTTGGCACTTGGCACCTAGTCTACCATAGCATATATCACACTGCAATGAAATTACCTGTTGACATGCCTGGAATTCCCATCCCACCTCATGTTCATGAGTTTAGCTTGTTCACCACACTATTCCCACCTCCCGGCACAACATCCAGTACTGTAAGTCATGATGGATAAGTGACTGGAGTAAGTAAGCATAAATACAGTTTCCAGTGTACTCTGAACCAGTCCAGGAAAGGTAGAAATTTCAAACAAAAGAGGCCAAGTATAATAAATCAGAAGAATGTGATTGCACATAAAGTCCATGGGACAAGAAGTGAAAAACACAAGCAAGAGTCAGACATTGGCATTCTCCAATGTTTTGCCTATATATATACACACACATATATATATATACACATATGTGTGTATATGTGTGTGTGTGTGTGTGTGTGTGTGTATAGAAAGAGAGAGTCAGTAATGTCCCTCGGCCCTCGGTGCCCCTGGTTGTAGACAAGTGCAAGTCAAGACCAGGAGTCCACACCTGTGGTTAAGCCCTATTGAAGTTCAGGAAATGCAAACTGAGGCCAATATTGTCCTAAAGCCATGAAACACTACTTGTAAAGATCATTCAGTTGTAAAACAAACAAAGAAACAAACAAAAATCATATAATGCCATTACAAGCCAAAAATGTTTATCAATTTGTCATGCCAGAGCTGCCAACCACTGTGCAACTAAATGGGATCTGGGCTATATAAGGTACATTTCATGCCAAACTCCTCCCTAGTCATTATCATGAAAGTGTCTATAATTCCTGCCTTTTATAAATAGAGCTGTAGTGCAAATCATTCAAATAACTGGGAAAGAAAGAGAAATTTTTTTAATAGTGATTAAAATGTTCTTTAGCACACACAAAGTAGAAATAATACAATTTCATGCTGAAATATCTTACAACAGTCTGTTTGCTTTGTTGTACATAACTTCAGTTTTATTACATGTAAGGAAATAAGAAATGAGGACATTAATAGTTAAGGTGACATCCATTTAGCATGTTCTTAGTCTGCTCACATAGGTAAGAGACATTTCCCCAACTGAAAGGATGTTTCATGTAAACAACCATCAGAAAATTAGAATCTGTGTAGAGTTTCTATTTCTACTTCACATGCATGGAAACCATAAACCTGAACTCCTGTAATTCCTAAAAATCAGATGAGGAAGATAAAGAGAAAAGAAAACACCATATGCACTCTATGTTTTAAGCAGCTGATTGTCCTCTAGCTTGTTTAGTATTCATTCTATGGAGATATTTCCACCTAAGTGCTAAATTTCAGTCTCATAAAGAAGAGCCATAGGATAAAAATTGCCTTTCTTTCTGAGCAGGTGTTTCAGCTGCCACTGAAATTTATCCCAGGGTAGCTGCTATGTTCATTTAAAATGCATGTTTTGGCCGACTGATCCTTAACCTGGAACAATTTCCACTCTCTACTGACTGGCAGCTGATACCTCTATCAACGCCAGAAAAATGCCATTTTCTTAAGGTGCAGTTTGCTCCCTTTAAATCGCTACTTCATATTTTGGCTTTACTACGAACACGATGAACTCACAGATACAGTAACTGATGGCAGCAGACTGGACTGGGCAGCAGAGAGATTAAAGGTTGCTTGCAGCCTGTGATATGGATTTGAAGGCACACTGCCTTGGGGTTAAGTAACCCAAAAACACACTCTGCTATGGCTGTGTATTTCAGCAGCCAGGCACCAGCTGCAAAACTTTTGAGCATTGTTTAAAGAGGTACACCTGCTCTGAATGACAGTTGCAATGCACTGTGAAAAAGCATTCTGGACTTGGTGTCAGAAAACCAGGCTTTGAGTTACACCTCAGCCAGGTACTAGCGGTGGCACCTAGGAAAATCCCTTAAATTTGAACTCAGTTTTCTTACTTATAAGGTAAATGTTTTAATACCTGTTTTGAAGTACATGATGATGGAGAGAAATGATGGATGAGACTTCCAAATGATAAAGCAATATAGAGACTAAGTATGGTTAATACCATCAGTCTATTATGGAAGATTTATGTGTTAGACTGTTAGGCACTGTGTCTGAATATTCTGTTTCAAGTTATATAGTAGATGTTATTAATTTAAAACATTGTTTTATTTATAGCTCCCACATAATTGTCACTAAAATTGTCTACATTCACATAGTTCTATGTGAACACATAATATGCTCACCACCCACACAGTGGGACCTGTAGATCACTAAAAGGCCCCTATTGCTGGTGTCTAGTATTTTACAAAATCGGTCCTTTGGATTGAGTCGTTATTTAAAAGCCAAATGCCTGGCAGGGGAACACTGTGATTTTCATCATTCATTATTCCTTTCATGTGGTTTTATTTCCCAGATTCTCATATTGAATGCCAGCCATATACTGGACTTTCCATCTGTGATCTTTAATCATTACAACAAAATCCTTTCATGTAGGAGAATCCCAAGGCTCCAAGAGGCTACTAGAAGCACCCAAGCTACTACATGGGGCAACCAGGATGCACACCATGTTTCATCTGATTTTAAAGCTCATACTCTTTTCTTCTATGTAAATAGTCTCATTTCTTAACCCTCTTAATAAGTTTAACCAGTCTACTCACTCATAGTATCCATTAAGCAACACATTCCCATTTATTTTACCCTGTTCTCAGATTAATAGAAAAAATTGTGGCTCTAGAACCAGGGATCTATCTAATTTCAGACTCCCTCCCCAACCATTTTAATAACTTTTTCCTATGTAACTCTTTTTCAGAAGACATGCATCAAGAATCCACTGCATGCTATATTCTCTTAGCTCATAATGTCCCAAGATCCATTTGGCTACTTTTATTTTTAGAAAATGTCTGTACTGTAAAGAGGAGGATTTATCTTCTTCATGCCTCAACATCTGTCTTAAGCTATACATTCTATTTTCTGAGGTGGTGGTTATTCTAACTATTCAGACCTAGAAAGAGTGGTCATGCTCCCAGCAAGATATCGTGCAACGTTTGATAAATGTGACGAAAGGGACGTAGTTAAAACACCCAGTGGAGGAGAAAGAAGTTAGAAACAGGAGAAGTAGACCTAGAAGATGTGATGATACAAGTGTAAAGAACAATCTGTATGTTTGCTGGATACGACCCTCGTCATCTTAAATGATTGTTATTATGTTCAACTTTGAGTGTTAGAAATATAGATGTAAAACTATAAGCAGACACCCAAAGGTACAAATGACTTGAGCTCTGCCCCGGTAGACCTTTTCTTCCCCAACCATTTTCCAGTGACTATTGCCACTTGGGTGATCTGCTGCAGTTGTCAGTACCAGGCAGTATTCTTTGAAATTCATTAGGAATTCACAGGGCACATTTCATTCATCTGTTGAAACATCTGTTGGACTATGCTGCTCAACTTCTTTGTGTACTTGAACTCCCTAAGCTTTCATTCTGAAATCTCTGAAGTTGCGTTTTTTTTTTTTTTTCATTTCTTGGTTTTACAAATACCTGAAAGTAGAATTGATGCCCTTGTCTAAAAATAAAACATGAGAGTGGGTAACATCTGAAAACTTAAACTAGTTATGGTTATTTTATATAATTATTTTATGAAAATGAATTGTATGTATAATGTACACAAGCAAATAACAGGGATATTAATGCATTTCAGTCTCACATTAGTGTGAACCATAAAAAGTTATCAGTTTAAAAACTCTTTCAATAAGTATATAAAAACTAATGATAAAGATTTGAGGTTCTTTGTTCTCTTACAAAAATCAAACCTTGATTGCAGCATACTCCATTGTTGATTATCATATTCAAGGAGTCACCCTTTTTGGTACATGTGTCAAGCCTCTATTAAATCCATTACTGGTAAAGAATGTTTTACCTAATTTTGCTGCCAAATGTCAATGTACGTACTAGAAGTGCATACTGTAAATGTGAAAAAGTACATATAAAATGGCTATTTTTTCCACATGTGGTAAAAATATGTGGGCAGGCTTTTTTTGCTTTGTTTTGTTTTGTTTCTTCCAGAAAAAAAAAGAGAAACAACATAACAAATTATTGTTATTAAAATATACTATAAAATAGGAAAAAGGAGCCTCCAGTTTATGCCATTTAAATTGTCCTTCTTTCTGTGTCGTTTTAGGTTCCGCATTTGTCTATTGGGCAACTATTAATCAAAAAGCTAATTGTATTAACTATGTTTTCTGTATTCTTGTTGCACTGGCATTTGTAGCCTACCAACTGAGGATAGACTGCCCCTCTCAGAGCTGTCCAATTATTAAAAATAGCAAAGGCCTCAGCAGGGAGCATGCCTTTCATTTGCAAACTAACCAATCCAGAGCCCACACCTTTAACTATCTTCTTAAATTCTCACATAGCAAGCCAATATTTGTCCTGCCCTAAATCAGCACAGGGCCAGTATCAGACAACTGAGGACTGCCTCTCAGAATTATTCAAACTAGCCAATTCAAAGCCATTTGCCTTCTCCTGCCTTGCCCTTCCCATGGAAACTCCTACCCCTTCCCTGGGATCTCTTTGGCTACTTGACCAAACTGGCACTTCCCCGTGTAGCCCTACATGGTGTGGCATGCCCCTTTGTCTCAGAAAATGTAAGTGATAAATTCTTTATTCAGTTACAAGGATCTCTCCATGTCATCATTTGGTCACTTCCATAAATTAAAATCCCATGGATATAACCACTGATACACGTTCTCTTCACTCAATGTCATTGTCCAAAGCAGTTGCATCAGACAGGGAGCAGCTCACTCTCCCTTTCTCTCTCTCTCTTTTTAACAGGTTTATTTCAGTCTAATTCACAACCACCACGACAATCCAGCTTAAGAACATCTCCATCACCACAAAAAAGATATCTCATGCTCACTGCATTCAATTGCTGCTCCCATTCTCTGCCTGAGGCAACCATTGATCTGCTTTTTTGTCTAGATGTGTCTGCTTTGGATATTGCCAACACATAAAATTATATAATATGTAATCTTTTTCATCTGGCTTCTTTCCCTTAGTTAATGTTTTTGAGGTTCATCCATGTTGTAGTTCATTCATTCCTTTTCATTGTTAAATGGTACTCCACTGTATGGGCATAGCATGTTTTGTTTTTCCACTCACTAGTTGATAAATACCTGAATTGTTTCCAGTTTTTGTCTATTAGAAGTGAAGTTACTATAAATAGTTGTTTGCAACTCCTTATATGGACATATGTTTTTATTTCATGTACATATTTAGGAGTGGAATTGGTTCTTTACTTAAGAAACTGCAAAACTGTTTATTGAAGAAGCTATATCATTTTATATTCACACCAGTAGTAGCGTATGAGGGTTCTAGTTTCACCCACTGTCACTAACGATTGTATTGTTTGTCTTGTCTTTTTTTGGTTTTGTTTTGTTTTGTTTTGTGTTTTGAGACAAGATCTTGCTCTGTTACCTAGGCTGGAGTGCAGTGGTGCAATCTCAGCTCACTGCAGCCTCAACCTCCCAGGCTCAAGTAATCCTTCCACCTCTGCCTCCTGAAGAGCTGAGAACACAGGCACATGCCACCACAACTAGTTAATTTTTTCTTCAATTTTTTGTAGAGATGCGATCTTGCTATGTTGCCCAGGCTGGTCTGGAACTCCTGGGTTCAAGCAATCCTCCTGTCTCGGCCTCCAAAAGTGCTGAGATTACAGGAATGAACCACCATGCTTGGCTTTCTTTTTCTTTTCTTTTCTTTTTTTTAAATTGTAGCCATTCTCATAGCTAGCTTGGCTTTCAATAATTTGTTTATGATGTATGTAGCCTTGGAGGTCTTTGTGTCTATTCCACTCTGAGTTTGTTAAGATACCTGAATGTGTAGATTAAAATTCTTTTATTTAATTTACGAAGCTTGTAACTATTTAGTTCAAATGCTTTTTTCTTACCCGTTTTCTTTCTTCTTCCTTTCTGGGACTGCTATTGTGTGTATATTGGTATGATGCTCCATGGCATACTAAAGGTCTTTGAGACTCTGTCCCCAGGCTGGAGTGCAGTGGCACAATCTCGGCTCACTGCAAGCTCTGCCTCCCGGTTCACGCCATTCTCCTGCCTCAGCCTCCTGAGTAGCTGGGACTACAGGCACCCGCCACTACATCCGGCTAATTTTCTTGTATTTTTAGTAGATATGGGGTTTCACCATGTTAGCCAGGATGGTCTCAATCTCCTGACCTCGTGATCCGCCCACCTCGGCCTCCCAAAGTTCAGGGATTACAGGCATGAGCCACCGTGCCTGGCCCTTCATTTTCTTTTATATTCTTTTCTTATTTCTGTTTTTCTTCTTCTTGTTTTTTTTCTTCTATTCTTTTCTCCTACTTTTTCAGGATAGATACTTTCTATTGATCTATGTTCTTCCCTCTGCTATCTCGAAGCTGCTATTGAGCTGCTGTAGTGAATACTTCATTTAATCATACTTCTCAAATACAGAACTCTGATTTGTTTCTTTTGATAATTTGTCTATATTGATATTCTCTATTTGATGAGTCATTGCTGTCATACCTTAATTCTTTAAACATGATTTCTTTTAGTTCTCTGAACAGAATCATAGCAGCTAATTTAAAGTTTCTGTCTGCAAAGTTTAACATCTGGGACTCTTAGAGTCAGTTTCTTTTTTTCTCAGTCTGGGCCACATTTTTCTCTTTCTTTATGTGTCTCATGATTTTTGTTTTAGTGAAAACTGGACCCTTTAGGTAATACAGTACAGCAAGTCTAGATTCTGGTTTTGTTAGTGGAGGTTGTTTACTTTGATATCATATTGTTTGTAGTGATTTCTTCAGTAGCTTTTCTAGATTAAGTCAGTGCATTTTGTCTCCCCATGAGGGTGTTTATGTCTCTATTCAGTTTTTTAGAAACCTTATTTTTATTTTAAAATTTGGCTTCTTGGGTGTTTATGTCTCTATTCAGTTTTATAAAAACCTTATTTTTATTTTAAAATTTGGCTTCTTAGTGATTACTGCTGTGTCAGAATAACCTAGTGGTCAATCAGTGATTGATCAGAGGTTGTGCTCAAACATGTTGAGCCAATAAGCTCTTACTTTTCCCAGTGGATCTGTGTGTCAGTTAGGGAACAAAGTTCAGACAGTTTAAATTACACTAGACCCTCTTGTGTTTCTGCACTGGAACACAGTATCATGTCCAGCAAGGGATGTATAGATAGTTCTGTAGTCTCTTCTGACTGTGAGTGCAAATTTGCACATGTGTACAGACTTTAAGACCTATAGGGATGTATGAGCCCTCAAGGCACACAATGGCTGTCTTATTCACCAGATCTCCCTGTTTAATTTTTGGTGAATCTACCGTTCTGTTGTTTGTCCCAACCAGGACCATGATGTCAGGCTAGCTGAAGCAATGGCTTTTCCTGTTGGTTTGTTACCCAGATCGCTATTGTTTCTGACAATGTACAGGGGCATGTGGTTTTTTCACTTTCTGCTCCAAACCAAATCAGTCCTCTCTAGCAACTGAGTACTGGTTTTCACAGTATGCCCTTTCCTGGTAGAGTTACCACAGTGAAGTATTTGGAAACAATAAAAGAAGCCCCAGGCAAAAATGCTATATACTCATACTGCCCTTACCCAGGGTTCAGACATTTTTCTTAATAAATATTTCTCAAATTTTGTATGCCTACGGCCAATTTCCAGAGTAATGAAATGGTTGTTTTATCAAATATTTGGAGGGTTTTTGAAATTTATTTTGGGGTGGAGGGCTTGCCAAGCCCCTCCCTCCATCATTCTAGAAATCCCTATGCTTCTTTTTTCATGGCTTCATCAAGATTTAGTGAAGCCATAAATGATATTAAAATTCAACTTTCCAAGAAGCTAAACTTTGGCAAAAGAATGAGAAACAAGACCTGGGAATAAGAATTAACTCTTTGAGGCTTTTTGAGATTGCCAGGATTAGTGATATTCCTAAATTACCTTGGTTAATAGAATTTGCCACAAGTTTTCAAGACAGTAAGAATTAATGGTGTCAATTTTAGCAGTTGCATAACAAGGATGCATGGAAAACAGAAAGCTATTCAGACGCAATAGAAGTTCTAGCAGTTAGAAAGCAGCTAACCCACATCAATTTTAGACGTCATCCTCTCAAAGAAGCTCTTCATTGCCCTCTCCTTAAGGGCATGTGCCCTTAGCTTCTCTCTGTCTCTACTTTTACTGTGCTCTGTCCACCAGCTAATGGGACTTTACTCATATTTGTTCCACTCCATGGATTCCATTAACTCATGACTTTTGGTGACTCATGGCATCTTTACTATTTTCCTTTTTATGTCTCTCTAATTCTTTGCCACCTGGTGTTTATGACATTCTTCATGCTGCACATCTAAGCTTTTCAGAAAAGAGGATCCAATTGAGTTTTACAGTACACAGCTCCTCAAAATTTAATGTGAATATTAATCATCTGAAACCTTTGGTGAAATGGAAATTTTGATTCTGAAGTTCTGGGGTGAAGCTGGAGCTTCTCATAGGTAATACTAATGCTGCTGTTATATGGATCACACTTTCACTAACAGGGCTCTAGTAAGCACCTAAAAGAGGATGCAGCTCTTGCAACAAGGTGCCATATAGGCCACAGACAAGCCTTTAGTCTGTGGTTCTTGCCAATGAATCCCCTATTAATCAGTCGTGGTCTGAGCCACAGGATTATATGGTACAAAGTTTGGTGACCTATGTATTAAAAGAAAACTTGGGAGGGATTTTTATAGGTGGTAGATATTCTATATATCCTACCCAGTACACATACGTATTGGTGATTTTGTCCTAAATGGTTCATGTTATCTTTGCTGATCAAGGTAAGAACTCACCTTGGAACTTTGCTAGTATATGAAGGGTTGATGGACAAGTCTCCACAATTTCAAAATTTCTCAAGGAAGACTTAGCATCAGCGTTTGCTCACGTGGTACTGTAGAGCTGTGGGTTTGCTTCTTTCTCTCTCATTCTGTTTATCTCTCTCCCTCCCTCTCTGTCTCTCACTTCCTCTCTTTCTGTATCTCTCTCCCTATTTTCATGTTTTCTTTGTTTTTCCTTTGCAACTGGATTTCTGAGTAAAACAATTTTAGATCCTCAAATTAATTTATTCTTGGAGCTAATAGCTATGGAGAAATAAACAAACAATATTTTGAAATTCATAGGACTGGACTATGCAGGAAATAGCAACATAGAAGCAAATATTCTAAATGAGCTTTAAAAACAATCACCAACCAACCAATCAGACAAACCTTGAGATTAGGTGAGACAGGAAGAAATGAAAAGTAAGAATAACAAAGGTAAAAGAGAAATACTCAAAAAAAGAAAGTCATATGGCAGACCTCCTGCTTGCCCTCTTTACTCCCCAGCCTGTTTACTGTAAGTCCACCTTGTACAAATCACCTGTAGTTTTATACGTGTTCACGAGAATTTATGAAACAAAACAAAATCTACCTAGCAACAGAAGGTGACATGGATAACAAACATGCATACGAATACTTTTATATATATATATGTGTGTGTGTGTGTGTGTGTCACACACACACATATATTTTTGTCTTTTGGAAATGGAAATAAATTCAGAGTATTCTGTATCTATTTTTGTCTACTTAATTGGATATCAAGTTCTCTGTATTTTCAGGTTAATTTGAGTACCTTGCATACTATTTATTACCTACCCATTTTAGTGATATCTATCTCTCTATCTCTAGCAATCTATTTGTCTATGTGTCTATCACCATAGTAGATAATGCTCTCTTATGTTTTAATTAATTAAAGACAGTCAATGATGGGTCAAACATTGTCCTACTGCTTTTAGAAAGGACTCATTCTTATTCATCTCCATTTCCCTGGTGTCTAATGCAGTGCTTGGGTACATATCTAACCCTAACACAGTATGGGTCTGACTCCTCTAAGTCTTTTGTTTGTTTGTTTGTTTATTTTTATTTATTTTGAGACGGAGTGTTGCTCTGTCACCCAGGCTGGAGTACAGTGGCATGATCTCGGCTCCCTGCAACCTCTGCCTCCCAGGTTCAAGCAATTCTCCTGCCTCAGGCTCCCTAGTAGCTGCAGTTACAGGTGGGTGCGCATTACCACATCCGGCTAATTTTTGTACTTTTTAGTAGAGATAGGATTTCACCATGTTAGCCAGGCTGGTCTCAAACTCCTGACCTCAGGTGATCCTCCCACCTTGGCCTCCCAAAGTTCTGGGATTTCAGGCATGAGCCACCAGGCCCAACTGCCTTTTGTTCATTTATAAAACAAGGAGCCTATACAAGATGGTCCCTTCTCCATTGTATTTAAAATGCAGATTTATTCTGAAGGTTAAAGAAAATTGAGAATTAGCCTACGGAATTGCCATGAAAAACACAACCACCTAAAGTGTCCATTTTCTGCTGACATATGGCTGGAAGACAGATGCAAATGATAGGCATTTCCTCTAAAACCTCAAAGCCAGAAACATATATCCTGTCTATGTCCTGTGATCAGTAGGTATAAGGCTGGCATGTTTTCTTTGGAATCCAGAAAGCATTTGGAACCACGCTGGGCTTGGCAGAAGCTGAAACTAGCTAAGGCCTGATTCTGATCATTTACAGCTGCTTCCCAGTCTGTTGTCATCGTACCAGACTCTAATGAACCCCAAGCAAGGCCTCCCTGCTGTGGCTTCCGAAAGGGGTGGAGGCAGCAACTCCTCTATTAAATCAGCCTTCCAGTTAGTACATGGAAATATTGTTGCTGGAGTGCTCTTATCAACTGAAAAAACTAAAGAAAATCTCTCCCAACATGTCAACTGGCTTGATTACAAGACAACATTGATCTCATTTGGATGAATGCAAAAATACAAAGTAGCAGAGCCGTACTTTTTAATAGATGATGGTAGTTACATGAAAGAAAAAACATTGATTACCGAGTTATGTACACATTTTCTTCACAACTGGAACAATTTAATTAACCACAATCTATTAGGGTAATGATCGAAAACATTAATAGGTTGCGTTTCAGCATATTCCTAAAGAGATTACTATAAAGACTAAAATAAAATATCACATAATTTTCAGAATATGATCATGAATTTGATATATAGTGCCAGGAGTTAAACAAAGAAAATCAGATCTATGAGGTAATCTTTTCAAAATCTCAAGAAATACAGCATCTAACAAAATACCTGATATGTAGCAGGGGCCAGGACAAATGGTTTATGAAGAAGGAAGGGAGAAAGGAAAGATGGGAGGAAAGGAAGGAGGGAGGGGTGTATTCAGTTCAGAAAATTTAAAGAGTAAGTAGAATATTAAAGAATCAATCAGGAAAATGATTTTTAAAATGTATATCCACATTCCTTACGGTAATGTGGGGTTGAACTGTTGTAGAACAAATCAGGGAAAATAATCTCTCTGGGGCATTAAAAGAGGGAATTAATTCTTGACTTCACTAGAAGGATCTATTTGCTACTGTGACTAGTCTAAGGCATCAGGAAAAGAAGCAATATGGTATCATCTTAAAGCACCCTTGAAGTTTAAACACTAAGATAGATCAATTTAGAGAAACATGGAGGACTTTCATCCCCTATTAATAACAACAAAATTTTAGTAGGGGTCGAGTAACTATTCCACGGTTATTCTTATTTTAATGTTTCATGGCAGATGACAAAAAGTACCTCTATAGGAACACGTTGTAAACATGATCACATAGATCTAATCAACGCTACCCTCCGAAGCAGTCTTGCAAAAAGACAGTTAATTTTAGGCAACAGATCAAATCATTTCAACACAGGTGCCTATTAAGATTATAATGCTATAGTTGCCTTTCCTTTTAAAAAAAAAAATCTAAAAAGTTCTTGAAATAACTTTTCTTTTAAATTACTTCTTTAAAAAATATTAGAAAGGTATCATATTTGAAAGATCTGTAATTCATAAGACAAAATTTATAAAATATATGTGGCAAAAATATAACAAAATATAGATATCCATGTATATATAAATAAAATGAATGACGCTCTAGAATGGTCCAAGGAGAACTGGATTCAACTTTGGTGTAGAGATAGCTATGTGACCCCTGGATAACATTTGCTTTCTGGGCTTCAGACTCTTTAATGTTAAAATTAAGAGGGGGCAGAGTATGTTTTCTCTTAGGCATTTTCCAACAATAAAATGCCAGAGTCTCAAATATCTGCAATTTGGTATTTCAATTTAGGTACCACAATAGTCCAAAAGGCACAGAAGAGTCTTTGTATTATTTTTGGAAAGCATAGTCTCAGGACAATTGCAGCGTGCATGACACAGCTCCAAATGTAGCAAACATAATATGGTAGTATAATTTAATATGATGATCACAGTTCCATTTATGCCCTATAAAAATAAGGGCATAAATGCTTACTTATGCCCTAAGTAAAACTACTATTGATTTATTTCTAGAATCTGCTTTTGATCAACATATTTTAAATAAAAAATAATCACAGAGATTAAATATTCCAGTGACCTCTGTGAACTATGTCCTAAAATATTCATCTTACCCTTCCAGATAAATCCTCAGGAGGGTTGGAATAATACTGCTATAGCCATCGTAATATAGATATTGCTTTTTTCATATTATTAATTGGTAATTGTTATTCATATTTAGGTATACCAATATATTGAGATCATTGCAAGGAACATTTTCTCAAAAATTGAAAAATAAATTCAATCCCCTTGAATTACTTAAGTAGATGAGAACCACTGAGAGTCTTTATGGTGAACAGAAGGTTTTGTAGGAAGAAATCTGGAGATAAAAAATCATCAGAATGAACCAGAAATAGGGAAAAGGAGACAGAATAGATGCCTATTTTTGGAAAAAGGAGGAACAAGGAAGACAAAGAGATATGAAGAAAGCGAATATCTCTTCTTCAACATTATTAGAAAGACGGTAGGCTGTTGTTGTAAATACGCAATTGCAACTGCAAGAATGGAATTTTTATTTTCAATGTGAAATTCTGAAGTCATTATTAAGAGAAAGAGATTGCATAACTACTGAAGCTCAGGCTAGAAAGTCAGACATATCAAGTATGCTGATCAATCTGGTGTCACTTTGGAAAAATCTCTTCTTCATGTGGAAAGAAGCAAGATGCCACACACTTTATTTGAATAAAGAAATATAACTCTGCTTGAATAGGGCATGAATATTCTGTCTTCTCTCAGATCCTTGAGTTATTCACTCGTCAAACCACTATTATTTGGCTTCTGTAAGTAAGGAACTGGTACTTTGGTGTTTTTAGGGTTAGCCTCTCAAATCCTTTTTCAGAGAAAAAAAAAAAAACCTATTTCAATGGAGATCAAGTGCTGTATACTTTGTAAAAACATCTTCACGCTCCAATCACCCTCCCTCAAACCAGAAGCAGTGTCTGAATAATTCCTTTAGTAAATTCTAACCTAGCCCAGTTTTGATCAAAGATAAAGGCAATCATGACATTGTGGTACCTCCGCTAGATGGCAGCAGCAGGCACCCATGAAGTGCCGGGTCACCAGGGGTTTAAAAACCAAAAAAAAAAGAAACTTAAAAAGGAAAGGCAGGAGAATTTCAGCAGCAGAATCTTAGACAGAGACCTGGAAACATATAAGATTCAAGATGAAAAAGAACAGGAACAAGGGACTAGAAACAGAAAACAATCACTAGAACTTGTGCTGTTAGGGCTGTTGAAGTTGGAGCTGACAAAGTACGTGGAGAGTCCCCCAAGTCTGGCCAAATTCATTCTGCCCTGTGTGGAGAAGCTGGCTGGAGACGGGACATGCTTAGCAGGACTTCTCTGAATTGCTGCGAAGCAGAGGGGATGGGGCCGGCTACTGGCCCATGAAAGCGCGTGAATAATCAATGTAGGCACAGCTTTTCTGCCCTCTGTACTACCCATCACGCTAAATGTCTAGGACTCACCTATCTGTGGCATCCCATGGACTCCCCTTTCTTACAGAAACCTCACAGTGCAATCCTTTCCTAACTACAGAATTTGGATCTCTTACCCAAACCAGAGCACTTTGGAGTGAAACTATTGTGGTTAATAATCTTGCCTGAACATCAAGCACAACTTAGGTCATTTGGGCGAATAGAGATGTGCGGAGATCCAGTTCCTCACTTTCCTTCATGACGACTTTTAAAGCTCTCAGAGCCCTGGTAAGTAGATGAACTGAACTTGCCTTTTCATTATCTCTTCTCCACTCAAGGGTGCCTGGCACAGAATAAGCAAACACTCTATAAATAGAGCTTGTGGAGCAAATGAGTAATGGTGGCTGATGCTGTGTTAGCATCTTCAAAAGACATTTGGTCCAATCTCCAAATTGTATGATTTTACAAATGTGGAAAACTAAGATTCAGAGAAGTTAAGTGACTTGTTCAGTATCAATATAGCAGTAAGTAGCAGAAACAGGCTAGCTCCTGACTCCTACACACGTATTTTTCTGTATCAGTGTTTCAATAGGGATCTTAGAGTGAGTGGGCAACACAAACCAAACTAACAATTTAGCATCTTTGCCCTGTGCGAGTCAAGAACTTAAAGGAAGAATACATTACAAATCATTCATCTAAGAGGAGACATTATGACATGATGCTCTGGAGGGGGCACCAAAGCAAGTGTGCAGGAGACAGACATGGAGAAGAGATAACAAAAAGGTGAGTTCAGTTCATCTACTTACCAGGGTTCTGAGCACCTGAAAAGCTGCCATGAAGAAAAGCAAAGAACTGGGGAAAGTGACTCTCCACGCAGGGGTGACCTGGAGAGACTATGGCCTATCTAAAAGGTATGGGGGCCGGGCACAGTGCCTCACTCTTGTAATCCCAGCACTCTAGGAGGCCAAGGCAGGAGGGTCACTTGAGGCCAGGTGTTCGAGACCAGCCTGGCCAACACAGCAAGATACCATTTCTATAAAAAACAATTTTTTAAAAAATTAGCTAGGCATGGTGACATGTGCCTGTAGTATTAAATACCTGGGAAGCTGAGGTGGGAAAATTGCTTGAGGTCAGGAGTTCAAAGCTGCCGGGAGCTATAATCATACAACTGACCTCCAACCTGGGTGACAGAACAAGACCCTGTTTCTAAAACAAACAAACAAGAAATAAAAGGCACAGAGTGCCATAGCTGCAGTAGATGGTAGCCAGGTTGAAACACTGTTTCTTCAACAAAGACTTGTGATATAGTTTGGATATTTGTCCCCACCCAAATCTCATGCTGAATCGTAATCCCCAGTGCTGGAGGTGGGGCCTGGTGGGAGGTGTCTGGAGCATGCGGGCAGATCTCTCAAGGCTTGATGCTATCTATGTGATAGTGAGTTCTTACCATATCTGGTCATTTAAAAGTGGGTGGCACCTCCCCACTTCCTCTCTCTTGCTCCTACTTTTACCATGTGAAGTGCCTGCTCCCACTTCAGCTTCCACCATAATTGGAAGCTTCCTGAGGCCTCACCAGAAGCAGATGCTTGTACTATGCTTCCTGTACAGCCTGAAGGACCCTGAGCCAATTAAACCTCTGTTTTAACAAATTACCCAGTCTCAGGTATTTCTTTAGAGCAAGGTAACAACAGCCTAATACAACCTGCAAGTACAGATTTTATGTGAGATCTTCCCATGTTTTCAGTGTAAGAGAAGTTGTGAAACCTTTGTAAGCCAAATCGATATATCTTTGGTTCACTTTTGACCTATAGCTACTGTGGTTTTCAGCCCCTAGATCATACCTCTGGATTTGCTGTTTTCACTGGTTTAGGGATGTGGCCTGGGCAGCAATATTTATCAAAGCACCCCAGGTGATCTGTAGTGCAACCACGATTGAGCCTTACAATTTAAGATGCAGTTATCATGGGCATCAACTGGAAGTTTCCTAGAAATGAGGAATCTGGAATCCCACTAAATTCTGTTGAATCTACATGATTCCACTGAACCAAAATCTTTATTTTAAGCAGACTCCCAGGTGATTGATTTGAGAAAACCTGCTCAAGAGAAGGTCTATTCAGAAGTAATACTAATACTATGTCATTTAAAAGTGTGTGGCACCCATCTCTCAACTCTCTTGCTCCTGCTTTCACCACGCAAACTGTCTGCTCCTGCTTCAACTTCCACCATGACTGGAAGCTTCCTGAGGTCTCCCTCAGTTTCCATTTGGCAAACAACCCAAGCCAATGCTAGACATAAAAACTGTGACTTCACTCCCCTTCCTGCTTATCTTCCAAACCTGCCCCCTAACATCCCAGAATGGAAGAGGAGCCTTTACATTTTCTTTTATTCTGGAGTGTTTTTGTTTTGTAACAGTTTTGTTCTTGTGACTGGGTATGAACAAGCATTAAACTAGTTCAGAAGAGAATGTATCTAAACACTTGTTCTTTGATAGGGCAGAACTTTAATTATGCTGCTACACTAAACAAATCTTGTCCCAGGGTCTCCACAAGAAGATAGCTCACCGAAAAATTATTATCAGCTCTCTCACTGAACAAGAACTTGATAAATCTTAAATCTAACCTCTGGCTATTTTTTTGGTTCCACATCACTAATTTTATCATATATCTTTTTCACCTGTCAGATGTCTCCAGCATAAATGTCATGGCACTGTCCCTTATATGACATAATCTCTAAGTTTAAAAAATCTCTCCACTGTACAACAGAGAGAACTTAACGTTTCTTTGTCATTTGGCAGTCCCAAGTTCATTAATAGCTCTTAGAATGCACTGGCTTCCCTTTAGGGACACCTCATCTCCATTTATTTTTTTCCTCCTGAGAAAAAATTGATTAGCCCCAATCCCATCCAGGCAGTCAGTCAATAAATGTTGAAATGCAATAATAATAATGACCAAAAAACATCATGTTCTTCTTTATCCATGGAAGTTGCCATGGTTACCACTAAAATCTTGTTTTGTTTCACTAGTCTTTCAATTCTTTTACATAAGATTTATCAGGATTTACTGCTTACCCTCTCCTTCTCCCTTCACTTCCTTGAGAATCGGTGATTGTCACTGATATACTGCACCTGTGCTGTTTACCTGTGACCATTTCAATTTGAAATAAAATACATTATTTCTCATATAACTTTAAGTTCAACCTATATGAACACATTTAAAGGACAGAAGTATGAGAATGTTGTCATAAAAATCACAATACATGACTTTTCCAATTGGATCAAATTGCAAAAGTAAGTGAAAAAAAATAAATTTTTATAACTAAGCTACTGTGGTTTCCTATTGGATTAACAAATGTTTCTTCTTTATCAGAAACACTTACGTAAGTCTATTTGAATACTGCAAAAAATATTACTTTCACCCCCAAAACAATCTAAAGCAACTCCTGCCATGTGTGTCTGCAACCCTAAACAATAGTCTTTCTCATAATATATGCATGGAAATTTTCCCTTGGATTATGAGTGGTGTTAATGAAGCTTGATGATGTGCCCCTCCCAGCCCACAATATTACCCAATAGTGCTCCTTAAAATATTCATTGCATTAGTATATGTGTCTGCCACATTCAATAGCCCTCCACTCTAGTTTTCTATGGGGACACAGCTTGGCTACACATTACAAAGCTGCACATTCATTTGTCAAACAGCCTCACTTATCATATAGTAGCAGCTATTGGCTACATTCTCATTCATTCATTGCATCAGTACAGCCCTGAGACTTGATTGACTGGCTTAGATCTCGTCTTTGCTTATTTCACTTTGTGATTTAACATTTATCAAAAGATTGGGCTTCCAAGAACTAGATATATCTGTAGTTAGGTCCGTACGTTATAGGCAACCAATGTCTACTTGTTGCTAGTCCCATGTTGAGTGACCTTAGCTACAGGGTAGTAATGAATGTTCTTTCATCTGCCCATAGGCTCAATTATACAAAACTGCCTATTTGGGGCCATGATAATCTACAAATTGATAGTGTTGTATGATTCAGCCAACATCCCTTATTCAGTTAGGGACTAGGAGGGAAGAGGATGCTCCCTCTTTAGTTTTGGTATACCTACAGCTCTCAAGTTCTGCAATTCTACCCAAAGTTCCAGACTCTCAAGCCTAACTAAAAAGCTGGAGGAGCTCTGAAATTCTTATGAGTTACATGAACTTATTCAAAGTCAGGCAGATAAATCATAAATGAATTAATTGTGCTTTCTCCTGCTCTTTTATCTCACTCACAGTTGCTAGAAGGCCAGCATAAGGAAAGCATAGAAGAATAAACACCATAAACATTTACTAACAGAAACTGCAAAGGGTAAGGAAGACAGAAAGGCCAGCATAATTGCTTTCTTTTGGAGCAGGGAGGCTAACATAAAACTTGGGTCTCCCACAGGGCTTTACCATGTTCCATATCCAAGAATATGTGGGGATTCCTTTGAAAGGGAGATAGAAAAATCAATGGCTAATATTTTCCAGTCTCATCCAACCAAGAGATACAGGATAGTTATTATACTTGGGACCATAGTGCCCAGTGCAGTTCTATTTGTTCATGACTATGATGAGGATACTGAATACAAATATAACTTAACTAAATATAAAGAGAAGTGTCAGTTTGACCAAAAATATATATACCAAAAATAGCATAGGGGAAAATGAGAAAACAATGAAATAAGAAGTATGTCCACCCCATTAACTCACATTTCATAATGATATATAGAAGACTCGGTCCTATTATGTTCTACAATTTTTCACTTTACTCACCCCCTACAATTCTATGGTTTGCTTTATCAATTTACGACCTTAATCACAGAAGTGGTGAATTTTATACCTACATACCTGTTAACTAATTTTCTCTTGCACATTCTCCACAGTATATCATACATAGTCTCCAACAAGCTGTGTGCCCCTTGCACATGTTATTAAAACCTCTATGTTTCATATTCTTCATCTTTAAAATAAAGAAGCTGAATGCCACAGCTAAAGAATAGCAGGAATACTGGATTCCAGTGGGGAAGCTTTTGTGATCAACTTTGTGTTCCTGAAAGTAATGAGGAAGGATACTGTGGTTGAGTTTTTCCCAGATGTGGAATAAATGTCATGTAGGACCATGTGAGGGGACATGAACAGACCTTCTTTTGAATAATTATGTATTTTTTAAACTTCTATTATGTCAATTGATATTGGTTTCTTGTTGGTAAAATAATTAAACAGAAATAAAATCATTGAAACAATTTAGGGTTAAAAGTGAAAATATGTTAAGAAACGTAGGAAGTAAATATTGATAAGCTCTTTAAAAAGGTGACAGTGAATCACTGGGGTCTGGAAACAATGCAGGGGTGATACTCAATGAAAAAACTGGAACCATGTTTACTAGTTTTTTTTTTCCAAGTAGTATTATCTTTGAAAATCTGATAAATAGAACTATCTTTTCGGAATTTGCTAACAGTATGTTTTTATGCTGTGTTCTTCATTGAAAGCCTGACTTATAAGAGTCAGATCCATTCACAAAGCTGTTCTTTGAATTCTGAGGAGTCCTGACCTTCTTCAAAGCCATCGCCAAAGAATTGGTATGACAGAGATGTGTGGGCCACGACTGGAAGAGCAGTAAATGGACATGACCCTCTGTAGCCCAGGAAAAATCACTATCATTTCCATGTTCTTACACCATCACAGATTCCCAAGGGCTTGCATTTGCCTGGCACGGTGCTAAGCCCTTTGCAAGCAGTATCATGTTTGCTTGTAACAATCCTATAAAGTAGATTATATTATCTCCATTTTATGTAGAACAAGATTACTGTGTCCTGGTGGCATAATTTGAAACTGGTTGAGACAAGGTTCAAACCCAGATCTTTGTAATGACAAACCATAGCACTATTTTGGATCTTTAATATGGAGTGATTTGGAGAAAAATCTAATTGTTTCTGATCAAGATGCAGAAGTTTTCATTATATTTGGCTAGCACTTCAAAACATGGAATTGTTAGGTGGAATGTTCCACTTTAAATTAGGTGACAAAATACTGCTATGACCAAAGGAAAAAGGAGAATACTGTAAATGATCGTGAGTTTTCATCCTAATTTTCACCATGATAAAATGATTTATTTCAAGGGATTTTGCTATTAATTGAATTATTTGATTAGAAAGCCAATTTTTTTTTCTAGAATCATTTTATCTTCTGCCACTAAATACAAAATAAAATTCACAATGTGGGAAGTTAACTAACAAGTGTAAAACTTTCTTTATTTTTATTTTTAAAGGTTTAAGCTCACCTTATACATAATACAGTCATTTTCTGATCTCATGTGGTGTCAATCTAAAGACAATGTGTTCTAATAAATTTTGAGGACAACAGAATCTTTGTGGTGCCTGTGTACACACACACACACACACAGGAAGCTCTAGCATGCCAGTTTAGGCCCCATGGATAATCTAATTTCCCCCAAACCCAAAGACCTTCTAAGGAAAATATTAAAATGGATATAGGGCCTGGATCACGAGGTCCTGAAAATGGAATTGGGACGAATAAAGAGGGGGGCAGTCTTTCTTGGGATACTTTTGGTTTTGTAGTTTGTGTTGGGAAGGATTTTTTGTGTCTCCTTAGCTGGTGCCACTCATGTGCCTTCTGATGTAACTTCCTCAGGCTTTCTTTCAATGTTTCAAGAAGTGGCTATTAGATAATTTTGATCAAGGATCCCTTTCTGCTTGTATGGGCAATCTTAGAGAATAATACAAGTTCTGTCTATAGAGAGCCCTTTCACCTCAGGGGAATGTATATTATGTACTTAGGAGGAGAACAAGTCAATATAACTAAGACCAAGTGACCAAAGAGATATACACGATGGTAGCTTGATTTCGGGAAGCCTCCCCAACAGAAACATCAGAAGCAGCAAAGATGCCAAATAAGGCATCAGAATAGTGGGTGGCACCAAAAAATACTAAGAATCAAGCAAATGACTTCATTCCTATAAGCCTCCTTTTACTTACGTGTAGAATGAGTACAACAGTCATTCTTTACAGAGATATTAAAGGGGTTAGACTATATGAAATACAACTTGATACACAAAGTTCTCAGCATTGACCTGGCACATACTATGCATTCACTAAACGGATGCTACTCTAGAAAGGCAGCATACTGACAAGGACATAGACTCTGAGATCAGACTGCCTGAACCATTGATCACGCTGACTGTGTGACCTGGGGCGAGTCAGCTAAACCCATTGTGCATCATCTGTAAAATGAAAGTAGTCATAACGTTGTTTTATAACATTGTTGTAATGATTAAGTTAATACATATGAAGCCCTTAAAACAATATCTACCATTTAAGGAGAACTCAAAGAATGTTAGCCATTATTCATCATTATAATCCAGGATGCTAATTAAATCTTTATATTGTTTGAATAATTAAGCTACTTTTATAATTAAAGTTTTTCAGCTCAAGCAATTAAAAGTTTTAGTTATTTAAAAACCAAATAAAAATGTAGAAAAGAATTATGTAGTGTGAGTGTAGAATCAAAATATTGTTTTTTAAAAAAATTTTGAAAGGATGTTGTAAATGTCAAGAATAAAAAATCATCCAGTTTGATGTATTTTATATTTATAGTAAATCTCTAAAATGTACACATTTTGATATTAATACAAATGTTAATAGACATTACAGGGGCATAAAGCTGAATTTTGTAACCACATAATTTATGTATTTGGCATATTGTTACCACGAGCTGCTAAACAGGTTTAGAGAAAGTTATACTATTCACTCCAACATTTCCCCAAAATGACTCTAATTCAGAGCTTTTTATTTTCATAGCTCGTCACACACCTCCTTGAAAGCATAACTTATGTCTCAGATGACAAAAAAGTTAAGCCTGAAATATTAACTCTACTATTTATTCCACAGTGTTGAAGAGTGAAAAAATGAAAACCACCTGGTCAAGATTACAAATCCAGCAGTGGTTATTTTTGCCTCTCTTCAGAACTCCTCCTTCTAGCACCCTCCTGTTTTCCCCTGGGACCTACCCATCATTCTTATTTTCAACATTTTTGTTCCACATTTGCAATGTTCCTGCTGTTTGTTGGAGAAGGAAAACAGTGAACATGATACTGAGGAGAGAGATGTCAGTGATGGGGCACATTGCTGTAGGGGCCAGGCTTCATGACGGGCACTGCACACATGTTAGCTGTAGTCTTCATATAGCTCTAAAAAATGTGCATGGTTATCCTCTTTTTCAAACAAGGAAACTGAGGCTCAGAAAGTTCAAGTTACTTGCTTATGGTCACACAGACACTGTATGTCACAGTGAATATTCACAAACAAGTCTGTGTGACGTTCATGCCCTTACTACATGTCCCTACCACACTGTTTCTGCTGAAAGTCCCTTTGTGGAAGGGTTTGGGTCTTTCGTTATCAAACTAACAACAACAACAACAAAAACAGAACTCAGCAAAGAAACAAAAAAATAATGAAAGAAATGCAGCAAAAGTTGATTCTTGGGTTTTTTGGCTTATAGAACAATGAACATATTGTCTTTATTCCTTATCCCCAAATTTTCTAAAGTGAGCATTCAACCTCTTAATAATGTGAACAACACAAATCTAGGATGATGAAACAAGTATTTTTTAAAAAAATTTTTTTTTGGCCAGGCGTAGTGGCTCACACCATAATCCCAGCACCTTGGGAGGCTGGGGCAAACGGATCACATTTAACAGGAGTTTGAGACCAGCCTGGCCATCATGGTGAAACCCCATCTCTACTAAAGATACAAAAAGTTAGCCGAGTGTGGTGGTGTGTGCCTGTAATCCAAGCTACTCAGGAAGGTGAGGCAGGAAAATGACTTGAACCCGGGAAGCAGAAGTTGCAGCAAGCCGAGACAGTGCCATTGCACTCCAACCTGGACGACAGAGAGAGACTCCGTCTCAAAAAAACGAACAACAACAACAACAACAAAAAACCATGGGATTTTTTTTAGGAGAAAGTGCTTTCTAATAAGGGCTTAGGTTATTACTCTTCCCACTTGTGTTGGTGTTTATATGGGGAACACAAAGATTTCATAAAGAAAGAAATAACAACAATGAAAAACCAGTCAAACAAATAACAACTATAGCAACAAAAACTCTTCAAGATGCAGAGAAATGTATAATTTAGTTTGGCATGGGAAATAGGAAATCATATTTTGTCATTTTGAATTAGGAACAATCTTAACATTTCTCACGCCATTCAGCTAAATGTCTAGATTTGCTGTGATCTGAATCAGAATTAAGATTCAAAATGTCTTTTCCAAGTTTTTAATCTTTATGAGGCCTGGATTGCAAACCTTGCCTCAGGGAGTAAGCCACTTACTCAGTAACAGCTCCACCAAACACCCAGAGGCTTGAGTCCCCTTATTTCCTCACTGTCTCAACCTCTGTCCCTCACTCCCTCCCTTCCCTTCTTTCCACCTACACTTAACAAAGGATCCTATTCAAACGGACAGTATGGTCTGTATGCACCACTGAATCAGCACAGGGGAACTGGGACACAGCAGACATGCCTCCTCACTCCCTACCTCAGCCGTTCCTCAGTATGTTTTCTTCCAGCCACACCATTGTGCTTCCCCATAAACTGAATGTCTACCTGAACTCTTAGGATGGTTTTATTTTATTTGTTTATGTATTTATTTTTGGAGACAGAGTCTCGCTCTGTCGCTCAGGCTGGAGTGTAATGGTGCAATTTTGGCTCACTGCAACCTCCACCTCCTGGGTTCAAGCGATTCTCCTGCCTCAGCCTCCCAGGTAGCTGGGATTACAGGCATGCACCACCACACCCAGCTAATTCTTTGTATCTTTAGTAGAGATAGGGTTTCACCATGTTGGCCAGGCTGATCTTGAACTCCTGACCTCATGATCCACCTGCCTCGTCTTCCCAAAGTGCTGAGATACCAGGCATAAGCCACTATGCCCTTAGGATGGTTTTTGAACAGGTGGTTTTCAGCACAATGTCGCTTAAAACATTAACATCTAGTTTTTTGTGTTTTTTCCTTCCTTTTTTCCTGAGGCCCTGTTGACATTTTTCGGAATAATTTTCTGAAAAATTATTTCTCTTTTTCTCCTTCTCCTTCTCTCTCTCTCTCTCTCTCTCTCT
>NW_012114899.1:1970707-1971550 GCF_000951035.1 Colobus angolensis palliatus | reverse complement strand
TGTGGGGAAATAAATTAATTCTAAATCAAATCTAAATATTGTACCTCATGCTATAGTTTTATTTTACTTCAGTGTTGCCATTACCTTTCCTCCCCGAAGCAATGTGTTTTCCAGCCACAATCCTCTAGTTGGTTTTAAATCCATGTCCTTCATTTAGAAGCACAATCATCCCCAATAGCAACTTTGTACTGACCCATTGTCATAAATATAGTCATAAAATATTCAAGAGCAGCATATGGGTGAAAGGCTTTGTTCTATTTTGACTGAAGGAAAAATATAAGTAATTTTGATCAGAGTCTAAAGCAAAAAGGGACAGAAAAGAGATCAAAGTTACAACTTAAAGCTTGCTGAGAAAATGCTAAGCATTACGTAAAGTGCAGGGCATCATCAGATACAGATGGGAATGATGCTGAGTCTTAGAGGAACCTTTCTCTCTGCTTCATGTTTCTCTCCACCTCATCCCTCTGCCGTTATCCATTATTCTCCCACACAGGCGCAGATGCACATACAAATGGACACATACCAAAAGCAGGGGGTAGAAACATGAATTTAACATTATGTAACATTTCCTTTAACTTCCTGTAACTTCATTCTGTAAGTTACCTGTGCTTATTTAAACATTCCTTATCATACCATTAAACGAGTTGATTAAACCCTTTCAAGTTTAATTATCTAGCATTCAAAATTAACTTGTAGGCCACTTGCAGTGGCTCTGGCCTGTAATCCCAGCACTTTGGGAGGCCGAGATAGGCTGATCACTTGAGGTCAGGAGTTTGAGACCAGCCTGGCCAACATGGTGAAACCCCATCTCTACTAAAAATACAAATAATTAGCCAAGCATGG
>NW_012114899.1:1864875-1970351 GCF_000951035.1 Colobus angolensis palliatus | reverse complement strand
CACCATTCATTTCTTTAATTATTTAATATATTTATTTTATATAAATAAACATAAAGAAGTTGAAATCCTTTTTAAATCCAAAACCTTAATTTCCTTGTTTGCACAATGCAAATTATCATACTTGTTTTACTATCTGCAATGAAGGTTTGTGATGATTAATAATGAGTAACTGGATTGGATTGAAAGATGAAAAGTATTGATTCTAGGTATGTCTGTAAGGGTGTTGCCAAAGGAGATTAACATTTGAGTCAGTGGGCTGGGAAGGCAAATCCACCCTTAATCTGGGTGGGCACCACCTAATCAGCTGCCAGCAAATATGAAGCAGGCAGAAAAACGTGAAAAGACTAGACCTAGGCCCTCAGCCCTACATTTTTCTCACACATTGGATGCTTCCTGCCCTCAAATATCATACTCTAAGTTCTTCAGTTTTGGGACTCAGAGTGGCTCTCCTTGCTCCTCAGCTTGTAGGTGGTCTATTGTGGGACCTTGTGATTGCGTGATTAATAGTTAATATGATATAATACAATACTATACACACACACACACACACATATATATGTAAAGGGGAGTTTTATTAAGTATTGATCCTATAAGTATATACAGTATATATATCCTCTTAGTTCTGTCCCTCTGGAGAACCCTAACACCGATTTTGGTACTATGAGTACTCACTAGTATATACAATACAATACTATACACACACACAAATATGCATGTAAAGGGGAGTTTTATTAAGTATTGATCCTATAAGTATATATAGTGTGTATATATATATATATATATATATATATCCTATTAGTCCTGTCCCTCTAGAGAACCCTGACTAACACCAATTTTGGTACTAGGAGTATCCACTAGGAGTGGGGTCCAGAACAGGAGAAGTTTCTGCAACAGGTCCAGGCTGCTGTGCAAGCTGCTCTGCCACTTGGGCCACATGACCCAACAGATTCAATGGTGCTTGAGGTGTCAGTCGCAGATAGGGATGCTGTTTGGAGCCTCTGGTAGGCCCCCATAGGTGAATCACAGTAGAGACCTCTAGGATTTTAGAGCAAGGCCCTGCCATCTTCTGCAGATAACTACTCTCTCTCTATTTTTCTTTTTTTTGACATAGTCTCTCTCTGTTGCCAGGCTGGAGTGCAGTGGCGCAACCTCCAATCACTGCAACCTCCGCCTCCTGGGTTCAAGCGATCCTCCTGCCTCAGCTTCCTGAGTAGCTGAGATTACAGGCATGCACCACCAAGCCCAGCTAGTTTTTTTGAATTTTTAGTAGAGACGGGGTTTCACCATGTTGGCCAGGATGATCTTGATCTCCTGACCTCATGATCCACCCGCCTCAGCCTCCCAAAGTGTTGGGATTACAGGCATGAGCCCCCATGCCCGGCCACTATTCTCCTTTTGAGAGACAGCTCTTGGCCTGTCACTGGGCTTTGGTGGAAACTAAATGTTAGACTATGGATCATCAGGTCACCACACAACCTGAACTGCCCATGGTTGCTTTCTGACCCATCTAGCCATAAAGTGGGTTGTGCACAGCAGCATTCAATCATCAAATGGAAATGGTATACATGTGATCAGGCTCGAGCAGGTCCTGAAGGCACAAGTAAGTTACATGAAGAAGTTGCTCAAATGCCCATGGTCTCCACTCCTGCCACCCTGTCTTCTCTTCCCCAGCCTGCATCGATGGCCTCATTGGGATTTTCCTATGATCAGTTGACAGAGGAAGACAAGTCTAGGGCCTGGAAAGCAGATGGCTCTTCATGATATGCAGGCACCACCCAAAAGTTGACAGCTACAGCACAGCCCCTCTCTGGGACATCCCTGAAGGACAGTGGTGAAGGGAAATCTTCCCAGTGGGCAGAACTGTGAGCAGTGCACCTGGTTGTACACTTTGCATGGAAGGAGAAATTGCCAGATGTGCAATTATATACTGATTCCTGGGCTGTAGCCAATAATTTGGCTGGATGCTCAGGGACTTGGAAGAAGCATGATTGGGAAATTGGTGACAAAGACATTTGGGGAAGAGGTATGTGGATGGACCTCTCTGAGTGGTGAAAAACTGTGAAGATCATTGTATCCCATGTGAGTGCTCACCAGCGGGTGACTCAGCAGAGGAGAATTTTAATAATCAAGTGGATAAGATGAACCATTCTGTGCACACTACTCAGCCCCTTTCCCCAGCCACCCCTGTCATTGCCTAATGGGCCCATGAACAAAGTGATCATGGTGGTAGGGATGGAGGTTACACATGGATTCAGCAACACAGACTTCCACTCACTAAGGCTGACCTGGCTATGGCCACTGCTGTGTGCCCAATTTGCCAGCGGCAGAGACCAACACTGAGCCCTTGATATGGCACCATTCCTTGGGGTGATCAGCCAGCCACCTGGTGGCAGGTTGATTATATTGAACCTCTTCCATCATGGAAAGGGCAGATGTTTGACCTCACTGGAATAGATACTTACTCCAGGCATGGGTTTGCCTATCCTACATGCAATGCTTCTACCAAGACTACTTTCCATGGACTCATGAAATGAATGCCTTGTCCACCATCATGGTATTCCATACGGCATTGCTCTGACCACTCACTTTACGGCTAAAGAAGTGTGGCAGTGGGCTCATGCTCATGGAATTCACTGGTCTTACCATGTTCCCCATCATCCTGAAGGAGATGGATTGATAGAATGGTGGAATGACCTTCGGTAGTCACAATTACAATACCAATCAGGTGACAATACTTTGCAGGGCTGGGGCAAAGTTCTCCAGAAGGCCATGTATACTTTGAATCAGCATCCAATATATGGTACTGTTTCTCCCATAGCTAGGATTCATGGATCCAGGAATCAAGGGGTGGAAATGGAAGTGGCACCACTCACCATCACCTCTAGTGACCCACTAGCAAAATTTTTGCTTCCTATTCCCATGAAATTACATTATGCTGGCCTAGAGGTCTTAGTTCTAGAGGGAGGAAAGCTGCCACCAGGAGACATAATGATTCCATTAAACTGGAAGTTAAGATTGCCACCAGGCTCCTCCTACCTTTAAGTCAACAGGCTGAGAAGGGAGTTACAATGTTGGCTGGGGTGACTGACCCAGACTATCAAGATGAAATCAGTCTACTACTCCACAGTGGAGGTAAGGAAGAGTATGCATGGAATACAGGAGATCCATTAGGGTGTCTCTTAGTATTACCATGCCCTGTGATTAAGGTCAGTGGGAAACTACAACAGTCCAATCCATGCAGGACTACAAATGGCTCAGACCCTTCAGGAATGAAAGTTTGGGTCACTCAACCAGGAAAATTTAAAACACAACCTGTTGAGGTGCTTGCTGGAGACAAAGGCAATACAGAATGGGTAGAAGAAGGTAGCCATCAATACCATCCACAACCACATGACGAGTTGCAGAAATAAGGACTGTAATTGTCATGAGTATTTCCTCCTTCTTTTGTTAAAAGCATGTCTGTGCATATATACAATTGTACTAAGAAAATATCTTCATTTTATTTCCTTTCTCCTTTATAATGTGACATAATATTTATTGACTTCATGTCATTATTTAAGTATTTTTTACTTTATGTAATAGCATTTGGATTGGGGATTGGTGTGTTTCTGGTTATAGAAAGGATAGTTGTTTTATGATAGGTGGAATTATGACATTATTATTGTCTTTATTTGAAGATTACGCATGATCTCAGGAGATGTATATGGGTTCAAGTTGACAAAGGGTGGACTTACGATGGTTAATACTGAGTGACAACTTGATTGGACTGAATGATGCAAAGTATTGATTCTAGGTGTGTCTGTGAGGGTATTGCCAAAGGAGATTAACATTTGAGTCAGTGGGCTGGGGAAGGGAGACCCACACTTAATCTGGGTGGGCATCATCTAATCAGCTGCCAGCAAATATAAAGCAGGCAGAAAAACATGAAAAGACTAGAGTGGCCTAGTTTCCCAGCCTACATCTTTCTCCCGTGCTGGATGCTTCCTGCCCTCAAACATCGAACTCCAAGTTTTTCAGTTCTGGAACTTGGACAGGTTCTCCTTGCTCCTCAGCTTGCAGATAGCTGATTGTGGGACCTTCTGATCTTGTAAGTTAATACTTAATAAACTGTCCTTTATACGTATACATATATCCTATTAGTTCTTTCCCTCTAGAGAACCCTGACTAATACAGGGTTACGTGAAATAACTCATCTGAACATATCCAGTGCATTTATTTCTTGGCACATTTTATTCAATAAGCATTAGCAGAGAATCCACCTATTATTGCACATACTGAAATGAACTGTAGCCATAGAAATATATGAAAACAGAGGGTCTCAAAAAAAAAAAAAAAAAAAAAAGCAGCGCAATGCTTATTTTCTTGCCAAGAAGCCTAGTAGTTAACATAACGGTTTCCTTTCAAAGCATCTTCTTTTTCTATATAGAGAATCTGGGTCTTCAAGACAATCAAATTGGCTTTTCCTAAGTGGATTCCATTTGCAGCAGGCCCCCAATGAAAACCATCTATCTCCAGTGGACCAAGATTAATCAGTTCTACTCTGGCTTCATCTCGCCTGAGTTTCATCTGCTAGTAAAATGATAGTACAGCAATGAGGAAGACGGTATGCCATGAAGAAAAAAAGAGTTTGAAATCAGCAGATCTACTCATTTCCCCTGCACCTGGGCCAGGGTTTACGTCCCAAAGAAAGAGGGGAGGAATGATCTATAAGCTCTTGAATGAGCAGGGAGAAGAACAGCTGTCGACAACAAATTGATTTCATTGGTTGAGTTCCGCAGCAGCAGGCAGGGGGGCTGGAGTGGCTGCGGGCTGCTGTGCTTACCCACCAGGGCAGTTAACATCATTAAGACAATTCCAGAGCGCCTAACTGGAGAAGTAGAGGGAAAGAGGATCGCTGCAGAGAGAGGAAGGCAGAGAGGTAGAATCCTTACCGACAGGGCACTCCATGGGCCTTAAACAGAGAAAGAACAAACAGCAGGGTAAATTGCAAAATACTGCTTGCTACCCTATCTTCATGACAGCTGTTTCCAGATGAGAGAACTATCTCGTCTTTTCAGTTCCCATTGTGCAGCTTTCTTTTCAGTACACTGAGTTCTCTGTGGAACTTGCCGTATCTCCCTATGGTTTATGCAGATGCTTTATGAGATGAACCCCATGTGGTTTCCACATCCATTCTCTGTGTGCAGGAAGACAGAAGTCTCCACATCTTTTGGATACCTTTTATGGGAGCAAGTTTGCCTCATGTCAAAACACAGGACCGGGAAAGCAGGATGAGACACAAGCACAGGAAACTGCTGTCTACAAGAGCCAAATATTTAGATCCTAGAAAAAGTTTGCTAAAGGCTTCATTTCCTGCATATATGTGCCAGACATACATGTCTAAAGGTCAAATTTCTGATATGGTTTTAATCCAGTTCTTAAAAGTACATGGTTTACATATTTGAAATCACCTGTGTGTATAAAAGAAGAAACTACATTCATGGTGTGGAGATCCTTTTATTGATGAATTTTAGCAGTGGCTATCTCTGTATTTACTTGACTAGTGGTAATTGTCTGGCATTGTTTGAAAATGCAGATGTAAAGACTTCTTTCAAACAGAAGTAACTCCTGTAAGGGATAAAGGAAGAAAAGTCTCCTGTAATTCCACTGTTGCCTTCTCTAGGATCTAAAGTACAGTCAGTCCCCAGTTTAGGATGGCTCAACTTGACTTTTTTAATTTTATGATTGGTTTATCATGATGTAACCCCATCATAAGTCAAGGAGCATCTGTACAGTAAATTGTCAGAAATGTGCCACCACTATTTAGAATGATGGATGAGTGGCACAAAAATAAACATTATCCAATTGCTCTCTACTTAATGAAGGCAAATTTATAGAATATTACAATTTCCCAAAACATATATAAGACTCATTGCCATCTTTTTTACCTTTTAGGAAGGCTTAATAATCAAAATCACAATGTTTACTCATACTGCAGAAGTGCCTAGTTTGTGATTTTTTTTTTTCCTTAATCGTGTCTCAAAAAGAAACAAGAAGAGTAAGAAAGTCCTGTGTTCACAATTTTCTCCAACATTAAGGATGACCCCTTGCTCACCATTTATTTCCTAAAGCACTGCTTAAGTTGCATAGATCCAGAGGTGACAATAAAAGGACAGGAGAGATTTCTGCTCTCCATGGCCAAAAATGTGCATTTGACATTAATAAGTCCTGCATCCTCCATGATTCTTATACACGTTTTGATGTTGAAAGGAGAGCCTCTACAACATTCCAAGTACATCTAATTGGCATGATCTTATTAGCAGACAGAATTCACTCAGGGAGATTACTGGGCCAAGCTCTCAGGACAGATAGGTGTCGAAAACGTGGATTTCAACTCAAGCAAGTATGTTTGATTCCAAAGCAAAATATCATACTACTACCATATTGACTTATGCATTCACAGGTCAACCTTTGTCCATCATATTACACTTAGGTAGTTGACATTTCCACTTCAGAACCAAATTAGATTTGACAAATTGGCTCAAATCCAACTGGGTTTGTTTTCTGACACTGCCAGCAAAAACATTTTGGCCTCTGTAACATATAACCTGTAGATTCATGTCCCAGTTATTGTTTCATCATAATTTATTATCAATCTACAAAATTCATAAATATACATGTAGAAACCATGACACAAAGTATTCGCATTTGTTGAAATACTAAGTTAAGGAAGATTTTCATATCCTGGGACTTGTTAAGCATGTGATAACTTTCTTTAGACACAATGACGCTAACTATCTGAAATACTCTTGATGCAGATTTGAGCAAGTGTGAGCTACATCATGTTCGTTCACAGGGCCGTTCCTAATGGTACCAATCATCTGTTTCGTTTTCTTGGCTGTAACAGCACTATGCACTAATTTTTTTAGAGAATAGTAAACTATTTCTAGAACACTGAAATTCAACAAAATGTTAAGTATCTGGGCAAAGAACATTCACAGCTTTAAAAAGGGAGTAGTGTTAACAGGGGAAAAGAATCCAAATGGCTTTGTTACTACCTAGTAACATTAATTTAAAATGACGGATCACTTTCAAAATTCTTAAACTAAAATAGATTTATTTTTTCTTTTATAATTGTTATATGCCAATATATTAGATAAAGCATATAGATTACAGAAACCAAGGGACAGAAAGAAATGCAATGGTTTGTATAGAGCAACAAATCATCCCATACTTCTATCTCCTTTCCTGTGCCTTTGCCAAGTATTCTATTTAAAGTTCCCTGTGAGGAGCTCTGTCTTGGGAAAGAGTTTGTTAGCAGTTAAACAAAAGGATTTATTTAAAAAGGAGACCTGGGTTTGGTTCACATCTTGGCTCTATCACTTACTTAAATGGATTATTGGCAAGTTATTGAGGCTCTTTGAGTCTCATCCTTAAATGAGGAGAATAATTTATTTCATATGGATGTTGTGTAGGAGTAAATTAAGTGTCAAACAGTATCTTGCACAGAGCAAATAATCAATGCCCATATATGGACATTTTTGACACTAACTCTTAGGAAATATTTTAGTTCCCTAGAAAAGTACATTTTAGATTTCTTCAAAGTCCCCAATGCAACTTTAGATCTGAACATTTTAAGTATTTCAAAATAAGAGCATTAACATGCCATATGTAGCTTGAATGCTATATTTCTCTTTGCCAAGTATTTAACTTTGCAAATCATCTGATGGCTTAATTACAAAGCTGGGCTCTGACATCCATCACTCTGCACAGGGGAAATCTGTCCAGAGGAGACTAGAAGTGGCTTCTTTCTGCATGAGTTATCAATCAGGAATTTTAATTTAAATCCAGAGAGATGTGTCCAATGCTGAGTTTGTTTCCAGGATCTCTTGGTTCACTACAGTTTTATATATTCTTTTAATGTCCTAAAATGTGCTATTCCATGACAAAACAGTTATTTGCTTTGTGTGTAGTACTAGCTTTGCTTTTTAATCACTTAGAAGAACCCACCATATAGTAATCTGGCTAATCTTGTGAGATATGAGGCCATCAATGATAAGAGCCCCCTTTCACAATCCTCTTCTTGGGTGTAAGCCAGGCATTCCTAAAATAGAGTTGTCCTTGCAATTTGCCATCCATGAAACAATATTCTGAGCCATCTCCCAAAAGAGTAGTTCCTACCACTAATAAGGCATTTATTTTAGTTTTTCCTCCAATAGTAAAAAATCACTTACACTTTCTAGGCCAGAGTTTCCAGCCATTGGGACACTGTGAATAGGTTACAGGTGCTCAGGTATTGATCTGACAGCCCTTATCACCACCAGGAGAGGCCTGGTATACAGCATCACCTCTGATCATTAATACAGTCAACATATAAAATAGTTTGTGCCTGAGTCTTGACATGAAAAACTTTGAGAAACACTGTGGGTCCTAGCTGATTCTTCCTTAGGTAGCTGAAGGAAGTCCAGTATTCTAAGTGGTGTCTGACCATGCAACATACAAGCGTGGTGCTTCTATGGCAGAGGGTAAATGCAATGACTCTTTTTCATGTTTCCCACAGACATGTGGGGAACTGAATGTGTGACCTTTATATAATTGGTGAGTCTTAATTTTGCACAAGTAGTTGGGATTTTTGTCATGGAGAAAATGGATTTTGCCTCCCTTCCAATATCAAGAAGGTGGTTGGCTGATTAATAATCCATGACTTACAGCATAATAAGTGAATGAAGATAAGGAACACATGGATCCCTGTACATACTCATTAAACAATTACTTGTTTTCTTTCAAAGATCAGGAAGGATAAATGTTAAGCATAAATGTTAATGAATATATCAGTACTATTATATTTGTATTATTCTTATGTCATGATTTCTAATATTTATATAGCTTTTCATAGTTTACAAAAAGAGTGGACCTCTTAAAATTACATGTACAAAACAAAAAAGGCATGGTGGAATCAGAGTGGTCTATTGGATAAATAGAGAGGCAGCATTGTTTTGCAGGAGGCAACACTGCACAAAGTTCATTTTTGTCACATTAAAATTAAGTAGATGTGTAGAAATAACATTACCCTAAACTGAAAATCAGCTAGTGACTCAGGAAGGAGAAAAATTTATCACCACATAGAAAGAAAACCTAGAGTCCCTATTTTTGTGTTTTAAGCCTCACGGATAGACACTTCTTGGTTCCTTTTATAAACTCTTGATTACGGGAAGGGAATGAGATATTTGACAAAAGAGGGTGTGGGACTGATTCAGAGGGGTTCATTATGCTTTTCAGGATGCCTTCTTTAAATGAAGGATAAAACAAAAAGTCACCAAAAAAGAGAACTGTAAAAACAAAAACAAAACAAAACAAAACTTATAAAAAAAGTTTTAAAATGCTTAACAACTTTTCCCTGCTTAGAGAACTTTTCAGGGAAGAGGGGAACAGACAGCACTGGTGACACAGGGGTGGTGAAATGCAGAGGATTTACAAAGGAGCCAGCGAATGTGGAAAAGGAAGCAAACATAACATAAACAGACACCTAGGACATTACAAGGATTCATGAAGTGATTTATCCCACTTTCTGGTCTCCAAGCACTCTGTAACCAAATCAGCCTCAATCTAAAGTTGCTCTTTCCAAATGGCAGTCACCAGCCACGTGTGTCTTTTCAGCATCAGCACCTGATATGTGGCAATTGAGAGTTCATGTGTGCTCTAAGTGTAAAATATACACAGATTTTAAAAACCTCACTAAAAAAGAGTGTAAAATAACTCACTAATAATTTTTGGAATAGCATTTTGGATATACTGGTTAAAATATATTGTTAAATATTGCCCGATTTGTTTTAGCCTTTAAAAAATTTTTATAGTGTAGGTACTAGAAAATTTAAAATTACATACATAGCTTATGTTATACGTGTATCTGGAATCACTGTTTTAGAGTTTTTAAAAGTTATTTAAACCTACTTACTCACAAATATTTTTACAGTTGAGAAGAATTGTATGTAGTGGTCAGTCCCAAATGTAGCAAACTTCTCATTGGTCCGTTGACCATCTTAGTATTTCTTTACTGACTCATACACTTGAACTACACTGAAATTTATTCCCATTCCCATCATTACACACCTGAGGAAAGCCATTGAAAGAAAAGGGTTGCTGCTAGTTCACCAGTTCTCCTAATACATGCTGTTAAAAAGACAGGAAAGACAAAACTGGTCTAGAAAAATGTTGAACTCAGAAAAAAACAAAGAAGAACCAAAGGGAAAACATTTGTGCCGGGAGTTTCAATTTAAACAGAAACACACTCACTTCCACGTTGTACTCTGCTTTTTATTTTTCACTATAGTTACAATTTGTTTACTGAATCCCTTAAGAGTCCTCACAGAAGGCTTGAAAAATTTTTACACTTCAGTTTCTTTCTACGCCTGGATGTTTGAATCAGAGGAGCCCTAAAATCTCCTGGAGTTTGAACTTGTATTGACTTCCTGTTTCAGGGCCTTTGAACTGACCATTATCCCGGCAGAAGACTCCATCTCTCCATTATCTGTGTGGTTGGCTCCTTCTTGCCATTTAGGTCTCAATGTAAAAGTTATTTCCTTAGAGAATGCTTCCTTGAACACTGTTTCTGGTCCTCCTATCCCTTTCTATCACATCACTCTATTTTATTTTCTCCATTACTCTTACATCAAGCTGATTTTTCCTTGTTTATATTCTTGTTTACTTATGTATTTATTTATTCATTTGCCCTATTCTTAGAAAGAATATCATCTTTCTAAGAGAAAATATGCTGTCTGTCTTAATCATTGCTCTTTCTATCCCACCCAGAAGAGTGTCTGGTATATAGTAGGTACTCAAAAAATTATTATTAGGGAAATGAGTACATGAATCAGACCTGGTTCTTAGATACAAACAACCAAGAATGATTTTGTCTAATTTAGCAGAAACTGAGTGTATTACCTAACACAATTGCCAATTAAACCTGGAGAGCCAGATTTGAAAAAATGGGGAGAATAAAGGGAAGCCACGCAGCCAGAACTCCTACAGCCAAAATTACGCTGTGGATCCTGCCCAGTGAGGGGACCTCTGCCCCTGGCACCCACATTCCTTGCTCTAGCTCTCCACCATGGGCTGACACCAATGGATTCAGACATTGGTTTCCCATGTGGCACATATACACCATGGAATATTATGCAGCCATAAAAAAGAATGAGTTTGCATCCCTTGTAGGGACATGGATGCAGCTGGAAACCATCATTCTTAGCAAACTATCACAAGAAGAGAAAACCAAACACCGCATGTTCTCACTCATAGGTGGGAACTGAACAATGACATCACTTGGACTCAGGAAGGGGAACATCACACATCGGGGCCTATCATGGGGGGGGAGGCGGGAGGGATTACATTGGGAGTTATACCTGATCTAAATGACGAATTGATGGGTGCTGACGAGTTGATGGGTGCAGCACACCAACATGGCACAAGTATACATATGTAACAAACCTGCACGTTATGCACATGTACCCTAGAACTTAAAGTATAATAATAAAAAAATTAAAATAAAAAAAATGGGATGACTAAAAAAAAAAAAAAAGAAACTGGATACTGCTGTCACTTGAACCATCATCAAAAAATAAATTCTGCATTGACCCCTCTCTGTATCACAAACTCCATGTCAAAAATTCAGAGTATGTGCCTCAGGTTGTTCAAACCTAAGTCACAGGGATTATGCCTACCTACTAGGAAAAACAATGATGAGAATCTGGCTTTGGTTTTGATTTTATTTTTTTCTACATAAGGAAAGGGGCTCGGCCTCTCATTAATATTTATAAGGCACCATCTTCACCAAACATAGGCAAGGGGTTCAGATACTGGGAAGATTCTACAAATGACAAATATTCCCTGTAATCTTCCATGCGCTTGTGGATGCATTTTTTTTTTTCTTTGATCAGATATACTCTACACTGTTGTAGGTCACATGGTTAGGTTTCTTAGACTGTGGTGAATTTCCAAATGACAGGCAGCATGCTGTATTCATGAGTTCTCCAGAGAAACAGAACCAATAAGATTTCTCCAATTTCTCTGGGGAACACTGATTAACACAGCATGCTATGTATCATATGAAATTCATAAGCCATTTCCTTATAATAACAAACCTCTTTATACATATATAACATATAAAATTATCCTATGTAATAATATATAACATATCTTATAAAAATATCTTTATGTATCTTATTCATATATGTATACATATCTTATTTACACATATATAAATAAGATGCATATAAAGAGATTTATTATTGAAAATTGGCTGAAGCAATTGTGGAGGCTAAGAAGTCCCAAGAACAGCAGTTAGTAAGCTAGAGGCCCAGGACTGCTGATGGTAGAGTTACAGTCTCAATCCAAGCCCTGAGAACCAGAGGAACTGAAGATCTAAGGTTTAGTCTGAAATCTGAAAGCCTCCACAACCAAGAAGAGCTGTTGTTTCAGTTCTAGTCTCAAAGCAGCAAAAGACTGATGTCCCAGCTCCAGGTCCTCAGGAATGAGGAAATCCCCCTTACTGGCTGGAGAGTCAGCCTTTTGTTCTACACAGGCCTTCAACTAATTAAATGAGAGCCACTCACGCTGGTGAGTAAAGCAGTCTGCTTTACTTAGTCTACTGATTCAAATGTTAACCTTATATAAAAACACCTTCACAGATACCCGGAATAATGTATAGTCAAATATCTGGGCACACACTGTGGCCTAGTCAAGTTGACACATAAAACTAACCATCACGCATGCCCTTCTGGGTACAAACAACAATCCAGTGAGCTCTCAAAGCCTAAAGCTTTACCATGGTCACTCTTCAGCCCACTGTTTGACTAGAAACCTATTATTTTGCTCTTAGTTCCTTAAGGCAGAGGTCTTCAGACCCTGGGGCATGGACCCCATATCAGTCCATGACCTGTGAGGAACTGAGCCACACAGCAGGAGGTGAGCAGCAGGTGAGTGAGCATCACCGCCTGAGCTCCTCCTCCTGTCAGATCAGCAGCAGCATTAGATTCTCATAGGAACATGAACCCTATTGTGAACTGCGCATGTGAGGGATCTTGGTTGCACACCCCTTATGAGAATCTAACTAATGCCTGATGATCTGATGATCTGAGATGAAAGTTTCATCCTGAAACTCCCCCCCCCCCCACCCAACTCTGTCCCATGGAAAAACTGTTTTCCATGAAACCAGTCCCTGGTGCCAAAAAGGTTGGGGACCATTTCCTTAAGGGGGTTACTCTTCCCTTTGTGATTCCTGGGTGAATATTTTACCTTAAAGATGCACAAAATGAACTAGAGGGGTAGGAAGTTCAGGAATGGGTGAGAGGTGGAAGGTAAGCTGTGAAGAGCTGTAATAATTACACATTCAAGGGCTATCATTTAGGTTGATATATCAACTGCTGCCAATAGAAGGCACAGAAGCCACATGCTCACTTGCAAATTGAAATGTGAGGTGAGTCTAAGTAAGTGACACATTCTGCCTTCGAGGAGGAAAAGGACATCTGATTCATAGCAAGCCCTGCCAAAGTACAGCTGCCTGAGCCAAGTGGCTCCCTGCCATTTAACCCTGGGAAATAAGGAAAGGCAGTGGCAGGTTAGGTAAAGGGATGAAAGGTTTATTATAAAAAGGAACTTGATAACTGCTGTGATTTTAATTATATTTCCACTGCCAGAATCCCATCAATATTTAAAAGCAGCAAAGAAAACAATTTCCTGAGATGTTCCCTGTTTTTAGGATCAAAATTTGCCCTCAGAAAATAGTCAAAGGAAGTCAGAAAAAACCTCAAGTATGAAAGAAATGAACATAAACAGAAAAGCAAATGGACCCTCTAAACCATAGCAAGTCAAAGTCCAACTCGAGGGCCTCTAGGCACGAGGTTTTCTTGTTTCATGAAGCGCCCTCGAGTTGCAGCAGCCAAGGTTTAGTGATCCTGTAAAAGGTTAAACATTCCACATGTGCATGTATGATTTATCGGTCATGGGCTATTAAAGGAAAAACTACAATCTTTGACATTTAAAAAGGGTGCTTAGAAAGCATTTGTAACTACATAGAAGGTTAATCATGATGGCCGCAAAGGTCTTGTCTGCCTCTGGGATTTGAATTTTAGAATTCTGAATCTCTGAGTTAAATTTTTAAAAAAACTTACACACCAGAGCCCAGACGACAATGCTCTTGGGGCACTCTTTCTTGGAACGCAGTTGCCATGCTGTGTGAAGTTCAAATCACAAGTAGAGACCATGTCTAGGTTTTCCTGTCAGATCCCTCAGCTGAGCTCCCAGCTCACAGGCAGGGTTCATGATCAGCCACATGGTGGTGACTTATGTTGGCTGTTCAAACCCCTATATGGCAGTCTCTAATCATCAACTCATCTTAGCTGGGTCTAACCAGCCCACAGACTGTGAAAGATAATAAAATGATTGTTTTTAGAAGCCAGTAAGTTTTGGAGTGGTTTGTTAGGAAGTAATAAATAATCAGAACGCCTGCTCTCAGGCCCTGTGATTTCACTATATGTATGGTCCAGAGCTGATGGCATTCTCCCGGGCCCCTCAGAGGTCAAGAGAAGTGAAAACTACTCCTGTACTTGAATTTCTTCATATATTAATTTATAAAGAAATGCCAAGATGGGATGTCAAAATGTTTACTTCTAAATAACATTTAAAACATAATGCTTTTTACCATACATAACTCCAAATAGTACAGTGTGATTGTATTACTCTCAAGATCATTCCAAGATGAAACAGTAATTCACAGTGTACTAGCTAGTGTTTTTCAACAATAAGACAAAAGTCACATAGCTAATGTATTCTTCCTTTAGTTCTGCCGCTATATCTACGTGATAGTAGGAATGCTCTCCTTTGGAAGACGACAGAAGTCAAAATGTGAAGTTCTTTGGGATTACGAGTCCTGAGTCAATGCCACCTGCCTCAACCCACAACTATTTCACCTTTTTGACTTAGTGTTAATGATCATCGTATTCATATTTCTGTAGATAAGGCATTGATCTTGGTCTCATTTGCTTCTTATTAATTATATTCAAATACCACCTTAGTTTGGTCATCTTGACTTTTAATATAGATAAAAATTCATCACGTAAAAATCCAGTTCATAGAACCCCAAAATTTATTTAATTGTTGGTCAGACTTAGAAGAGCAGAGGTAGAACGTAGTTTCTTTGATTTCTATGGGATTTTTGCTTATTTACAATATTTCTTACATTTTGTCAAAAGATTTTTCAGAAGTTCATATAGTGGGGTTTGAAGAATGAGCAGAACCAGTCATAACTTTCATGGGCAAGGGAAAATATCCATTGGAGAAAATAAGAGCATTTATTTTTATCCAGATAGAGTTTACAGTGATTCAGAATATTCTATAGTGGCTGCTGAAAACACCACCTCATATAAAATAAATTATCCCACTATGGCAAAAAAGCAGTCAATGCATTTGTCAACAAGAGAACAAAATATTCAGGGAAAGTAAACAGTTTTGCAAATAGCAACTGATGAGTTTCTATTATCCCCTATTTCTTTTTGGCAGGAAAACAAAGAAACAAAATCGGCCCTATTGGCTCTGATAAGCCCTGATCCTTTCTCTGCCTAGAGCATTCCACCTAACTCGGAAGGTGGTAAAATCCTCCCTACCACCAGATAAAAAATGATAATGTACTTTAGTGATAATGTGTGTAAGCCTCAAAAGGCAAAGCCAAAGTATGAATATTCTCTCCTAAAAGAATAGAACCATAGATCTTCCTTAACAAATACATTGACTAGCACAGGTGCAAGCAGTAACTTAAAAATAGAGAGAAACCTAAAGAAAGATATCATCAGTACTCTTACACCAACCAGATTAGCAAACTTCGCCTCTAGGACACCTCTAAGGAAAGCAATTCCAATGGTACCCTAAATCCAAAGTTACACAATATGTGAATTCTTCTGTTGTTTTAAACAAATTTTTAAAACTCATTCACTCTGCTAGACTAAGTTTTATAATCATTCATCCTAATAATTAATTAAGAAGGCAGCAATGTGTTCTGGAAGCAGAAAAAAGAGTTCTGTTTGTGACTCTACCCTTAGAGAGCAAGGATGAAGAACCTAGGTTCTAGATTAAGCCAAATTTGCACTCCTCCACAAGTTCTAGAATCTTGGACAGCCTCTCCCCTTCTCAGTGCTACAATTTCTGCTTCTGAAAAATGAGGATAACACCATAATCTACCTCAAATGATGTTTATGAAGACTAAATAAAAACCAATTACCTTTGTGCAGGGTTTTTCAACCGTAGGATTATATAATAGATGTTTTAGAATGGCTAATTTTTGTTGTGGAGTGATTTCCTGTGCATTGTTGGATGTTTAGCACCATCCATGGCCTCTACCCTGTAGGTAACAGTAACGACAATGAAAATGTCTCTAGATATTGCCAAATGTTCCCTCAAGGCAAAATTATACTCGGTGATAATCAATGCTTACTGCCTAACAAATGGCAACTCCTGAATAAATATGAGTCCCCTTACTAGAGTACTTCAGTTGGTGTTACCTGTTTTTATAAGGAAGAAGCCTTAACCTTACCTTAAGAAAGTAAATACCACAATGGACTGTAGGTATACAAATGTAATAATTAAGGAAAAAGAAAACTGTTGACAGACTAAGTATTACGCACTGTTGCAATGATATTTACACGTACACATGAACTCGTGTTATCTTCAAAGCTGTCCCAGGAATTCAAGACTAAGGTTTCTCCAAAATTCTTTCCCATGAAGATATTGCTTACTTAATGATAATTTTATAACCTGAAGTTGAATTGTATGTAAACATATTCATTGTCACCTTGAAACAAGTTTCAAAGTGCCTATGAATATATGCATGTCATGAATGTGTATATCAATGTATTTAGCAGCCTGCAGTTTCCAGGAATATGAACCCATCTGTAAAGTTGAAGCCAACTTTATGGGCCATAAGTGGACACCGCCAAGAGCCTCATCCAGTGATTCCAGTTAGTCATTTCAGATGTAAAGCCATGGTATGTGGCTTGTTGGAATTCCCACAGAGTTTTGCACTTTGGATGTGTTCCACATGATTCTGCCTTAAATGCTGTACTATCAACTGAAGTGTGTGTGGAGTTTTGAAACATTTTAATTCAGCTTATTCAACTGAATGCCTCGACCACAAACATTCCTGCTTACCAAGCACATTGGCCCTAGCTAGAATCAAGGAATTAGGGAGAGATGACATTCTGCCAGATTCTGCATATGGCCAGTGGACTGAAATTCATTTGGGTCCATAGACGTACTTTTCTGCAGATGGGAATTTCAATAATTTGAAAGAGTCAAAGCAACCTGCTAGGAGCCCTTCATTTCCCTATCTAAGATGTAATATAGCTGTCTGGGCTGCTGGCGAAAAGGACACTGAAAGTGACTTTTCTTAGTTCTAAGATGTTCTTGTTCCCTTATCATTTAATGGATTACTCAATAATCCATCTGTATATGGGAAATAATTTGTGAGCGAACCTAGCATTATTATTTCTCTATATATGGACAATTAATTTATAAGCTAATCTAGTATTATTATCTCAATTTTAAAAAAGAGGTTACTGAGAATAAGGGAGCTTAACTAAGTTGGCCAAGGACTACTTGGGATACCCACCAAGTAGAAGAGTGAAAGCGCGAACCTAGAGCTGTCTGCCTGCCCCAGGATGCCCCCTAGTGGCTGATGGGCAATACCAAGGAAATTGTATAGCTGTGGCGGCGTGTTAGGGGTGTTCAATAGAGATGAAATTTAGTTAAGTAATTCTAGCACTGTGAGGAGTATAAAAGAATGATCAGTGTTTGAATCTTATTTTTAGGTTTCCTATCTGTAGGGTTCTTTTTCTAGCCACGACTGACTGCTTTTATTCTGTGGTGTGAGGCACCAGGATAAGGAATAAAAAAGTTGTTTCTCTAAGAGTAACGTCTTTGCATAAGATTAAAAGGCCACTTGCATAACGGAAGCGAAGTTGTAAAAGTTATGAAAACTGGTCATGAAGAAAGAGGAAAAACAAGGTATCTTTTAAAAAGATTCGTACTAGTTTCTTAAGAAATATTTAATCAGAACTCTTGTTTCCAAACTATAACAGAGGCAACTTTTCCTACAAAAATCGTGTAACTGGCTATCACAAGTTATATGACTGGTCAATATAATTATATTGCATCCCTGGAGCATTACCTAGATGGACAAATTTAAGAAGAAACCTATTTTGGTACTAATAAAATAGCAATTTGGAATCAATTACCATGTTTCAAAGGACCCTCATTAGACCTGCTGTCCGTTGCACAGAATTCATAATTTGCCTTTATTGCAAATGTATTTCTATTATTTTCCACTAGCAACCAAAAAACTAGAACACTGGTGAGAAAAAAAGTTCCTTTTAACAGGGCCATCTTGCTGGTTGGTATTCCTTATTACAGTACAGAATCAACTACATTATTTTCACAGTGTACTTATTTTGACATGAGTTTACTGACAATTTTGCTAGACAATTTGTTTTTATGAAATATGTTATAGAATTATAAAATTACTAAAACAATCTAGAGGCATCATTGTGTGTTAGGAGAATTTAATTGGAAAGACAGAAGTTTTTTTTTTCTCACATGACATTGAACATTTCAAAAACACTGTTGCCCTTTTACTGAAAAGCCAGTATTTCCCTCCAGATTTCTGATTCTCATATTCATAGGGCCTTTGGTAAGCTAAACTTTAACTTGAGGCTCAAGACTATATAAATATTTACCATGGAATTCAAAAAGAAATCTTAGTGATTTTAGGCATCAAAAGAGATTTGTGTGGTGTAATAAAAGAGTCCTGGACTTAAATTCAGGGGGGTTGAATCTGATCTTTGCTCTGTCACTGAGCTAGTCTCACTGGACTCGGTTTCTTTACCCGGGAAGTAAGAGAGTACGATCAGGTGTCTTCACATATCCCCCAAACTGTGGCAATATGTGATGGATGTAGGGAACATTTTGAAATAAAAGGGGGAATATACATTACTAATGGAAAGAAAGTGTCCCAATCCAAAACACCAACTCATAGTAAAGGTCTTATATATGGCTTTAAACAAAAATGTATTTTAGGGTTTGATAAAAGTAAGTTTCAAAAATATACCACACCATTTCTTCAACTCTTAAGTTAGAAAATTAAATATCAAACACTTTAAGAAAAAAATGAGAAAACAAAAATATTGTCAGTCAACCCACTAACTTCAAAGCTGACATTCTTAATTTAGGTAGTAAAAAAAATGAGATTTAATTTTAAAAATGACTTCACACCATATGCCCAACATTAAATGTTTATTATTAATAATAAAATATCTCGGCAGCAGAAATCACTTTTAGAAAACCAATGCAACTTAGGTAAGTCTAAATAGAATAAAATATACTAGAACACACTGGAGGAGAAGGGAGATGATTCCATGTGTAGAAATGAAAATACAACTTAATATGTTTAGAATAAATAACAACTAAAGGCAGTTAGTAAACTACATGAAATCATTTTGTGTCCTGCTATGTGGCACTTAACCAGCCGGAAAGCTAAAAGTCGGCCTTTCGAATATTTGTCATATGAATGTTTCAATATCAACTCAGGTACCAAGCCTTCCTAAGTGAAACAGGCAGAAAACAGTAAGGGTGCACCACTGGGTTGGCAAATAAACAGGTAGTAACTATTCCTGCCAGGAGAATTCATCTCTAAAAAGAGGTGTGATGGACTAGAAGGACTTTATAGCCAAATAAAATGACGGGCTACATAATTTGCAGTGCCCAGTGGAAAATGAAAATGCAGGGCCCCTTATTTAAATATATATCTATATATATAATTTAATTTTAATATATTTGTATATAACATTTATATATTTAAATTTATTATATATATAATATAACATTTCAAGAGGACCATAGCAGAACATTAAACCAAGTGCAGACCCTCTTGACCATGGGCTCTGTGGAACTACACAGTTCCCACATTTATGGGACTGCTTGTCCTGTAGACAGTTCTTTTCTTGTTCAGCCACTTTAGTTCTGTATGGGACCTTGTGGCAGATGATTGGCCGCTCTCACCTTCAGTTCTTCATTCGTAAAATAACTAAAACTATAAAAGTACCCCCATAGGCGTGTTGTAAAAGTCACCTTATGTATTATTTTTTATATGTACTACATAAAAAATAGCTTGATGGGTGAGGACACTCCTTTTTATAATTACAATTCATAAAATTCTATTTGTAAATCACAACTTTTTTTTTTTTCTCATGAGTTCTTAAGGGGTGAATTGATAAGCAATGAACAACATGAATATTCAAAAGCAGATAACCATTTTTTATCTCCAATGCAAAGGCTTTGTGGTTCTTACTGATTTCCCTCAAATGATTTATTATAAGAATACAAGAGTGCTGTGATGATTAATTTTATGTGTCAACTTGACTTGGGCCATGGGATGCCCAGACATTTGATCAAACATTTTTTGGGTGTGTCACTGAGAGTATTTCTGGATAAGATTAACATTCGAATTGGTAGGCTGAGTAGAGCAGATTTCTCTCTTGAATGTGGGTGGACTTGATCCAATCAATTAAATACCTGAATAGCACAAAAAGGCTGAATAAGAGGAAACTTATCCTACTTGACTGCTTGAGCTGGGACATTAGTCTTTTCCAGCCTTTGTACTTGGACTGAAGCATGCACTGTTCTTGGGCCTTTAGCTCACTGGTTTCTGGACTAGAACTTAGGCCATCAGCTTTCCTACGTCTCAGGCCTTTGGACACAGACTCAATTACGCCATCACCAGTCCTGGGTCTCCAGTTTGCCAGCTGCAGATCTGGGGAATTTTTGGTTTCCTCAATTGTGTGAGCCAATTCCTTAAAGTTTCTTTAAAGAACCCTGACTAATACATGACTGTTATAGAAACAGTCATACTCATATTAACGCAAGTCCCTGATTTTCTTAGAACAAAAAGATTATAGACAATATTTTATTGCCCTCAGTTCACTGTGGTATCTGAAGGACTGAAACATCTGAATAATGGAACAAGAGGAAACATTCTCTTGGAATAGGCCTAATGTGTATGCATCTTATACCATGTAATTTTCAAGAACACAAGGCATCTATACTGCTTTTTAGTAAATGCAACTTTTATTATGAGTAAGAATATTTTTTTACACTCTGATTTAAGCCAATGAGAAAATTAACTCATGACTTGTTCTACTCTTGAAGGTGAAGATTTCAGAGGTTATTAAAGTTCAGTGCAACCTCTTTTGTATACATCCTCTTGATAGGCACCTATTAGTAGAATAGAAGGGAGAAATGTGACAGTGGAAAAAGAAAACTAGGAGATAATCCCTATGGCTTCTTTTTGGCCTCTACTCCTTTTCACTTCAAAGAAATATGGTAGAAGAAATAAAGGGCCTTTCTGATTTTAAACCATCAGGTGACTCTTTCAGAGTCTGGGTGGCTAAAAACTCCATGGTGGCACTTTGAATGGTCCCTGATTTAAGGACTGGTTTGTTGGGGCCAATCCCATGAATGAGGGCTTCGATTCAGAAACCCAAGGCCAGTGTAGGAGTCCATCACAGGGTCCGACTCTGAAGGTGATGAGGGCTTAGAATGATAAGCATATTTACATGTGTCCTCTGTTAACCTGACCCAGGGAAAAGCTAAGAACACATGTGGTCCATCCCAGGAATGGAATGGCCTACTGTGGATAAACAGCATTCACTGAATGGATTGGGTTAAAAAATTGTTTGCATTTAAAAAATAGACAAATTAATGACTTATTTGATATATTTTCCTTAATGTATACATTATCAACCATTATTTAGAGATCTCAGGTTGCTGTTTATTTTCCCTTGTCTTTTTTGTTATAAAGATCGAATGTGTTAAATAGGAAGAAACACACTGTATGAATGTTTTAATATCCAGTCATCTTTATATACAGATGATGTTGACATCTGGAGTATTTGCCAACCAGAGCACCATCACGTTTTTTCTGATCACACATAATATATTGCATTACCCAACCAAAGCCATTTCGCAATGCCTCAAGGCATGTACTTGGAGCACTTCTGTGTTTTTATTAATAACTTTAATATGTACTAATGAAAACATCCATTAGGACAACTTCATAAAAATATTTTCCTACATCAACAACAAGGTTCAAGAGATAATTCTTTACTTAGAGTACTTATTAAAAAGAAGATTATGCTCTTTTGTTTCATTTGTTTGCTTTTAGTTTTTACAAAAGGAAATAGTACAGAACTCATGAGAACAGAGTTATGTGCAGTTTTAATTTACTATTTTATCATCTTCAGTGTCACTCAACAGTTATTTCATGTGTAGCTGGTATCATTGTAAGAGCTATGGGGAATTCCAGGGGAATATGAGTTATGACCATTGCCCTCAAAGAAAGTCTAAGTAGGGAAGTGGGAACAGCAATGAGGCTGTTGCTGAGAGTGGAAGTTGGGTAGGAAAAGAAATAATGTCAGGAAGAGTCTAATAACAGAGAGGAGAGGACCAGGGGAAGAATGGAGGGATTCACGATGAAAAATAGTCGGGTGACAGGGAGCAAGTGGGTGGATGAGGGTTTATTAGTAAAAATTGTAGAAGTGGAACAATTCTGATTAATAATCAAACTTAGAATGTGGCCCTACAAAAACATTTTACAGACAAGAAAACTGAGTTTCAAGAAGTTCACACAGCTGCTGAGCGATGAAGCCACAATTGAAGAACAGGCTCCTTGAATCTGAATCTCCCACATCACTCTGCCTCCCTGAATCCCTCAGCCTCTTCCATAAACACTGAGGTCTTAAGGCTTTTCTGGGAGTGATTTATTTTAGTGTCCTTGGGAATAAATACAATTTTACAACATTTGATTTTATGAAGATAGAACTTGTACATGTAGCTGACCACACTAACATATATTTGGAGTTTTAGAATAAGACTTAATTCTAAATTCAGATTGTTCTTTGAGTTGGGCTCTGGCCTCAATCTTAGCTCCCCCCCTAAAACAGAGTTTCTCATTTCCATCTCTGGTCTTTGAAGAAGGATGATGAAACGAAAAAGAATTTTTTTTCAAAAAGAATTCATTTAACAGTTATATTGATGTCTTGATCAAACAGAATTAAATCTTTCAGGTGGTGCTTTTTTTCCTCTTTTTGTTAATGTACCTCATTTACAAGTCATTGCTCTCTTACTCTTTCCTGCTCTTTGCTTAATCAACATGGGATGAAGATTACAATAAGACAGCAGAATAAACATAAAGAAGTACAAGCAACCTTTCAGGACAGCTGCATAATTGAAGACAATTCACAGAGTTATGCTCTCATTCATTAAAAAGAGTTGAAAATCAAAGACAAATTCATCAGCACAGAGTAAGCAGAAGGGCTGTTTCACGTAGAGGCAAGCTGAATAACATGTGAGGTCCCAAACCCAAAGGATTAGTCTCAGAGGAAGAAGAAATACTGGAATAGGCCAGTAGTTTCCCTCATGGTTACATCAGGAGCTTTGATACGGGGCAGGTCAGTCAAGAGATGGTTTTAGAGTGGTTACAACCAGGTATTCTAGAGCTTCCTGGTTCCCAGCATTCAAAACTCAGCTTCACAGGATGTGTTACATGTACTTGGGCAAGGTACTTAAACTCCATGTGCCTCTGTTTTCTCAACTGCAAAGTGGTAATTATACTAATAACCCCTACCTCATAGGCTTGCTGTAAAAACTAAATGTGCTAATTTCTATTGCTATGTAAAGTGCTTAGAGTACTGCCTGACACAGTAAAGTACAATATAAGTGTTTGCTGCCTTCTAATTGTCCTCTTCCGTCATCTTTTTTTCCCTCCTTCTCTGTCTTCTCCTCCTCCTCATTCTACTTGCCTGATCTGGGACAAGTTGATGAACCTCTTTACAAGTTGTGGCTTCCATACCTGTAAACTCAGGATAATAAGACTGTAGCAATATTTGGTTGTCTATTGTCTATTCAGCACCTATTCTATTCTTCCTAACAAGACTTTGTGTTGTTCAGGGATCTTCTTTATCCTCCCACAACCATGGGGAACAGGGGAAGTAGACCCAAATCACTAGCTCCAGGGGTAGATCTTATTGGTGAGTCAATCATTATAAGCCCATCTGCTTTGCTAGTGAGTTGGTTAAGTAACATAGAACTAAGACAAACAGCATGAGACATTTCCCTAGAGAGGGTTTTTGGTCTCGGTGTGGGCATATGACACAAATTTACCTAAGCACACTAAAGGGAAGGATTTATACTCTATGTTTGGGTTCTCCTTTCTCCCACTGGATAAGAACAATGAACCATGGCACCCTAGACCCACTGGAAGTTAACTTTTGGTTAAATGGAAAAGAGAAGTTGACACATGGAGAAGGACACAGTTGGAAATGGAGCTGAGAAAATGGAGCCAGAGATTTGTTCTCCTCTGACCAGCAGCCCATACTAACACTGGAGTTTTAAAAGTGTAGTATAATGCATTTCCTTACTGTTCAAAGTACTTTCAGTAGGCACTTTGACACTTTCTACCTAAAGCATCTTAACTGACACAAATATTAATACCTACCCCACAGCATTGTTTGAGGTTGTTTTAAAAATGAGATGCCTATAAAGAAGCATGCATCTTACAGTATAGAGTACAGATCACATAGTAAACATAAAGCCGATGATATGTTTACTCTGATAATGGTCCCCAAAGGACTTGCCCCAAACAGCATTATTATCTTCCATTAATTTCAAGAGGTTAAAGACAGCCCTTAGAGATTCCAACCTTACTTAATCACAGATGGGACTCAATCATTGGATCTCTGCCTTCAACTAACAGCATTCAGTAGAAGATTTCATAGATACTACTTTGAAAAAGAAAATTGTTTTTATTGTTCTCATTCACCTTATCTACACTTTAAGAATAGCCTCCATTCTAAGATATTAATAAACAAATTCATCTTTTCCCTTTTCTGTATTATTCATAACTCTTTAAATTTGAATTTTTTTTTTCTCAATTTTAAGCCCTTTCAGATTCAGTCCCATCTTTCTTAAGGTCATGCCAAACAAATAATGATGTTTGAAATCTAATTACAAATTTTTACATCAAAAAGCATGAAAAAAGCTGAAGAGAACATTCTGAGGAAAAAAAAACCAACAACAAAAATAAATTCTTGATTATATTTTAGGTAGTCTGTTTTTATCCCTGACCATATGCTTTATTTCTGAATGTCTCTTTTCCTTCCAGAAAGGGAGGTACTTTAAGGCAATCCCAGAGCTCGTGACACAAGGTAATACAGCTCTCAGCAATCAACAATATTGTATGATAGGACTTCCATGTAATGCAATTATAAACAATCAAGCTAAAAAATTAGGCATCCTTCTTGTTTAGGGTGACTTATATTTATAAATCTGAGCTGGTGAAATGAAAGCAAGCACAAGTCAAATTGTCTTAACTTCCCCATGGTATACATGCAATGTTTTCCTTTTTCAGGTTTCTGTTTCCATATTCTTAGTTCTTTTCCATTTTAATGACTAAGAAATGAGTAGCTTGATTTACTAAATCTAACTAGAAAAAATTTCATTGGCTCAAGGCCAAAGTTTTGAGTCAAGAAGAGAGAAACTTGAAACTATAGACTAGATGTCCAAGTTCTGTGACTCAGTTCTGCACTGGGATCTAGTAAAACTCATTTAGCAACTAAGCTCTCCATGCCCAGGTTGTGAATCACTCAATCACTGCACCAAGAAAAGCAGCTATGATAGCTGATTCTACCTCCATGTGAGGGGTACTGATTGACTTTCATTTCTTCATTCATTCATTTATTCACTCACTCACATACATTTATTCATGCCTTTATTCCATACTTTTTTCATTTCTTTTCTTTTTTTCTTTTCCTTTTTTTTTTAGATGGAGTCTTGCTCTGTTGCCCAGGCTGGAGTGCAGTGGCATGATCTTGGCTCACTGAAACCTCTGCCTCCTGAGTTCAAGTGATTCTCCTGCCTCAACTTCCTGAATAGCTGGGACTACAGGTGTGTGCCACCATGCCCAGTTAATTTTTGTATTTTTAGTAGAGATGGAGTTTCACCATGTTGGCCAGGCTAGTCTTTGTGAAAAACACACATTCACCCATCCAAATTCAAAGAATGGACTCAGAGGCACAGTAAAAGTGAGACTTTTAATAGAAGTCTTGCAAGATGGGGTGTCTAGTAGGCAGGTACACCCAGGGCAGTTACAGCAGATAATTTATCTCCTAGCACACAAATTCTTCTCCCAGTTCCTCATTGGTCAAGTACTATGGGGTTACAATCTTCCTGGATGTCGCCTAAGTTTCATTATTCTCCATATAAGGTTATACCCTGGTCCCCTTCCCCGGTTAAGTTTCAATTTCCCAATAACAAAACTTTCTTCCCTTTTATGGGCTGACCCCTCCTCTACATTCTGTTCACTAATTGTGACCTTTTAGATGCATGACCTGTGCCATTTGTTACATCCACAAGCTGGCTGTCAGTACTTAGATTTATCATGCCTTGAAAATAGACCATTTAAAATGTTTTACCAGTCTTGAACTCCTGACCTCAGGTAACCTGCCAGCCTCGGCCTTCCAAAGTGCTGGGATTACAGGTGTGAGTCACAGCACCAGGCCTATTTCATACTTTTTCAACAAATAACTTTTAATTACTATGTGAAAGGCACCTTTCTAATTAGGATGATAGAGAAATAAACAAAATAGACACACAAAAAATCTCTTCTTTCATGGAGCTTATGCTTAACAGGGAGGCAATGGTGTTCTGGCAAGCCACCTCTCCAATATCAAAGTCCCCATTGGTAGCATTTGCCAATTTCCATAGTGTAAATACTCCCACTATGGATAACCAGCTTGCAAAACTCCCAAATAGTTAGCAATTTTCTTTTGCAAACTAGCGTAAGCAGGCTCCCTATATGACTGGTGGGGGATTAGACAATAAATAAGTAAAATGTGGAGTCTGTAAATAGAGGTCAGTGCTTTGGAGGAACATAAGGCAGGGAAAGGGAATATTTAAGGGTTTGAGTGTAGAGAGAGAGAGTGCAATTAGAAATAGCCTGGACACAGAGGACTTCACCAGGACTGATCACACATCTGATGGTGGAGAAGAATGAGCCAGGAGTGAAAACAGTATAGTATCTCTTTGGTCTAAATAGCATATCAACCAAGAATATTAGTTTTAGTCTGTGTATAAGATCCCTTAGTCTCCTTATTTTAGCCCAGTATGGTCTCACTTGTGCTTTTCTTCATAGCTATAGACTGTGCAAAAATGGATTAGAGATTCAACAGGTTGAAAATATTTACCTCATCTAATCTGTTAGTAACACAACCCTCTGCCTACCAGTGTGCACTGTCCAAAAGTTTTATTCCTTGTCTCAATGGTTAGCCTGACAGCCTCACTCTCTCAACTCTTCAGTTAAATCTGTCAAGTGAACAGAAGGATGTAAAATTTATCTCAGAGCTAACACAAACAGGCAGACAACTTCTTGGGTAAAATGTGAAGAGTTTCAAAACTTGCTCTTCATGTGAATGTCATATGAATAACCAAAATGTCCAGCCACAGAAATTTGGGTAAGTTCTACAGATGCAATGGAATTACAAAGAAGGAAGGGAATTTAAAACCATGTTTTAAATACAATTGTAATGAACTGGAAAGATGTTCATTTTATTAAAGATAATGATCACAGCAACTAATATCTCTTGGATATTTTGCTTCTTACACTCTTGTTTCCTCATCTATCAGAGGGACTAATAATGAAAATGACTTTATAGGTAACTGTGAGGTTTACATAATACATCTAAAAGTTAGTGCATCAATTAATATTAACTATATATAATAAATATAATGTACTAATAAATAGAATACATGTGATAAATGTTAGCTTTTCTCCTCCTCTTCATTATTGTTATTATTACCTTGTGCCAGACACCACAAGGTATGTGGTGTCAATAATAACTGACACAAGGTATGTGGTATCAATAATAATTGACACAATCTATGTGTCAATAATAATGTCCCCATTGAATAAATAAGGATATTAAACACAGGAAGTTTAGTAAGGTACCATATGTCACAGAGTGAGTAAGAGGTGGGATAGAAAGTCAAAGCGAGATAGTAAAGCTCACCATGACTGTGCTATAAGCCAAAAATATATTCAAGGTCAGCATAAACCCTACTGAGATTCTTAGGTCCATAAGGACAGAAACTGTGGCTTGCATTTACTATTATATAGAAATTTCTCACCACTCTGCATTAATACACAGGGAAAACCATAGTTAACTCTATTTACTAAGTGCTTATTTATGTCTGAAATGTCCAATATGAATTATTTCATATAACCCCCCATGAGTGACACTAATGCTATCCCATTTTTTTCAGATGAGAAAATTGAGTCAAAGATAATTTAAATAAATCACCCTGCATCACACAGGTCATAAGCAGCAGTGCCAGGACTAAAACTCAGGTCTATTGGATTCTTCATCACTGTGATTTTTCTGCTTAATCTGCTTAGCTAGCAACCCCAGGAACAACTACATAATGTTTTCATTAGCCCCCCTATTATGTGCATGGAGGTTAGAGGTTTTATGTAAATGTACAATAGTCTCCTCTTCTATTAATTACAATGTGTAAACAAGAAAAAATGCAGAGCTCAGTGGGAAGCTGAACACTAGCGCTCAAATGCCTGAAAGAACCAATTAGCTGAGGTCTACAGATCCCTTGTACTACTAAATGGTCAGCTAGTGCTATGGAAAACTGCACACTTCTACCGTAAGATCAATCTCTCTGCCATTTCCAATCTGTGTTATGCATGAATCATGCATTTTAGACTAGATAACATGGAGTAATGGCTTCAAAAACTCTCCCAGGCATAAAAATAGAAGCTTAGTGCTACTGGTATGGATTCCCCACTGTCTCAAAGTAACCATTTTCAGTCTTTTCAGAAAGAGCACACAGACTTTTTGCAGCAGCATTTTAGGCATTCTACTCTTCCTTGTAATTTTCTCAATTCATACTTCTTGCAGACTACAGGAAAGGATGTCTTTGGCCCGAAGGCCAAGGCTAAAACAAACAGAGCATCTCTCATAATGAGACATCCCAGAGCCTGGTAAGAAATGTACTCTGCCACTCAGTGCTCTGCAATAAGTGATCAATCTACTAACTTGGAGTTTCATTAGTGATTAGGCCAGAGCCAAGGGTCTACTCTACTGACATAAGTGATCAGTCAGCTAACTTGGAGTTTCATTAGTGATTAGGCCAGAGCCAAGAGTCTAACCCAGGTCTCTCAACCTTCAGAGGCCAAGAGCTCACTGTGCTGGTGAAATTCTCTAGAAGCCAGCAAGGTCATGTAAATGAGCGAAGCAGGCAAGGTGTAAGCAACAGGCAATGAAGCACAGGTGGCACTTGGGGAATGTGTGGTCCTTTCCAATACCTCTTCTAACGAAAGCAGTTGCTGTTCTGCTCCAGCTGACAGTTGCCATAAGCAAAACAGTCAGGTTTTGTTTTATCTTTCATTTTTATTTAAAGAAAAACAACAAATCAGGATTTTAGGTGAAATTTCAAAATTGTTCAATATTAGCAACTAATTTAGGAAAAAAAAAACAACAAAAAACACCATGTGGTATAAACACACATAACCAGATAAGGCCCATAGCTTATCTGCTTCATGGCTTATATTCTACTATATTGTCTTTTCGGCAGTGCTAGCAGAGCCCAGGCTACCACTAGCTGCTGCTAATGTTACCAGCAAACTTTTAACCCTTCATGGTGAGTTCAATAAGTTCTGATCTAAAAATAACTTAAGAACACATAATATGATAATAATAGCTTTCATTTATTGAGCCCCTATCATGTATTAACTGAGACAAAGGCTCTAAAGTGGGTATTCTTATTAACCTTATTTTACAGATAACAAAACTGAGGAAGAACCTGAGCAGGGGTATACTCTGTCCAAGGTCATACTGGTAGCAAGCAATAGAATTAGGTGTTTGTCTAAATATTCAGGTTTCAGATTACTCTGAACTACTATGTGAAATAAAATATCCAATTAGGCATACAGTTAGCAAAGAGACTACTGAGAGCAAGATTTCTGTTTATTGCCTGAAGGGATAAATACTGTTTGTTTGTTTGTTTGTTTGTTTAACTGCTAACAGGTTATAACATTAAGTGTATTCAGAAATAACACAATCTATGGACATTTGGTTTTATGGACATTTGGTTTATCACCAATCTATGGTGATATTTTTTGTTATTATTAAAAATGGACTGGCCAGGCACAGTGGCTCACACCTGTAATTCCAGCAGTTTGGGAGTCCGAGGCAGATAGATCACCTGAGGTCAAGAGTTCAAAAACAGCCTGGCCAACATGGTGAAACCTCGTCTCCACTAAAAAAAGTACAAAATTAGCTAAGCGTCATGGCAGGTGCCTGTAATTCCAGCTACTCAGGAGGCTGAGGCAGGAGAATCACTTGAACCCAGGAGGCAGAGATTGCAGTGAGCTGAGATCGCACCCTTGCACTCCAGCCTGGGCTACAAGAGCAAAACTCTGTCTCAAAAACAAACAAACAAACAACAACAACAAAGAAAAACAAACAAACAAAACCCTGGTCAATGTGACTTGAAATAAATGGACTCCATAAAATGCCAATGTCCTTTGCAAAAGTAACCCACCCTTCAGAAATTATTCTAAAGCTAATTTAAAATAGGAAAAAAGGTATTATCTCAGAAGTATTAACAGCATCCCATTTTTTTTTCAGTAGAAAACAAGATAAAAATAACCAAACTGCTCAGGAGAATAAGACTAAGTATTTATGATATACCAATATGGTGAAAGATTTGATTATTAAAAATGAATCCCTAATAATTATCGGTAACAGAATATATTTCTCTTATGAAACACTGAGAAAAGAGAAAGAGACAATTGCATCTGTGTTCTGATTAGAACTATGTAAAAATGGTAAAAAAAAATGTAAGCTAGAAGGAAAAACAAATTAAGCTTTGGGATCATTTCATGTTTAATTAATTGAATTATCAATAGTTTAGAAAAGAAAAGGGGTTTTCAACTGCTTTTATTGGTCCATTGTTGTAGTAGCATTTGCTGCAGCTGGATTTAACCCAATCCAAATTTGAATAAATACCCAAGGCATCACTCAGCTTAATCCAAGATTCTGGATTAACTTTTTACTGTCTCTGTTGAGCATAACCTCTTGTCGGTTTGCACATTTTCTGCAACAATTTCTACAGAGTAGTGTTTTGCATACATGGAAGAGCTATCTGGGAATAAACTGTCATCTGTGAATAACTACCATGAATATTTATAAGTTACAATGTATAGTTTCAAAGAAAGCCTCCATGTGGTTCTTAAAGTAAATACACTCTCATTTTAATTACTTCACTCTTGCTATCCCTAAGATGTATACAAAGCTTGCTCCTTCACATCCTTCAGGCCACTGACAAGAACTACCCTGGTCACTTTATATAAAACAGTAACAGCCCCCCCCAACACTCATATTGTATATTCATATGTTTATCTTCTGCCTTTCTCCAGTAGATTGTAATCCACATTAGGGCAGGATTTTGTCCTTGTTACTCAGTGTTAAGTCCCTCGCACCTTGAATAGTATATGGCACTTCACATATTACAGGCTGAGTATCCCTAATTTGAAAATCCCAAACTTGAAAAGCTCCAAGTTCTGAAACTTTTTGAGTGCTGACATGACACTAAAAGGAAATGCTCACTGGAACATTTTGGATTTCAGATTTTCACATATGAGATATTCAACCAGTGTGTCTTCTACAAATATTCCAAAATCCAAAAACACCCCAGATCCAAAAACACTCTGGTCCCAAGCATTTCAGATAAGGGATGCTCATTCTGTTATAGCATCTAACAGTAATTCAGTACCTCCTCTATCCCAGCCGCTATTCTAGCTGCTTTATTTGTATAAATTATGTATTATTTCTAATGACCCTGTAAATAGGTACTGTTATTATTTTCACTCACAGACTCCAATGCATATACAAGTAAAAAATCTGTCTAACTTACTGTAGTAGATAGACTCTAAGACGACGCCTGATTATCTCTACATCCTGGTATGCATGCCTTATTTAATTTCCTCTTTTCCAGTGTGAGTAGAATAGGTACGTTGATTCTAACCAATAGAGTATGGCAAAAGGTAATGGAATGTTACATCAATGATTACGTTACCTAATATTGTAACTCCTGTCTTGCTAGCAGACTCTACTGACTTTCTCTCTCTCTTTCTGACTTTGATGAAGTAAACTGCCATATGGAGAGGCCCACATGGCAAGAAACTGAGGGCAGACTCTAGCCTACAGCCATGAAGGAGCTCAGTCTGACAACCAGCAAAGAACGGAATCCTGCCAACACTCACATGAACTTAGAAGCAGATTTCTCCTTAGTCTGTCTCGTGCTTCTACAACAAAATACCTGAAACTGGGTAATTTATAAAGAATAGAAATTTATTTCTCACCATTCTGGAGGCTGGGAATTCCACCGTAAAAGCGGCATCAGGTTCAATTGTCTGGTGAGGGCTGCTCTCTGCTTCCAAGATGGCAACTTGAACACTGCATCCTCTGAATGAGAGGAATGTGGGGTCCTCACACGATACAATGTGAAAGGGCGAAAAAGAGACCCAACTCCCTCTTTCAAGCCCCTTTAGAAAGGCACCTAATCCCATTTACGTGGGAGGAGTCCTCACGACCTAAACACCTCTTAAAGGCCTTACCTCTTAATCTATCACATTAGAAACACCTGCATTAACTACGTAGTCGTGGAGAAAGATGAGTTCAGGTGGTTTGCAGGGACATGGATGAAACTGGAAATCATTGTTCTCAGAAAACTAGCACAACAACAGAAAACCGAACACCGCATGTTCTCACTCATGCGTGGGAGTTGAACAATGAGAACACATGGGCACAGGGAGGGGAACATAACACACTGGGGCCTGTCGGCGGTTGGGGGTGGGGGGCTCAGGGAGGGACTGCATTAGGATAAATACCTAACGTAGATGACAGATTGATGGGTGCATGGCACGTGTATACCTATGTAACAAACCTGCATGTTCTGCACATGTATCCCAGAACTTAAAGTATAATTTTTTAAAAAAAGAAAAGAGACAGAATGGATAAAGGAAAAAAAAGAAAAAAAGAAAAAGAAAAACCCCTGCATTAGTTTGCTGAAAATAATGGCCTCCAGCTTCATCCATGTTCCTGCAAAGGTCATAATCTTGTTTCTTTTTATGGCTGCATAGTATTCTGTGGTGTACATGTACCACATTTTGAAAAATCCAATCTATCATTGATGGGCATTTGGGTTGACTGAGGGAACAACACATACTAGGGCCTGACGGGGGTGGGTGATGGGTGGTGGAGAACATCAGGAAATACAGCTAATACATGCCAGGCTAAATATCTAGGTAACAGGCTGATTGGTGCAGCAAACCACCATGGCACACGTTTATCTGTGTAACAAACCTGCACATCCTGCACATGTACCCCGGAACTTATTTTATTTTATTTTTTGAAAAAGAAACACCTGAATTTTGGAGAGGACACATTCGAATCATAGCACCTCTTCATCAAACCTTAGGTAAGACTCTATCCCTGGCTGATGCCTTACTTACAGTTTTCTGAGAGACCCAGAAGCAGAGGGCTCAGATTCTTGATTTCCAAATTCTGGATCCACAGAAACTGTGAAATAATAACTGTGTGTTGCTTCAAGTTGCTAAGTTTGTGAAAATTTGTTATACAGAAATAGATAACATATAGTTACAGTAAGTTTTTTTATTCAAATGTAGGAAGTCTAGAATCTCTATTTTAAACCACTATGCTATATTGCCTCTCAAAAACTATTTGTGTGATTAATGAATTGATGGATGTACGGATGCATGGATGGATGGATGGATGGACATAATGGTAGCCTTTAGAGCTATGTTTTAAGATGCTAAAATAACCCTGATCCCTAATCCTTTCAGAGGCATTACAAGAAAAAGAAAACATCAGTAAACTCTCCGTCATGAACATAAGTTAAAAAATCCTAAACAAAATATTAGCAAAAGAAATCCGATGACTCATACAAATATAATACATTATGATCAAGTTGGGTTTATTCCAGGAATATAAGACTGTTTTATCAACTAAAAATCAATAAATTTAAACCACCACATTTATAAAATGAAGGAGAAAAATCATATGATTATCTCAATAGATGCAGGAAGAGTATTTGATAAAATCATATCTCCATTTGTGATTTTTCAAAGCCCTCTTAGCAAATTTGAAATAGGACAAAATATATTTTCATTTGTAATCTTTTAAAAAGCTTCAGGAAGAGAAGGGTATCTACATGGAACTACAGGAAATATCATACTTAATGATAAGTGTTGAAGGCTTCACTTGATTCTGGAAATGAGAAAAGGCAGTCCACTATTTCCACTTTACTCATCGTAGTAGCAGAAGTTCTAGATAGTGTTAAAGCAAGGTAAAAGACTGATAAGGAAATGGAGGATTAAAATTCCCAAAATTTGCTGGTGACATGATTACACAAGTGAAAAACAAAAGAATCTACATAGAAGCTATTAGAATTAGTAAAGTGATTTAGCAAGGTTTCTGGATACAAGATAAAGAACTCAATTTTACTTTTATATGTTAGCAAAAAGATATTTAAAAAAGGAAATTTAGAATGTAATTTATAAAAGCTCAATACACACCAAAATGCAGGATTAAATTTAATAAAATATGGACATGGCTGATATAAAAAACTATAAACCTTACTTCATTAGAAATAACCAATTTCACTTATACAACATCATCACTAGTAATTCACTAGCAGTTCCATTAGAGATATGACAGAGGCCATAACCAACATGACATGAAATACTGAAACATATGATCAGTTATCCATTTTTTTTTATATTTCTAGCACTTCAAATGTATAGAAAACGAAATGATGCAGGTTTTGACTTTTCTTCCTTCCATTTCTTCCAGTGGCAGTGTGTACTGGTTGCCTAGGAAACGGTTACAGCAGGGGACAGAACTGGCTGTACTATCACCCTGAGCTGGGCATAGTTTTCAGTGGTAGTTTGTTAGCTCTCAGCCCCCACGGAAGGGCACCTGTGCAGCTCTACTTGGTACCAGAGTCGATCATTTCCAAAAAGCAGAGGCTATATATTTTGCTGTTAGCATTTTGGCAAAAAGAAAGAAGAAAGGGGTTAATAATGGTAACTGAGGAGGAAAGCCTGAACAGGGGCTGTTGAAGGTAGAACTAAGATGCACAGGTGATGAGACTGCAGAATACAAAGAATGAGATACTTAAGTAAGCTTACTGATCACTTAACAGCATGCTCTGTGGCACTGCTGGCAGATGGGAATGGGAGTGTTATCCACAAAAGCAACTTGGAAAGTAACTCAGAAAGAGGAGGAAATTTTAACTATTATGTGCCAGGATGTATAACTACAGCACTATGTGTATTTTTAAAAATATTTTTTGTTTGTTTTGTATTCATTACATTAGTTTTTTTCTTTCTCTCTCTCTCTCTTCCCACCACCCCCTCAGATTCACACACACACAGAGTAATTACTGTCCTCGTGTTTGTTTTTTTTTTTTTTTCTTTTAATTTTTTAAAGAGATAGGTGTCTAACGCTGCCCAGGCTGGTCTCAAACTCTTGGGCTCAAGCAATCCTCTCCCGATCAACCTCCCAAGTAGCTGGGACCATAGGCATGAGCCACTGTTCCTGGCATGATCATAATTTTAAAGATAGGTAGTGTAAATTCAAAAAGGTTAAATGGCTTGCTTAAGGTCACCTAATTATTAAGCAATGAAGTTGTAATTAAATCCCAATTACAGCCCTTATAGACCCTTATCAGGCTGTCTCCAAAGCTGGGACATGTTTTGGGACATAGATAGAGGAAAGGGAGGCAAAGGCCACTACAGAAATAAAAAAATGAAAAACTATACCATGCTGACAAATAAGAAGGAAACTGGCGAGGCTGGAATATAGAGGGTGTAGGGCACACAAAGTTTAAAAAGTTATAGGACAAAGTAAGAAGGATCTCAAATGCCAAACTCCAGAGCTGGTTTTTACTCTGTAACTACACTGTCCATTACAGTCCCCATGCATGGCCATGTAGGTAGTCTGAACTGGCATGGGCTTTGGGCATAATATTGACATTGGATTTCTAAGACTTAATGTGAAAAGAAAAACTCATGCAAAATACCTGATTAGTAATTTTTATATTAGTTCACATTGACATAATATTTTGGATGTACTTGATTAGATAAAATATATTATTAAAATTAATTTTACCTTTTTTTAGATTTATTTTTTAATATGGCTTCTAAAAAATTAAAATTACATTTATGGTTCACATTGTATTCCTATTGGTCACTGATGGGATGCGTTATAAAGCATGGGAAGGGTAAGGCTGGGACTGGCTGCTGCTGGGACTAACCTTTTTCCTTACATTCTTTCTCTCTCTCTACCCCATATTATTATTTTGTTATTATTATTTTCAACCTCCAGCCTCCTTAGGAATAGGCTACTCAAGACTTTCATCCTGCTAGGAAAAACTCTGAAATAAAAATAATTTAACCAAACTCTTTTGCAAGAAATAAGGATGGATCCATTTAGCACCCAGAGAGCATTTACATCTTAAAGAAAAAAGTACCTGTGGGGAACAAAGCAATAACAATGGTTTTGTAAGAAAAATAGGTTTCTAAAGCCTTTACCCCTCCAGAAACAGCATTCAAGCAGGGAGCTCTGGCTTCCAAAATCACAGAGGAGGCAGTCTCAGAGCAGTCACCCAGTGACTCACTCTTGTTTGCCCTATGATGCTCCAGCCACTCTGACCTTGATATTTCATATGGTACCAAGAAATTTCTCATCTCATCATCAAAATGGCAACCACCAGAAGGCAGCAATCACTCCAAAACTGAGTGGCTTGAGCTGGCTTGCTAGAGTTAGTACAAGAAAAAGAAAAGTAAGCAATAAACTCATATTTGATTGTTATTCAGGCTTTCCCATTTTAGTTGAGCTTTGACATTTTGGTATACATATAAATGTCTTTAGTGTACATGGACATTTTTCATGGGTTTTCTTTTTCTCTCAGAGATGATGTTGTAGAGCAGTAAGGTGCATAGGGGACACATGGTCCTAAAGGGTTTTGCAAAAACTGACTTGGAACTCCCTCTATTTAATAAAGGTGGTGAGAGTTGTAAGGCCAGTCAAAGGATGGAGAGGAGCTATTAACTGGATAGTGTGATGCTAAGCAAACAGCACTGGACTGGCAACCAAGAGACCTGGATTCCAACTAAGAAGCTGTACAGCCTTGGGGAATTACTAACTCTTCTACACCCTACATACCTTCTGTCGGATGAAGATCTTCTAAATTGATGGTGTTCAACCTTTGTTCACCTTCCAGGCATGAAACAGATGAGATGCTCCCTACTGTAGGCTGAGTGTTTGTTTCTCCTCCAAATTCATATGTTGAAATCTATTTCCCAGTGGGATGGTATAACAGAGGCCCCAGAGACCTCCCTCACCCCTCCTGCCATATGAGGACACAGTGACAAGGCGCCATCTATGACTAAGGAAGTGGGCCGTCACCAGACACTGAATCTGTCCGTGCCTTGATCTTGGACTTCTAAGTCTCCCTAACTGTGAAAAATGAATTTCTATTGTTTATAAGTCACCTAGCCTATGGTATTCTTGTTATAGAAGCCCAACAAAATAAGACACTCCATTCAGGAATAGTCGCTCCTAATGAAAAAAAAGATTATGAGCACCTCCTATTGGCAGGCATTTATTGTGCATTACGGCAGTGATTTTCAGCTGAAGAAACACGAGCCTTGGGCTTCGAAATCTCCAGGTATATAATCTCACTTTCAGAATCATAGAGACTATCTCATTTCTAAGATTTTTTTTCTGGTGTTATGAAGATGAAGGAAATATCTGAGAGTCCTTCAACTAGAATTTCATAACAGTACATTCCTTTTCTCCATTTCTTCTTACTCTCATTTCTCCAATCCATATACCTCACTCGTGGAGACTACTTCCTGATGGTTGTTGATTTGAATAAATCACTGAGGACACTATGCTCCCATGAAGCAAACCTGGTTAAGCCAATTTAGTCCACAGTTTCTCCAGTGTGGCAAAATGATTTTGATCGGGTAGCTTTCTGATACATAGTTTTCTTCCTGAAGATGTCCTCCATTCTAGTACTCTAGTCTTGATCCACTAGAAAGAACAGAGTAAGTCTATTGTTCATAGTAAATACTCAACCTTTAAACATTTCACTCTCTTTTGTCATCCTGTGTCACTCTGTAATTTTAAATTAGGTCAGCTAGCATTTTCTGAACACCTTTTCTATGTAAGATTTTGGAAGAATATAAAGCCAATGTGTGAGAAGTGCTGAAATGTATAGATGCTAGAAGATCAAGACTCTAGACCATGACCTGAGGTAATACAAAATTCATTTTTACACTAAACTTCAGAAATACGAAATTTATATTGATCCCATGAAGCTCCATCCATAGCAGGTTCTTGTCTACTAGGTGAATCGCTATTAAAAGGTCAAGAGAAGCTGTAAAATTTCTTGTATTCTTGACAGTCCTCTACAAGGAAGGTGAACAAAACTGTAATATGTTTCAGTCATGAAGTAGTCAGATCTGAAGACTGCATGCTTTTCAAATAACATAATATCCTAAAAAATCTAGGCTTGAAATAGGTAAGGAAATGCCTTGGATAATATTCACATTGAAAAAATAAAAGAGAGTTTATTTGTAGCTAGGAATATTAGACAAAACTGCATAAGAAAATATTCTGGCTCTATGACATTCTTAAGAATTAGTATCTGAGATGGTTTCCAGAAAGCAGGTAGGATTTAGGAAGAGGAGGAGTTGGGATGTTTCCACAAAAGGAAATAAAATCAGCAAAACACAATAATCAGAAAGTAGAGGTAAGCCTTGTAAAACAGTTTGTTGACTGGTTTGGCTGGGCAGAGGGGTCAAGCTGAGGTGTAATAAGCAATATAAATTAAGGACTGGATCTTTTGAGTACTCTGAATGTCAACAGAAAAGATCTATTTTATTATGTAAGGAATACATTTTCTGATTAAGAGAATACCAATTTAGCACTGGACCAAAAAATGCTGTGTTAGTAGTTGTGCTGTATTAATCAAATATTAGGTAACAGAAGAGCAATTTAGATCTCAAAATTGGTAGAGAACTTGAAGTTCTTCTACTCCAAAAATAAGTAGTGTTTGCTTGCTTTAGATGGAATAGAGAAATTAGCAAATCAAAGGACATTAGAAAGGATAAAAGTTATAGAACTAAGGGGGACAGACACAACAAGAAGGAAAATATGGTATCTATCACTAGAAAGACTCTTGTCTACTTCCTTTTATGGAGCTAGTTGTTAAGTGTGAAGAAAGAAAAAAGGAGTAAATTCCAGCCCTGGACATCATAAGAGATGTTCCCTCAGCAGCATTTGTACATACGCACATTTGGTTCCTAGTTCTGCATATCGACACACCTCTTTAAAGGAAAACAAAATGCCCAAATTGCCATTTTTAACTAGTAAGCTCTCTTTCAGCTGAGTTACCCTGTTGCCAAAAACACCCTTTTGCTCTTTTTGGAATTTTAATGTTTTCTTTTTGAGCCCTTTTTACTGGTAGAAGAGATAAGATTTCACAAGCTAATTGAATGCGTGCAGCATAACTGTTAAGAGCCTCCCTGTTGAAATCCACGGAGCTGAAAATACTTTCTTTTCAGCTCTTCTAACAACATGGAAAAAAAAAAAGAGTCTTAGTTTCTAAATGAAACTGCTCAAAGAGAGGAAAAACCTAGTAAAACAAATCAGTAATCTCTCACTGGTTTTCTTAAATGATAAAGTAATGAATTTAAAATTCCCCATCCGATTGCTATGATGTGAGTTATTTAATGGCACAATGGCTCAGAACCCAAGACACCTGGATTACAACACTTGGTTTAGTCATTAATTTTTGCGGGGGATTGGGGGTTGGGAAGGGTAGACTTAGAAATGTATTTTTACCTCTCTCAACAACAAGGCTTAGTAAAATGAGGTAAAATTACTTTCTATTTTCTGTTAAAATAATGAGAGACTCGATTCAGAACATGAAAAACATGAAGAAATTTTAAGAAAGCTTTCATGTACATGCTGGAGAAATGATTTTTTATAATCTTGTCTAAATATGTAAGGACATATATGGATGTATAACACAAATACACACAAACACTTAAATAGTATGTCTTAGTTCTATGAATTTGAAGGCCAAGAAGAACCTCCAGTTTGTTTAAACAGATTCCCATGTTAATTTAATAGAGAGATAGAATTTGAAGATAACTGTATTTACAGATGGGGATGTTATCAGGTCTACTAATTTGTGGAAAAGAGTAGATAAGTAGAAGCTTGACAGGTTATAGAGAAGTTATCTCCATAAAGTACGGGCTGATCAGATGCTTTCAAAGTTTTAAAGTTTGTCTTGACAGGAACATTGTTTTCTTGGAGATCAAACTCATTGATTATAGAATGCTCTTTAAAATCTAAATGGATTTAAGAAGAAACTGGTGGCTTATTTAATATCCACTTATAAGTGGTTGCAAACACAGATGAACTCCATGTTCTACTAGGAAACACTGAAAGACAAAGAATTTCCAAAAGCACTGCCAGGTTTCCAGTTGGCTGGTGTCAGGGTGACACTGCACTTCCTTCAGCAGCAGTGACTGAGGAATCACACCAAAGAAACAAAATGAGAAAAAAATGAGAGACTTCAAAGAGATAACCAAAAATAAAAAAAATTACCTCATGCAAAAGCAAACTCTAAGAAGTAGAACCAAGTAATATAAAACGATCTTTTCCCTTAAACATAAATGAGGCCATCTACCAAGATATAGAACTTGAGTGATAGAGTCATTTTTAAACAAAGACTTAGAAACAATTTTTTTTATTTAGTCTCTTTTACACTGCAATTTATTTTTCGTATAGTGATTGAGAGGGAAAAAAAGATTTAGTAGAAAGCTATGTAGCTTGGAAATACGATTACTTGGGGATAAGTTTATTCTATTGAAGGGAAAGTAGTAAGAATATGCATATAGTGGATGAGACTAGTTACCTAAGAGAGATACTAAGGAATATCCCCCAAAATGGATGTTTCTCAAACTTGATTGTTCATTTGAATCCCCTACGAATCTGGTTAAAATGCAGATTCTAATTTACCAGCTCTGGGATTGGGCTGAGATTCTGCATTTCTAAAAATGCTCCTCGGTGATCCTGATGTTCAGCATCCTTTCACCACATGTTGTTAGAAATAAACAGAAACAATTAAAATTATTAGAATAGTCAGCCCTAAAAAATTAACCCAATTATTGGGCCTGAATGGCAGGACTGCTCCACTGTAGAGACAGATGTATCAAGCACCCAGAGTTGGAAGCCACAAACATTAAGATTATTAAGTGGATTTCCTCTTATCTCATGACATTATACTAACTGCCTTCTGATTATAATTTGATTTCTTGTGCAGGATTTCCTCTAAAGCAAATTGTGCTGGTTAGTCAACCCAGCTCCGCAGGAGGATGACAGTACGGAAAGAGATTGGGTTTTGAATCAGACAGAATAGGATCTGTTAGAAACATTGTTAATGATGATGAGTGGTGAAAACAAGGTGAAGATGATGATGACGATAGTGACAATAGGCATTTTACTGTGTGCCTACCATGTGCCAGATACTGTGCTTAGTGATTTACACATATTAGATCAATCTTAGGACTTAATTCTGTCACCCCTGACAGATAAGAAAACCCAAAGTTATAAAGATAGTAATGGTCTGTAGAGACTTAAATTCATCACTTTCCAGTTCCAAATTGATTTTCTGTGCTAATATATACATCCCAGCAGGAAAAGAACCTTTCATTATAATTGTTACTAAAGTAGGCACTCAGTAAATGGTAATTATTTGTTCAACTTATTATATAGAGTTTATCTGTGTGGTTATATTTGAATCCCTTGTGCATTTGGTTCACATGAGTCAGACTTCATAGCCTTATCAACTTGGATAATACTGACTTCTTGAATCTGTAAAGCTGAGGACTAAACTCCTAATTATGGTAAAGCCACTCCAGGGAGTCTATCTGAGCAATTATTTTAAAAATTCAACCCAGACAAGTGAAACATTTCTCAGATATTTACACCAAATAATTATTATTTTTTCTATCTATAGGTTTTTTCTGCAACTGAAAAATATAAATCCATCCATTTGAGCTTGGCTAGATATTTTCCTTATAAAGGGAATTTAGGTTTTTCCCTCTTATTTTTAACTTAACAATTTCTAAAGTAATTGTTGGAGTCCTAGCTCCAATTCACACAGACAGCTTGAAAGTGGATGTGATGAAAAGTATGTATTGGCAACGGCATTAGACATATGGATCTTAGTGGATGTTGGAAATGGTCAAGCACATACCACAACTTAGCAAAGATCTCATTTCATGAAGGTTATTGTCAATAGCCTTTTATGATGTCATATCTCTAAAGGATATTGTGTGCCCAAACCAGATATTTGTATATAAAAGACAAGCAGTGATCAAATGGTTCCTCCCATTTGCCTGACTACTGAAGAGCCCATCCTAAGACAGCAGACAGGCTAAATGAATGGTCAGTTATAAAAAGCTAACCATAGAGTGAAGATCCAGTTTCAAGTAAATGGATTAAAATATAGAGAAACCAGCTAAGAGTAAGATTTAGCGTGGATGATATTTTCCCCTTAGCCATCTAATAAAAAACTTCAGTGACTTTAATCTAATTCTTGTGCTGAGAAGGCTGAGCATGTCCTGCCAGTTTTTAGTTCAGCCCAAGAAAAGAAAGGTCAGTGTTTCTCTGTCACTATTCAAATCAAATGCACCTTTTTTGGTTTAGCATTTTCTAAGAGGTCTTCTTCTTAAATTTCCATTTGTACAAAACACAGCTATTTGATTTGTTTTGATTATTTTTTTATTTACTATGCACATACTCACTCTAGAGGAATAAGAAACTTTTCAGTTAAAAGTACCTTGCCTTTGTGCATGCAAAAAACCTTACATTGACGTAGTCAGGGCAGAGAAGGGCAGAGAGCTCCACATGGACTGACTAATGGGTACCACAGGGTTCACATGCTTTGACTTTTCCTAAAGTAGTGCAGGGGGTCAGAATCATGGTGAAAAGACTCATGACTGCTACCACCATCACCTTAAGCCATCTAGCAGTAGGACAACAACATGTGTCTCTAATGATGATCTGAATTAATAAATAGCAGCTATAGTTAACCAATAACAAGATAATACATAAACTGAAGTCACTAGGTCCCCTGGAAGGCTTCCTGGTATTATTGACACCTCTGTTCAATTTTACCTATTTCACTTCCCCCTTCTTGTTCCATTTTACATCCACATACTTGCATTTTTCCTTCTCACTATATTTGATTTAGTTCTGTGAAGAAATGGATCAGCTGATATTCATAATCTTCTGCTCTCAATATCAAAGTATATACATAGGTAGATTCCATCAGAGATGAAGAGAAAGTTGTAAAAGCAGTGTAATATACTGGGCAGTCAGTCTGGAGGGGGCATGCTTTTCAATACAGAGTCTCCAAAAATTATTTTCAGTCAATCTAGTTTTGATGGAGTGCGATAATTTTTTTTTTTTAAATAGGATTATACTGCCCTCTGGAAGACTTTATTTTGCAGTCTCTTAAAAATATGCAATGATTACCATTGTTGATTATACATTAGATTCATATAAGTACATTTTAAAAGTAAGAACATCTGAGATTCATATAGCATCTTTTGAATTGGACTCTAAAGGGTTTGGGGCAGGGCATCTGTACTTTGAAAAGGCATTACAGGTAATTCTGGAAAGTGACTAGAACACAGAATGATTTGCTCTTTCAAACTGAATTCCTTGTTCTAAGCTGATTGTAACACTACATAAAGCTTGGCCTTAAAATAAGTCTCAGCAAACTAACACAGGAACAGAAAACCAAACACCACATGTTCTCCCTCATAAGTGGGAGCTGAACAATGAGAACACATGGACACAGGGAGGGCATCATCACACACTGGGGCCTGTCAGGGGGTGGGGGGCTAGGGGAGGGATAGTATTAGGAGAAATACCTAAGGTAGATGATGGGTTGATGGCTGTAGCACCACCATGGCACGTGTATACCTAGGTAACAAACCTGCACATTCTGCACATGTATCTCAGAACTTAAAGTATAATAAATAAATAAATAAATAAATAAATAAATAAAATACAGTTTCAATGTTTTTCCTTAAAAGTATAATTAAAATCAAAGCCACTTTTACATAATGCTAGGTGTTAGTATTATGGAATAAATGGTGGTCAATATTGTCAAAATCAATGACCTTTTTATAAGTTCCTTAATTAATAATATATTAAAGGATACTATGGCATTATGTTTTTCTAAAAATTTAATGAATATAAATTTACATTTTTATTATCCAAAGAAAAAGAGACTCACACAAAAGTTTAAAAAGAAGCCATGATGGGTATTAAAGAAAATTTGGTTTTCCTGGAAAAGTCACACACTTTTATGAGCACATAGAAAACTTTAATATTTTTATATGGCTCCATGTCTTAAATATCTAGTATAACTTAGGAGGTTGAGAATGGAGGATCCCGTGAGCCCAGGAGATCAAGGCTGGGAAGAGCTATGATCATGCCATTGTACTCCAGCCTGGTCAACAGAGTGAGACCGTGTCTCAAAAACAAACAAACAAACAAAAATGTCTACCTTTCAGTTGCATGCCAGTTAAGGACTAGATGTCCAAAATGTGAATCCACTTCACAATTTTGTAACCTTTATAGTTAATTTTTATTTCAGTTTTTTAAAAATAACTTACTCTTGCTACAGAGACAGAAAAGTGACCATGTAAACTTATGAACTTGTTAAAACAGATCTAAGATTTCTAAATAATGCTATGTTTCCAGAAAAATATCTAGAAAATTTATGAGGCAAAACTAGAAATTGATTAATGTAATTTCAATAGATTGATTAGAATTAGTGAAATCAAACAAAAATAAGTTTTGAAGGTGATTTTTACCACTAAAAATCCAATGTAAGGAATAATACACAATGTTTCTGCTTGCACTTTTGTTCCTAGAATGACTTACATCAGAGATTCTGTCTTAATAAGAACAAGCAGTGGCTAATAGGTAACAATCTGGTATTTCAGAAGTAACTAGATGATAATTATCATGCATGAGATACGTTTAACCTAGATAACTCTTAACTATTCCTAAATCAGAAATGCTAAGAAGAAAAAAACCTCTTAAATTTTTCACCATGGACCTGAGAGCTCTCAATAATTCCACGAACAAGATTTCAAAAACATCTTACTAGTAATTTAATGAGTTACATAGACCATGACTCAGAGGCTGGAGCAATTCTCAGTCACTATTTTACTAATTTAAGTTAGGTAGGGTTTTCTCTTATGTGGGTGTCAATTAAGTTGCACTTGGTACAAAGATAAAGTAGAGCAAAACAATGACTACAAATGCCACGAAGTATAATCATGGTACCTATACTGTTAAACAAGGTTTAATGAGATAATATAGGGAAAGTCTTTATCGTGGTTCATGCCATGTAGCATGGGCTAAATAAATGCTAATGAGGATGGTGGTGACGTTAGTGGTGGCAGTGCACCTGTTGTTTGGGGAGTCTTTTGTCTTTGATATCATATACCAAAAAATTGTCTACACATTTCCAGCAATAAGACACCCCAGAATTGTATTTATTTATTATATTACTTAAAAGACTATTCCTTTTTATTGGAGCTGAGAATGCTGATAAGTGCCTTTAAATATACTATAGCTCCAATGACACATTTTCCTTAAATTCCTTTACTCGATATTTTAAGTGAGCCATAACCTGCTCTTCGCTAGTGTCTTAGAACAAAAAATGCCTGAGTGGTTGGTTATTTTGCTAGACCATGGTTTGATGACATAGCAAATTGATTCGTTCAGAGACACATCTCACCTCTATGGCCATAGCTTATCATGAAACGTGTTGCTTGCTCTAAAATAAGAGGGCCAAGCAAGAGTATGTGGATGGCTCAACCACCTACTACTAAAGGAAACAACTTAAATTGTGCAGAGGGTGAATTCTATGATGGGAGGAAAAAATGTTATTGTCATAGCAAATACAGGACTAAAAAAATGTGCAGGTTTAGCAGGATCTGTCTATACAAAGACGTGCTAACATTAGCAGTGCTGTAGCTTGGGCCTTTCCCACCCTATTTCCTGCAGAAATAATCTGCAATACTCTGTGAAAACACCGGTGTCAAGAAGATCCCATTCACAACATAAATGTGATGGTGGCATCCACACTGGCATCTACTACTGTCATTAGGGATATTTGCAAAGACAACATTCATCAAAGACCAGCCACCCACATTAAAAATTCTAGGCAATTTAAAATTTATCTTATAATTAAATAGTCTTTAAAAAAAATTCATGACCCCACTTTATTTTCCCAACTTCCACTAGACAGTCTTTGATGAATGAAAAAAATCTGGGTAGGTATCCTTTCTAACAACTGAAAAGAGGTAGGGAGGGCGTGTCAAATATGCTGTTATCGGGATGGTTACACCTTCACTGTGGCTATTAGCTTTCTTTTCAGAAAGGGAAAAAGCAACAACAAAAGCTTTTCTCTGATTAATGTTTCAACTTTGATTTAATTCTGATATTCATGAAAAGAAGCACAGTGTAGGGGAGAAAGAATGGCAGAATAAAAGGATATTTCTATTAGGAACCTACAGAATAATCTTGAACAAGTCACCGTATATGTGATCCTAGCTTCTCTTCTGCAAAGTCTGAAAAATCATCCTTTAAAAATATTCAAAGGAACTTAAAGAAACAGTGTAAGTTACTTAACATTTCCAGGGTGGGTGTTGTCAAAGAAGGTAAACAAAGCTAAAAGATTAAGGGATTCTTGAATTTTGTATTAAGTGCCTCTAAAATATAGATGGAAATAATAATAGTAATCATGAAAGCTATCCTTTACTGAGGACTTACTATGCACCAAGTACCATATTAAGCATTTTATATGTGTATTATTTGATTTCATGATTAAACAATCCCATGATGTATGAATCCATTTATAGGTGAGAAAATTAAGGTTTAGTCATGTCACAAATCTGTAAAAATCATACAATTAATAAATGGAAAAATAAGACTCTAATTTATGCATCTGAGTCTGAAATCTGCTATGCCATTCCTATGCCCAGACATTTGCTACCATGCTCAGAGGGAGGGTCCCTATAACTGTCAGCATCTGAGCCTACACAGCACAGATGAAAGACCCTTAATCTGTTTTTTGATATCTTTAATCAAAACAGACAAGTAATACTGGCTTGATTATCTCCCCCACCCAAGCCTTCCCATAGATGACACAGCCTGTCTCCTTTGAAAGTTTTAATATTATGAAGACCTGGAAACAAAGAAGTTTTCATCAGATTCTTACATTGATTAGTAACTATCTCAAAGCAATATGTGTGAGACAGAAAAATTATACAACATGGAGAATAAATTGGGACATCCATCCAGTTGGAAACAGGATGTTAGGCTATTCTGATGTAGAGCGTGTAGTTGATTTTCACATTTGTTGTATTGTATTGTTCAGTTATAATTTTATATGGAAGTTATATATGGGTAAATGAGATTTTAAACCTCAATTTATTTATAAAAATACAGAATAGAATGACAGATTTTATTTTTTAATAATTTTTCTGGGTACATAGTAGCTGTATGTATTTCTGAGGTACATGATATTTTTGGATACAGGCATGCAAAGTGTAATCATCACATCACGGGAAGTTGGGTATTCATCCCCTCAAGCATTTATCCTTTGTGGGTACAAACAATCCAATTATACTCATTTAGTTGTATTTAAGTGTACAATTAAATTATTATTGGCTACAGTCCCCCTGTTGTGTTATCAAGTATCAGGTCTTATTCAGTCTTTCTAATTTTTTTTTGTGCCCATTAACCGTCCCCACCTCCCTGCCCCACCACGACCCTTCCTAGCTTTGTAACCATCTTTCTCCTACCTCAATGAGTTTAATTATTTTGATATTTTGATATTTAGAACCAACAAATAAGCGAGAACATATACTGTTTATCTTTCTGTGTCTGGCTTACTTCACTTAACATAATGACCTTCAGTTCCATCCATGTTGTTGTAAATGACTGGATCTCATCCTTTCTTATGGCAGAATAGTTGGATACTTATATCCACTGGATATAGATACCACATTGTCTTTATCCATTCATTTATTGATGGACACTTAGGTTGCTCCCAAATCTTGGCTATTGTAAATAGTGCTGCAACAAAATGGGATTCCTGTTATCACTTTGATTTACTGATTTCCTTTCTTTTGGGTATATACCCAGCAGTGGGATTGCCAGATGATATGGTATCTCTATTTTCAGGTTTTTGAGGAAACTTCAAACTGTTCTCCATATTGGTTGCACTAATTTACATTCCCACCAACAGTGTACAAGGGTTATCTTTTCTCCACATCCTCGCCAGCATTTGTTATTGCCTGACTTTTGGATAAAAGCCATTTTAACTGAGGTGAGATGATATCTCATTGTAGCATTTGCATTTCTCTGATGATCAGTGATGTTGATCACTTTTTTATAAGTCTGTTTGCCATTATTGCATGTCTTCTATTGACAAATGTCTATTCAGATCTTTTGCCCAGTTTTTAATCACATTATTATATTTTTTTCCTGTAGAGTTGTTTGAGCTCATTCTATATTCTTGTTATTAATCCCTTGTCAGAAGGAGAGTTTGAAAATATTTTCTCCCATTCTATGGGTCGTATCTTGACCCATTGTTGTTGATTGTCTTTCTATTGCTGTGCAGAAGCTTTTTAACTTGATGTGATACCATTTATTCATTTTTTGCTTTGGCTTGTGTGGTATTCCTCAAGAAATTTTTTTGCCCAGATCAATGTCCTAGGGAGTTTCTCTAATGTTTTCTTGCAGTAGTTTCACGGTTTGAGGTCTTAGCTTTAATTGTTAATCTATTTTATTTTTGTGTAAGATGAGAGAGAGGGATTAAGGATCATTCTTCTGCATATGAACATCCAGTTTTCCTCACACCATTTATTGAAGAGACTATCTTTTCCCCAATGAATGTTCTTGGCACCTTTGTTGAAAATTAGTTCATTGTAGATGTGTGAATTTGTTTCTGAATTCTCTATCTATTCCATTGGTCTTTGTGTCTGTTTTATTTTGTTGTTGTTGTTTGTTTTGTTTGTTTGTTTTGCCAGTACCACTGTTTTAGTTACTAAACCTGTGTAGTATAATTTGAAATCAGGTAATATGATTCTTCCAGTTTTGTTATTTTTCCTCAGGATAACTTTGGCTATTTTGGGTATTTCTGATTTCATGTAAATTTTAGGATTTTTTTTTCTATTTCTGTGAAGGATGGCATTGGTATTTTCATAGGGATTGCATTGAACCTGTAGATTGATCTGGGTAGTGTTTGGTTTGGGTAGTATAGGCATTTTAACAATATTTATTCTTCCAAGTCAAGAACATGGAATATCTTTCCATTTTTTGGTTTGTGTCCTCTTCAATTTCTTTCTTCAGTATTTTATAGTTTTCATTGTAGGTATCTGTCCCTTCTTTGTTAATTCCTAGGTACTTAATTTTATTTGTGGCTATTATAACTGGGAATATTTTTAAAATTTCCTTTTCAGATTGTTCACTGTTGGCATATAGAACCACTGCTCAAGGAAATAGGAGAGGACACAAACAAATGGAAAAACATTCCATGTTCATGGATAGGAAGAATCAATATCATGAAAATGGCCATACTGCCCAAGGTAATTTATAGATTAAATGCTATCCCCATCAAGCTACCATTGACTTTCTTCTCAGAATTAGGAAAAAAACTACTTTAAATTTCAAATGGAACCAAAAAAGGGCCTGCATAGCCAAGACAATCCTAAGCCAAAAGAACAAAGCTGGAGGCATCATGCTACCTGATTTAAACTATACTACAAGGCTACAGTAATCAAAACAGCATGGTACTGGTACCAAAACAGATCTACAGACCAATGGAACAGAACCAAGGGCTCAGAAATAATACCACACATCTACAACCATCTGATCTTTGACAAACCTGACACAAACAAGCAATGGGGAAAGGATTCCCTATTTAATAAATGATGTTGGGAGAAATGGCTACCCATATGCAGAAAACATAGACTGGATCCCCTTCCTTACATCTTATAGAAATATGAACTTAAGATCTATCAAAGACTTAGATGTAAAATCTAAAACCATAAAAACCCTAGAAGAAAACCTAGGCAACACCATTCAGGACATAGGCATGAGCAAAGACTTCATGACTAAAACACCAAAATGCCATGGCAATAAAAGCCAAAATTGACAAATGGGATCTAATTAAACTAAAGAGCTTCTGCACAGCAAAAGAAACTATTATCAGAAAGAACAGGCAACCTACAGAATGGGAGAACAGTTTTGCAATCTATCCATCTGAAAAAGGGCTAATATCCAGAATCTACAAAGAACTCAAACAAATTACAAGACAAAAAAAAAAAAACTCATTGAAAAGTGAGCAAAGGATATGAAGACACTTCTCAAAAGAAGACATTTATGCAGCCAACAAACATATGGAAAAAAACCTCATCACCACTGATGATGGGAAATGCAAATCAAAACCACAATGAGGTACCATGTCACACCAGTTAGAATGGTGATCATTAAAAAGTCAGGAAACAACAGATGCTGGAGAAGATGTGGAGAAATAGGATCACTTCTACACTGTTGGTGGGAATGTAAATTAGTTCAACCATTGTGGAAGACAGTGTGGAGATTCCTCAAAGGTCTAGAATCAGAAATACCATTTGGCCCAGCAATCCCATTACTAGGTATATACCCAAAGGATTATAAATCATTCTACTATAAAGACACATGCACACATATGTTTATTGAAGCACTGTTCACAATAGCAAAGGCTTGGAACCAAACCAAATGACCATCAATGATAGACTGGATGAAGAAAATGTGGCACATATACACCATGGAATATTATGCAGCCACAAAATGGATGAGTTAATGTCCTTTGCAGAGACGTGAATGAAACTGGAAACCATCATTCTCAGCAAACTAACACAGGAACAGAAAACCAAACACCACACGTTCTCACTCATAAGTAGGAGTTGAACAATAAGAACACATTGTCACAGGGAGGGGAACATCACACACCAGGGCCTATCAGAGGATGAGGGGCTAGGGGAGGGATAGCATTAGGGGATAAAGCTAATGTAGATGATGGGTTGATGGGTGCACCAAACCGCCATGGTACGTGTATACCTATGCAACAAACCTGCACGTTCTGCACATGTATTCCAGAATTTAAAGTATATATAAAACAAGAAATGCTACCGATTTTTGTATGTCGATTTCTTATTCTGCAACTTGCTGAATTTGCTTATCAGTTCCAATAGTTTTCTTGTAGAGTCTTTAGGTTTTTCCAAATATAAGATCATATCATCTGCAAACAAGGATAATTTAACTTCTTCCTTTCCAATTTAGATGCTCTTTCTTTCTTTCTCATCTGATCTCTCACTAAGGCTTCCAGTACAATGTTGAGTAATAGTGGTGAAAGTAGGCCTCCTTTCTAAAAACTGAAAAGAAGCTTTCAGTTTTTTCCCATTCAGTATGACACTAATTGTGGGTCTGTAGTGTGTGGCTTTTATTACATTGAGGTATGTTCATTCCATACAGAATGAGAGTTATTTAGCATCCTATCCAAGTTTTTACAGACAGAACCCAGGTACCCCATCCCCCACTACCAATATTTACCGAGATCTCCTGGACTCAGGGTTCCTTTATCATCTATGTTAGTGAATTGGGATGTTTGAGCTTTTAATGGCCTTGTCATTAAGTCAGTCTGTCTTAGGGAGGGTACATTGTGGACTGGCTGAGGCCATGTGATTCTGACTGGATGAATTCACGTAACTGGTCCAGCTCCACTTGTGGAAACTTCCATAACTCTACTATATGAATGATATGGCAAATTCATTATGAATTCAAATAATGAACTCAGCACAGTGATTAGCACTGAAGTGATCAAAATGATTTATGGTTATTATTATATGACCCTAAGTTTTATCCTTCCTCCTCCTAACTCCATGGTATTTATGTTCCTTAAAATTAAATTTACTTGGTTGTATCTTGCTCTTGCCTTTTCTACAGAGAGTAAGCTCATTTAGGGCAGAAGCTGTGCCTTATAATTATCCATCCAATTTAGCAATTCTCTTCATTTCTTGGTACTCCACTGAGACTCTCTAGAGAGAATGTGTACTCAGCTTAAAGATACACATACATGGTGGCACAACAGTGGCTCACATCTGTAATCCCAGAACTTTGGGAGACTGAGGCAGCCAGATCACTTGAAGTCAGGAGTTTAAGACCAGCCTGGCCAACATGATGAAACCTCATCTTTACTAAAAATACAACAATTAGCTGGGCGTGGTAGTGCATGCCTGTAGTCTCAGCCATTTGGGAAGCTAAGGCAGGAGAATCGCTTGATCCTGGAAGGCGGAGGTTACAATGAGTCAAGATCATGCCACCGCACTCCAGCCTGGGTGCCAGAGCAAGACTTCATCTAAAAAAAAAAAAAGGTACACATACACATACACACATGCACACACACATACACACATACAGAAACAATATGAACTCAAAGTAAGCAATTTTTTATCTTCTCTGAACAAAATACATACTAAAATTTCTTACTCAGGATTTTGGAAAATATAATTTTGGTCTAAGAAGATATCCTATGCTTTTACGATTAGGTCAGAGATGACATAAGGATGGTTCTAAACTCACCTTGACAATAGGTCACTGGCCATATATTTCACTGCATGTAAGAAACAGAAATCCATAGTCTTCCACACAAAACCACAAATGCACACACTTCCAGCACCGGCAGGAGACACCAATATTAGCAGGTATGAGATGTGCTACGTCAGGCAGCTATTTTACTCCTCTAAGTCTGAGGCTCCTCATTGATGAAGGAGAGGTAATACAGTGCTTACGTTGGCTTTGATGGAAGATGATGATAACACTTGGGCACGCCAGGTCTGATTTATGGTAAGGGATTAATTAGCATAATCTCACTATGGTCTCAAGTATGAATGCCGCCAAGTGAGCTGTTTTATATCTTCCTAGCTCTGGATTTCACCTGCTACCAATGAGCAGATTTTTACCTAGCCCAACATGATATCACATAGGGAAAAAAAAAATGAAAAAGAGCTCAGAAACCCCTACACAAATTAGGGAAACTCAAATGTTGTGACACACCAGTCACACTGAAGAATGGGTGCAGTACACTTCACTCAGCTTTTTATATTAATGGGATATGTCAGAATAAGTGGTAATGTTACAGGTAAGTGCAGTAGATACATGTTAGTGCAAGAAATGAGACCAAGGTGTTCTCACTAGACTTCCTTAGAGTTTCACTACAGGTTGATACCTGAAGCTCAAGAGAGGTATCACCTGCTAAGAGAGACAATCTGGTAAGAAAAACAAAAAGAAACAAACAAAAAAAGTCTTTTAAAAAAGGTTTTATTTCTTCAGTGAATAAACATCATGGTGTGGGATCTCTAATGGGCTTGTTTTATGTTTCTAGGCAGGATCCATTCTTGATGCAGAAGGTCAGAGTACAATTCCAAGGCACTCACCTGGAGGTTGTGGTTACCAGCAGGTTGCCTTAAGGTGTGAGGAAAATTACTGAACCTCTTTGAAAAGTTGATTTTATTTTGAAAGATTATACATTTAATTTGTTGTGCATCTCAAGATTCCACTGACGGGCTAACAGAGATCAAATGTATAATCTTTCTCTGACTAACAGAGAAAAGGATGATTGCACATATTGTAGATATCTGGCCCTTCTTTGGGCTTAAGGGCAAGAGAGTGTGTTTGGGAGGTAAGGTACAGAGTAAACTTGATATGTGGTCTTAAGTGGTCTTTGGTGCAAATTTTTCATTCCAGTGTGGTAGGTTTATTCTATTTTAAATTAAGATTTAGCATTACTTTCTCTTAAGTTACGTGTTTTCTCCCCAAACTTTGTTGACTTCTATGTTCTGATAACTTGTGCTAAATCTGGCCTGTTACACCACTGAGAATCCCCGAAGAGAATGTGTACCGATTACAAGAAGAACAATGATTGTAAAGCCTTCTGTTAATCTTATTTTCATTTTAGACCCAGAGACATGGGTAAACAAGTTCATCTGGATGTCCGTAAAAGGACCAAAAAAGCTACTGTCTGGTTGGTATTCCAGCAACCATCTTCCTACCAAGCAATTCATTCATAAGATCAAGTTTTATAAAAGTATCAAGAGTTCCAAGAAGTGAGGAACTGAAGTATCCATTCTTCATTAGGAAGAATATTGTATGTAGTCTATTGATCCCTAATGCCTTCCATCTTCCAAGGTTTTCTGTCCTTAAAAGAACCCTAATTGTATTCAAATATTCACTCTTCTTCAACATGAGCTAGGGCGAGATGCTTAACTCCAACTCCAAGGGTATATACTCATTAGTCTTAGGTAATCAGTATGTTGGCATTCTTCTAGTGACTCTTATTGATCCAGGGATGTGCAAGTATTCTAAATTGTCTCAGTGGTAGAAAGAAACCTTTTTTTTCTATCTTTTTTCATAAACAGAGAAGCATGTGGCCTCAGTGGCTATTGGCATTCATCTATGGCCATGAAAATAACCAGACTCAGGATGCTGAGGCCATGAGGTAGAGAGGGAAGCAACCCAGGTCCTTGGCAACATCATCAAGCTACTGATTGTACTGAGCTTTGAAGCCCATTCTACGTCTGTAAAATAAATTTGTTACTGAGTAAGGTTTGAGTGAAGTGATTTACAGAAGAGAGCTACAAAGTCTTTATTCAATTTAAGAGAGCCCCACAAATAAAACAGAGGAATGCTAGGTATTGTGAGGTAGTATACTATAATACTGCCAATGCTAGCAAATTACCATGTCATTATAATTGTAAAGTATTATCTAAAATCAAATATGCTTTACAGATGTCAAATTCAGTGAAGTCATACTCATGCAGGAAATATCAGTTGGATAACAAGAAAAGTGATTGCTTTTATTGTAATATTCATAATAGGCAATGGCATTAAGCTTAACAGCTCAAGTAACTCTGCCTTTAATTCTGAGTACCCCAAAATATGTGTATATGGCCCTCAAATCAGTGATTTCACTATAAAAAGTAACATAAAACAGTTGTTTGATTCTACTTATATTGCTGCATTTCCTCAAAATTTCACTTAAGAAATATTTATTAGGATTCTAGATAAAAACCTTAATTTCTTTATGCAGAAGTGGCAGTATTTTATAACTTTCACTAGAATGTTGAAAGCATTAAAAATAATTAAGTGTATAATAGACATTTTGGTCCTAAAAGGCATGCTTACATTTATCTTCAAATAAAACACAGCCACAAACCCATTTTTAAAATAAACAACATAGATATCTGTTGTTACTTTACAGACTATATCCTGCACTTCTTTTCTGAATTCAATTGTATGCTAATCTAGAATTTGAAATAAATTATCAGAGAACAGTATTCCACAATGATCATCAACAATTTTTGTGGAATTCAGCATCCCTTTGTTGAGTTTAATATAGACTGAACAAAATGCATGTCGTAAAGTGACAGCTATTGGAAACAACACGCAGAGCAGGTTATCAGTGATAAAATGATCAAGTAATCATTTATAATACCAGCTAGACTTCCATAGAACCAGGTATGTTAAAAAAGATGAGAATCAAAAGCCTTCAAATTATACAAATAATGCTATCTGTACTGCCAATAATCTCCAGAAGAAACATCAATAACTTCCTGCTGAAATCAAGAGCAAGATCCAGAACTCATCATTGCCAGTCCACCAGACTTGAATCATCCCATAGCATGGCCTTTGTCACACTGTACCACAATTGCTTACTTTCATGTTCCTCTCATTGGCTTTGTAAAATCTTAAGGGTGTCTTGCACAAAGCACATGCTCAATAAATAAATGAAAAATGAATAAATAAAAATCCAGGACTCGATAGAGTCCCCAAAGCTCTTAACAAGGATAAGGCTATTCCCCTTCTTTGCCTGTTTTATATTGTTTGCTTGTTCCAAATGAGATTAAGTCTGGGATTTTAAATTTGGCATTTTAGAGCAAATGAGTAGCCTCAAAAGTGATTACTGTCTGCCCAACATTCTCAAGCAGCCTAGTAGAGGTTACATATTTACTCTCAGTGAAATATCCCATAACTAACTATACATCCCATGGTTTTGCTTTAGTCTGGGATTATGTCAATCAAGCATAGTAACATTCAAACTATAACTCAAAAGCCCTGATTAACAGTTACCTATTACAGTTAATAAAAAAAGACAACAAATTAGTCATTATTTAGAAACTATAGTTTTAAAGGCATTACTATTTCTAAAAATGAGCCTATGAAGTAGAGGAAGATGAAAAGAGTTTGCAGTAATAAAAAGAGTAGAAAGCACTTGATTAATTATTCTCATCAGCAAAGAATTTGAAACAATGTTAGAAACAACGTATAAAATAGGGTAATTTCATATCCCTTTATTTGAAAACTTTATATTCTAAGATTTCACATATTTTAAAGTTTTCAGACTTAAATGCAGCACCCATTTTTTGTTGTTGTTGTTGTTGTTCTCTGGTTATATTTCACCAAGAATTACTAATTATTATTGTTTTCAAAATCATCTTGGAGAGGTAGACTAATTAGTGCACCTATTAGTCTGTAATAAACTATTAAAATAAAGAAATAGTCTTGTTATTTGTATGTATATATACATTTACAAGCAAAACTGAAGAAATCTCAGTGTTCCTACTGTGCATGAATTTTGTGGACCAATTAGTGTGAAATGCAATTTGCACTAATTCATCGGGGACAAAAGGAGCATGCAATTACCTTGACTTGTTAATTTAGCATTTTATCATAAATTGTTCATATCGAGAATTTTTCCCAATGGTAATAATGCTCCCTTGTTATAGAAAGACAATCTGGGCAGTAACATCATGAACCTTCTCTTCAAATTCCCATTTTATATTACATTTATAAGATAGTGAAAAAAAAAAACAGGACAGCTTGTACCCATATCTCTCACTGATCTCTCTCTTCTGAGTAAGACATCATCTCTAGAGTCATCTTGTAAAATACCATTCACATGCTTTTGACCCCACTTGATTATGCTAGAATGATTACTTAAGCAGAGCAATTGAGAGTTGAGGAGGTTTACCGTGTATATGAGCACAGTCCTAACGTTTAAGCCCTGAGTGTGTCTGATATAGTTTGACTATTTGCTCTACTCAAATCTCATATTGAAATGTAATCCTCAGTGTTGGAGGTGGGGCTTAGTGGGAAACGTTTGCATCGTTGAGGCGGAATTCTCATGGATGGTTTAGCACCGTCCTCTTGATGCTGAACTTGTGATAGTGAGTGAGTTCTCACAAGATCTGGTTGTATAAAGGCATGTGGCACCCTCCTGCTCTCTCTCCTGCTCCTATTCCTCTGGCCATGTGACGTACCTGTTCCCCCTTTGCCTTCTGTCATGATTGTAAGTTTCCTGAGGCCTCCCCAGAAGCCATGAGAATGTTAGCCTCATGCTTCCTGTACAGCCTGCAGAACCATTAGTCAGTTAAATCTCTTGTCTTTATAAATTACCCAGTCTCAGGTATTTCTTTGTAGCAATGCAAGAATGACCTAATACAGAGTCCACAACATAGAAATGTTCAGAAGTAAAAGCAGTTTATCTTCCAAACATAATAATGTATTGCTAGCATACATTATCTAGGTTTTTCCTTTAGTATTTAAAAAACAAATCTCTCTACCAGTTGATTCCCATTGAGCTGCTAGGTATTGTAGAAGGAGATTTTAGCTACATATGAGGGGCACATTATTGGTGATACAAAGACCTGATCTTCAATTTGGCTGTATGTTCCCTGGCTGAGTGATCTGGGGAAAGGCACAATCCTGCTTTACAATTTATTTATTGAGGGCCAACCTTAAACTAATGTGCTAAGTGAGAGAAACATATATTGCCTGCATGCTTCATGACTTTTTGTTAAGTAATTACATGTGAAAATTAAGTGAAAAATAATTTATAAAACTATTCATTTTATTAAAACATATTATTGTCAATATTTAAATAAATATACCAGTAAGACATCTACCAAATTATGCATTATATATTATTAAATATGCTTTTTATATCAAATAATTATTTAAAATAAAAATGGTAGAAAATCCTATCACTGTGTTTTTAAAAGATATTTTGCTTTGGTTACTGATATCAAATACACATTGGGCAGTCAGAACTGCAGAATGCCAACTGTGTCCAGAGCCCCATTCTAACAGAAATAACCACATTCAGTTAACATCCCAGATGGGAGGGCAGTGAAAGATAATCTGTTCCAATCGTAGCCAATCTGTAAGCTAACTAGGGGACAATAGGGTAATTAACTCTCCCCAGAGTTTGAACTGGAGATACAGAGAATCAAGTCAGGTAATAGTGGGGAGGGAAGGTAAAAAAAAAGATATACAAGAAAAAGTATAGACAACATGAGTTGAGTTACTGATTCATGTTGTTGAAAGAGATTCTGAAGTCCAAGAAGTAAAGTGGTAGCATGGAAGCTCATTTTGCAGTGAATTTTGGGCAAACATCCAACTAGCAAAATAATTTAGTCTACTTGAGGTCCAACTGTATAGCCGTTTCTCCTCTTCCTATGAAGTCTACCTTAACCCCTACCCCTGAATTCCTGTATAATATGGTAATACATAGGGTAAAGTGTGTTTTCTTTTTGATTTTCACATTTCTCATGGATGAGCCCCTCCTAACTTTTAATCCAAGGACTGAATGTTATTGCAACTGAAAATAATCTAACACAGATGAATATTCATAGAATGAACCCCTGAACATTTGTTATTCTTCATATTGCGCTCTTACTTTAGGACAAGAAACAATAAGTATAAACCACTAATGTTTTTGGACATATGAGGCTATTATAATTCTCTGATTGTATTACCTGTAATAGTATTTGAAATATTTATAAGTCTATTGTATGATATAAACTATATTTTTGGTGATAGGAGAGTATAGAAGTGACTCAGATGAAAATTAGGTCTGCATACGATATAGTAGAAGTTAAACAGAGCTAAAAATTAAATCAAATGTGATGACTCAGGACTTTGATACAGATTTAGGAAGTTGTCCAGGAAATTCTGAATTGGCAAACAAACAAGTTCCTGATCTTGACTCTGATGTTTTATTTCACTTAAAAATAGTTCTTGTTTCTCTATGTTTTAATTCTGTGTCTCTCAGAAAGTTTGATCACATCTTGTCCTTTCTGTGGTATTTCTCTGTATAAGGAGGTGAAAAAAAAATTGAGCTATTTCTCTTAATCCTTTAATACCTTTCTCTGCATGACTTTTTTTCTAATCTTAAAATGAGAATCCCCTTGTAAGGAAGGTTGGACCCAATTACCTGCTGTTGTACAAAACCACAAAACCTCCTTCACCCTTCTCCTATTACTTATCCTAGAAATAACCATTAGGAGTCCTCACCTTACTCCAGAATATTTAATAAAATGAGGTGTTACCATTATGCCTGGATTTAAGATTCAACAGCAAGGGCCTCTTGGCTAAAATATGTGTCATCTTCAGCTCTGCTGTCTCCCTGGTACCTAATATCAGATACTGATATGGTTTGCCTGTGTCCCAACCCAAATCTCACCTTGATTTGTAATAATCCCTATGTGTAAAGGGCAGGGCCAGGAAACCTCATGGGGAGGGGGTTTCCCCATACTGTTCTCATGGTAGTGAATAAGTCTCACAAGATCTGATGGTTTTACAAATGGGAGTTCCCCTGCACAAGCTCTCTTGCCTGCTGCCATGTAAGACGTGACTTTGCTCCTCATCTGCCTTCTGCCATGATTGAGAGGCCTCCCCAACCATGTGGAACTGTGAGTCCATTAAACCTCTTTCCTTTTTAAATTACCCAGTCTCAATTATGTCTTTATTAGCAGCATGAGAGCAGACTAATACAGATACTTTACCCTTGGAACTTTATTGTTCCTTTAATTCACTATACACCACTTTCTATCAAATATCAAGTGCCAGGAGGAGAAATGTACCACATTAAATTGCAAGTGGCTCTAAAACAATATGGAACATGTTGGAGACACACTTTACACCGTGAGGTTTAAGAATAGGCATTTAGGTTCCCAGCCATAACACTTGCCTTAGGGAAGACAAGACAAGTTAGGGATCCTTCAAGTATCAAACATAAGCAGAGCACTGTGTAGAGGTCAGAAAAAAATGATATTTAAACAATAGTCCTAACAATAGGTTTTACTTCTGTTTGTTCTGCCTCTATCATGCTCAGGCTCTGCTCAACCACAGGGTGTGAATCATGAAAAATATAACTTCCTGTTGACTTTTACACTATAAAACCTCAAAAGAATAACCTGGCTTTCTTTTTCTAATACAATTCTATGTAGATAGATATTTAAGAAAATTATTCATATAAATTGCCTTAAAAAAAGTAATAGTTTACAAAATCTTTTGAAATACATCTTTCTCAGGCACCTCTTGTTAAATCCCTTTACTCCCTTAATTGACTTCAAGGTAATTTAAACACTAGAATATGTATTTGAGCTGTGATGATAAAATATGGATATTTTATGGAAATCAGTCTGGTTTCCCACCAAGTGCATGGAGTAGAGACTCTTTGGACGAATGGATATTTTGAATTAGCTAATGGGGAAAGGTTCTGAGGAGGACTTTTTCCTATCAACAAGCTGCATGTAGGTCTATGTGAGACATAGAGTCAAGTAGTGAGAACTTTGGTTTTTAACCTTTTTAATATGGATAAAATGACCCTCTTACCCCATGTGCCCCATTAGATTATCTTATTCACCACATTCCAGACATATGTTTTTAATGAGACATCGGATATTCTCTATGGTTTTCTTTTTTTGTTGTTTTGTTTTGTTTTGTTTTTTGAGACGGAGTCTAGGTCTGTCTCCCAGGCTGGAGTGCAGTGGTGCAGTCTCGGCTCACTGCAACCTCTGTCTCCTGGGTTCACGCCATTCTCCTGCCTCAGCCTCCCCAGTAGCTGGGACTATAGGCGCTTGCCACTACGCCCGGCTAATTTTTTGTATTCTTCAGTAGAGGCGGGGTTTCACTGTGTTAGCCAGGATGGTCTCGATCCCCTGACCTCGTAATCCACCCGCCTCGGCCTCCTAAAGTGCTGGGATTACAGACGTGAGCCACCGCGCCCAGCCCGGATATTCGCTATGGTTTTCTATTGACTATCAGGCACTGAACTTTTCTCAAAGAAAAACTCCTCAGCTGTTTTTCCAGACAACTGAATGTATTAAGTTAGATGTTCTCTGAAGCTAGATAGCTTTAATGAAATGATGAGATATGTATTGGTTTGGCTCAGGAGTTATTTGATGTAGTAATTTCTTCTCTTAGTAGGGCATTATGCCCGGCTCGTGACCTAAAAGAGACTTTGCAATTCTAAATCCAAATGGCTTTAAGTCTTTGCATATTCATGTATGTTTAACATGCATTATTATAGTAGCAAGTACTTTGAAATGAAATAAACATTTGGAAACTTGTAGACATGCAAACTGTGAATAAAAATACAATCTTAACATAGATTAAACTGAGAAGAGGAAGATGATTTAAAAGGATTAAATGACTAGAAATGAATTTGCCAAAGTCAAAACCTTGTCCAGCGGTTAAGTACAATACATTCTTAGAAAAAACCTCTTAAAAAACAAATGGTTTAGAGTTATAAGCATGCTAGAATATCAGTTCAAGCTATCAATGGAAAATATCAGAGCAATAGGTTTCTTTTCTTTAGAATTTCTTGATACATAAAAATGTCTTTAACCTGACATAATGAAATGAAGGCTAACGCTACAAAAGTAGACAGAACAAAGTGGCAACTATTTCAAAAAGTCAATGGATAATTGTACTAAGACTGATTCTCCTATAAAATTGTTCTAAAGCTGGGATCCACTAGCAGAGGCTTTTATTCCATCTGAAAGTAAATAAAGCAGTTCATCATACTACTGATGGAAGTATAAGTTGGTGTAATCTTTTTGAAAGATAAAAGCCTTAAAAATGTGATAATATCTTGTCTCAGCAAGACTTCTAGGAATTTATCCATAGGAAATAATCACAGATGACCAGAGATTAAGCAGCAAAAATATTATTTACAGAGTTTTTTAAAAAAGTAAAAAACTGTAATAAAGCCAAATGTTCAACAGTAAGATAATACTTAAATTATACTGCATTCATCATACGGAGTTCTTCTATATGGCTTTTGAAATGATACTGTAGAATAATGTTTAATTACATGGAAAGATGTTAATTACATACTTTGCATGAGAAAATAGTTAAAAACAGCATATACTACCTGAACTTATATGCAAAGTAATATATACACAAATATATATAAATATAGAACAAAGATTGAAATAATGTATACAAAATATTATGGTATCTTTTGAAATTTTTGTTTAATTTCTTTTTTTTCTAAATTTTCTATAGTGAATGTGTATATATATGTCTTTCTAATAAAAATTAAAATTATTAAAAATATTTAAAGTCAGAAAAAAGCTGGAAACTTGGAAGATATCTTGAAAACTGCATGCTTTCTGAAATAAATATTTCAGGATGAATTATGCTTTATATCTCCTTCCTTTCTCTAAAATGTAAACATTTTTATACTTTCTGATGGACCTTTCTAGAAGATAATTGGAAGACACAGCTCTCCTCTGGTATGGATTATGTGATTTTCCAAAACCATGAGTCAACCATACTTGGTCATTCATAGCAAGCACTTCATAAACTCAAACAACTTGAGCCTTTAAGTAAAGTAAGTAGGGTAAGTGAAGGAGAAGGTCAAAGAAATTATATTTATTATACATTTCAAGTATTAAGGCTTTTGAAGATTTTGCATAGAAAATAGAGCTGAAAATTAAGCTTTGGCAAAATTTAAGACTACTCATGGGAATTCCCTTCTCCCAGTTTATTCCTCCAATTTAATGAATACTTACATGTGACAGTGAAATGGATATATGCTACCTAGCGCTTTCAAAACATGGCCTGTTATTAAGTTGGTCATTTCTTAAGGCAATCATATTTCATTTTGATTTTTTCCCAATTATTCTCCAGGACAAACTTAGCATTGCCCTAGATATCTTTTGTGGGCTATTCTGTGAAAATCATTTTACAAAAAAAAGTGTAGGAACAAAATTCTGTATCCTATTAAATATTTCAACCTCAGGTAATATTTCTAACTGTACAATCTAATTTAATCATAGAATCACTAATCAGGCATCCCAAAGATCCCCCAGATTTATCTGAAATGATGAAGTTCAATGAAGACTAATGATAACTTCCTTAGAATAAAAGAACCAATATCCTTGACTACCCAATTAATGGCAGTGCTTCATGTAAGTATCTCATTATACAAAATCCAGGGAGATGCTTCCCATTGACGATTCTGACACAAGTTCCATGGCCCCTGGTCCACGTATTTATAGGAAAGCTATCTCATAGGTAGCTACGTGGCTATGTTTCCACGTCCTCCCTCCTACAAGACTGTTTCAGTGTGGCTAACCCCTAGCCTAGAAACCCTTTTTTTTCTTTAATTTTAATTTTTTTATTTTCAGTTCCAGGGTACATGTGCAGGATGTGCAGGTTTGTTACATTGTTAAATGTGTGCCATGGTGGTTTGCTGCACCTATCAACCCATCACCTAGGTATTAAGGCAATCATACTTCATTTTCATCAACCCATCACCTAGGTATTAAGCCCAGCATGCATTAGTTATTTTTCCTAATGCTCTCCCTCCCACTACCCCACTCACCAACAGGCCCCAGTGTGTGTTGTTCCCCTCCCTGTGTCCATGTGTTTTTATTGTTCAACTCCCATTTATAAGCAAGAACATGCAATGTTTGGGTTTCTGTTTCTGCATCAGTTGGCTGAGGATAATGGCTTCTAGCTCCACATGGCTGTGTAGTATTCCCTGGTGTATATGTACCACATTTTCTTTATCCAGGATATCATTGATGGGCATTTGAGTTGATTCCATGTCTTGCTATTGTAAATAGTGCTGCAATGAACACGTGCATGCATGTATCTTTGTAATAGAATGATTTATATTCCTTTGGGCATATACCCAAAAATGGGATTGCCGGGTCAAGTGGTATTTCTGGTTCTAGATCTTTGAGGAATCCCTACACCCTCTTCCAAATGGTTGGACTAATTTACATTCCCACCAACAGTGTAAAAGCATTCCTATTTCTCCGCAACCTCACCAGCATCTGTTGTTTCTTGACTTTCTAATCATTGTTCTGACTGGCATGAGATGGTATCTCATTGTGGTTTTGATTTACATTTCTGTAATGATCAGTAATGTTGAGCTTCTTTTCATGTTTGCTGGCCGCATGAATGTCTTCTTTTGAGAAGTGTCCCTTCATGTCCTTTTTAATGGGGTTGATTTTTTTTTTCTTGTAAATTTGTTTAAGTTCCTTGTAGATTCTGGATATTACATCTTTGTCAACTTGATGAATTGCAAAAATATTCTCCCACTCTGTAGGTTTCCTGTTCATAATGATGATAGTTTCTTTTGCTGTGCAGAAGCTTTTTTGTTTAATTAGATCCCATTTGTCAATTTTTGGTTTTTTTTGCAATTGCTTTTGGCAATTTCATCATGAAGATTTTGCCTTTGCCTATGTCCTGAATGGTATTGCCTAGATTTTCTTCTGGGGTTTTTATAGTTTTTGGTTTTACATTTAAGTATTTAATTCATGTTGAGTTCATTTTTGTATAAGGTGTAAGGAAGGGATCCAGTTTCAATTTTCTGCATATGACTAGCCAGTTCTCCAAGCACCATCTATTAAATAGGGGATCCTCTCCCCATTGCTTGTGTCAGGTTTGTCAAAGATTGGATAGTTGTAGAGGAGTGGTCTTATTCCTAAGTTCTCTGTTCTGTTCCATTGGTCTATGTGTCTGTTTTTGTACCAGTACCATGCTGTTTTGGTTACGGTAGCCTTATAATATAGTTTGAGTCCAGTAGTATAACACTTCCAGCTTTGCTCCTTTGGATTGGAATTGTCTTGGCTATATGAGCTCTTTTTTTGGATCCATATGAATTTTAAAATAGTTTCTTCTAATTCTTTGAAGAATGTCAGTGGTAGTTTAATGGGAATAGCATTGTATCTATAGATTATTTTGGGTATTATGGCTATTAGAAACCCTGTTTTTCATCTAAGGTTAATCGTTTGTTTTGGCCAAATCCTGTCAACCAATTCCATGAAGTGTCCATTTATTACTGGTCTGCCCCCAACTCCACCTTGCTCCTGTCCCCAAGTGACTACTATAAGTTTCTTTGCTTTACAATGTTGGAAATAATGGCATCTCTATCAATGAAATGCCAAACAATTTCTCTACACCAGGTATAACTGGATGGTAGCAGTTGCAGAAAACACTGTTTTAAGAAGGATTTTGAGGTTGAGAGCTTAACAAAAAAGGAGGCCATGATCAATTAGCAGAGTGTGCCATAAGAGGGGGAGAGGATGTGGCAGCTTATTGTGTTTTCTCTATCCTATTACAAGCTAGTCATTCTCTTCTTCTATACCAGAATTTAATATAATTTGGATGTACTTTTAAATTCAATTATGATATTTTATTTATTTCTTTATTTTTTGAGATGGAGTCTTGCTCTCTTGCCCAGGCTGGAGTGCAGTGGCATGATGTTGACTCACTGCAACCTCTGGCTCCTGGGTTCAAGTGATTCTCCTGCCATAGCCTCCTGAGTAGGTAGGATTACAGGTGCACACCACCATGCCTGGCTAGTTTTTAGTAGAGATGGGGTTTTGCCATGTTGGCCAGACTGGTGTCGAACTCCTGAGCTCAGGTGATTTGCCCACCTCAGCCTCCCAAAGTGTTGGGATTACAGGTATGAGCCACCAAGCCCAGCCTGCTATAATTGCTCTCTAATTGATTTTTGGTATTCTAACATTCTTTCCTACTTTTTATTTCAAATATATCTTGGCTAACTTATAAATTAAATATGGGGAAATCAAATCACCATTTATAACCATTATATCTGTAGGAAAACGCATTTGAAATTCTACATAATTGACTTTCACAAAGGAATTCTTGAAACTTAATCCATTCATAAACAGAGACCTGCACCCACACCTTTTATAACCAGTCATAGTTCTCTGCATATAGTAACTACTCAATTATCTTTGTTGAATGACATTGAATTATATAGAAGTTGGCTGCTCCTTGAAAGTAAAGTGACATCTCTGTAGTATTTTAGTACAGATATCTAAAAATCACATAAAATTAGCTGGGTGTGGTGGCATGCACCTGTAATCCCAGCTACTCGGGAGGCTGGGGCTGGAGAATCACTTGAACCTGGGAGGCAGATTTTGCAATGAGCCGACATCATGCCACTGCACTCTAGCCTGGGCAATAGAGCAATATTCCATCTCCAAAAAAAAAAAAAAAAATAGCATAATTGAATTTAAAAGTATATCTAAATTATATTAAATTCTGGTATAGAAGAAAATGACTAGCTTGAAATGGGACAGAGGAAAATATTTTGGAAAGTAATATTTTAGAAAAGTTAAAAAACTCAGTTTTATTCTCAGATTCCTAGGCCTGGGAAAAACCTCCTTTCATACAATGTGTCAAAAACAACAGTACTAAAATGTACAAAGATGGTAAATAAAATAAGAAGTTGACCAATCACAGAACATTGATAAACTATTACAGATCTAGATAGAGGTTTTAAAATTTGGGGGAATTAAGAAACCTGCCAGGAAAAACCTTTTTGCTTAATCAAAGCACTCATATTTTGTTTTAAACATATCCTCCTGTTTTTCCCTTAATAGAAAAGGCAAACATCTCGACATCACATCTGTGTGAAAGTCTTCTCCTACATTACCTTTTAGGCACCCTGATTCCCTCTGTCTTTGTTCTTCTCTAATTAGGGCTCATTTAGTCACGATGCACTGTTTAAGCTTCTTTTACTCCTCTATTGTTTCTGTGAAAGCAATAACTGCTTCTGGTTCCCTCCTTTACCCTCTCTCTGCCATTACAGAAGATTTTAGAAATGTGCAGGAGTTTATAGCCAATTTAGTCAGATAAAAGTTGGTTCTTGGAAATGGATTACTTTTGTTTGAGTTGGGGCAAGCAAAAGTATGGCTTGGCTGAAAAGAGGCCATGGAACAAGGCCTCTTTTCTAATCCCTTGAGGAACAAGGGATTAGATTAATCTAATCTAATCCCTTGTTTAGGGATCTAATCTAATACCTTGAGGAACAAGAGATTAGATTGCTTGAAATACAGTGGTAGTGAAGAGGTTCTGCAAGAAGCCATTGCTATGTCAGACCTCATTAATTACTAATCTCTTCATTCATTCATTCATTCATTTATAATAATAAATGTTTATTGAGTGTATATTATATTCCAGGCCACAGTTTATTCCCTCATATAACTTGCATTCTGGAGCAGGCAGAAAATTAATTTCAGATGATATGATAACATACACCTTAGAAAAGTATCTGATTTGTACCTGAAGAAAAGATATATATCCTGGAGAATTTGCATTTTAGTTGAGATCTGATCTGAAGAGTATTAGAAAGGGACACCCAAGCAAAGATGTTCAATGCCTGTGTGTTTGTGTGTGTGTATGGTGGTTGGGGGAAGGGGGAGGGAGAGAGAGAGAGAAAGGAAGGGAAGTAAACTCCTATTACAGGCCAATAAAACCAGCATGGGAAGAAGACCAGAGGCAAGAGATGATACATTAATGGTCTTATTAAAGAGTTTCGGCATTATCATAAATGCAGTCTGAATCAATTAAAAGAAGAGTGACACAATTGGTTTGTTTGAAAAATAACTCTGGGTGCAATCTGTTAAAAATGAATTTAAGCAGGGCAAGAATGAAGCTGAGAGACTAGTTACAGAGCTGTTACTATGATGCAGGCACAAAGTGATGAGAACAAGAATAAGGTGATTAAGGTGAAAGCAAAGGATCAATAGAGAAAGGTCTGTTGAAGGACAACCTGATAGAACTAGCTTGGATTTTCTGTCTTCCATCTGTAGCATCTCTAATACCTGTCAGTGAGAGCATGGGAAAGCATGTTCACTGATGTATTTGAGAAACATGGAAGCTGCCTAGCACTTCAGTACTATTACTTTTAGAAACCCAGAAAAAATGTTTGAAATAATTTTATACAAACATTTTGGATAAACAGGGAAAACGGATGGGCATTCATGATGGGTGAGCACCTTCCTATGTTCCACACAGTCAACATGTGCTAAGCTTTTTTCTCTCCACAGTCAGAAGACCAGAGCAGTTAGAAATTATGTGGGTTTAAACCTCAGGTTTGCCATTTTCCTGCTGGGCGACTTCAGGCAATTAACTTAACCACTTGTACCTTAGTAAAACTGAGGGTGATAACAGTATCTTCTTCATAGTTATATTGTACAGACTACTGAGTTAATTCATAAAGTGCTTGAATCAGTGCCTGGCACATAGTAAGCACTAACAAGAGCTAAGTTTACTATCTTCACAGCAATTAAGAAAACCAATACTGAAGGTTGAATTAGATAGCTAGTGTCACACATTGAGTAGATGACTAGGCTGAGATTTGAGTTTACATTATCTTCAAAACCCAAGCTTTTTCCACTTCAGTCATGGGCATGAACACTGAGTAGACTTATACCAGCTTCTTTAAGAGATGGCTTTAAGAAAGTAGTTAAAAATGTCATATCTTCAGTTAAGACCACGATGTCCACCCACTGTTGTGTGGCTTTTGGCAAGTTACGTAAACTGCCTGAACCTCAGTATCCTCATGTTTAAGATGAGATAATAATTGCACCTACTTCATACAGCTGTTAGGAGGTTAAAAGAGATAGCACTCCCTGCTCTAGTGAGCACTGAATAACGTTGACTATTACTGATCTCTGTTCTACTCTACAGTGATGGGGACATCAGAGAGACCAACAGAAGCTTGCCTGAGTCACTCAGAACTTAGGACTGTTTCCACAGGGCACAAGTAGAGTGGTCTTTCATATTTCCCAAATCGTGGTTCCTTCTAGGCAAAGATGCCAATGATTGAGGCCAGCGAGATGATATGAAAAAGTAACTATTCTGATTGATTCAGTGGATGAACAGGAGGTCAACAGAAGCCAGAAACTCACTCTCTCCCTCTCCATAAGAGTTTCCCTACAGTCACTGGGTTAACCTCATCTTCATTTTTTTAATACTACTGAAACTCGTGACTTTTTTTAAAAATTTTTGTATTTTTTTTTCTTTTTTATTATACTTTGAGTTCTAGGGCACATGTTCACAATATGCAGTTTGATACATATGTATACATGTGCCACGTTGGTATGCAGCACCCATCAACTCATCATTTACATTAGGTATATCTCCTAATGCTATCTCTCCCCTCTCCCCCCACCCCATGACAAGCCCTGGTGTGTGATGTTCCCTTCCTGTGTCCAAGTGTTCTCATTGTACAATTCCCACCTATGAGTGAGAACATGTGGTGGTGGTTACCTTGATGTAAATGAATTCAATTTTCCAAATAAAAGAAATAAAGTAGCTAAAGGAATAAAACACCAATACTCAACTATAGCAATGGAATATAACAATAGCAAACATATATATATATATATATATATCTACAACATCAGAGCACCTAAATACATAGAGCTAAAAAAAAATCAATGGATCTAAAGCAGGAGATAAACTGCAATACAATAATAGTAGGTGAGGGACTTGGGAGAGGTGGGGTTGGTTAATGGGTACAAAAAAAAACAGAAAGAATGAATAAGATCTATTTGATAGCACAACAGGGTGACTATAATAAATAACAACTTAATTGTACATTATAAAATATCTTAAGGAGTATAATCGGATTGTTTGTAACTCAAAGGATAAATGCTCAAGGGAATAGATATCCTATTCCTCATGATGTGCTTATTTCACACTGCATACCTGTATCAAAACATCTCATGTACCCATAAATATATACAACTACCACGTACCCACAGAAACTAAACAAAAGAATAGGGGACTCTACCATCTCATTTTAAGCAATGGACAGATCATCCAAACAGAACATTGATAAGGGTACATCTTAACGCTTTAAATCAAATGGATCTAACAGACATATACAGAGCATGTCATCAAACAGCTGCAGAATACAACTTTTTTTTCAGTTGCACACGGAGCATTCCCAGGATAGATCATATGTTAGGGCATAAAGCAGGTCTTAACAAATTTAAGAAGACTGAAATAATATCAAGTATACTTTCTGACTACAATGGTATAAAACTAGAAATCAATAAGAGAAGGAACTCCAAAAAAGTCACAAATACAGGAAAATTAAATGACATACTCCTGAACAACCAATGAATCAATGAAGAAATTAAAAGGGAAATTTAAAAACTTCCTAAGACAAACAATATGGAAATACACCATACTAAAACCTATGCAATACACCAAAAATGTTTGTAGCAATAAATGCCTATCTTATAAAAAAGAAAAATTTCAACTAAACAACCTAGTGTTGCACCTCAAGGAACCAGAAAAACAAAACACTAAGTGAAAAGTTAGTAGAAGGAAGAAAATAATGAGGACCAGAGCAGAAATTAATGAAATAAGGACTAGAACAATAGAAAAGATAATAAAATTAGGAGTTTGTTTTTTAAAGAGATAAACAAAATCAACAAAACCTTGTCTAGAGTAAGAAAAATAGGGACTCAAATCAATGAAATAAAAAATGAAAAGGGGACATTACAACTCATACAACAGAAATACAAAGGATTATAAAAGACTGTTATGAACAATTATATGCCAACAAATTGGATAACTTAAAAAAATAAACCTACAAAGACTGAGTTATAAAGAAATTGAAAACTATAACAGAGCAATAATGAGTAAGGAGATTTAATCAGTAATAAAGTGTCTCCTATAAAAAAAGACCTGATGGCTTTACTACTGAATTCTGTCAAACTCTTAAAAAATAACTAATGCCATTCTCAAACTATTCAAGAAAATTGAAGGCCAGGCGGTGGCTCATGCCTGTAATCCCAGCACTTTGGGAGGCTGAGGCGGGTGGATCATGAGGTCAGGAGATGGAGACCATACTGGCTAACATGATGAAACTCCATCTCTACTAAAAATATACAAAAAATTAGCCAGGCAAGGTGGTGGGCACCTGTAGTCCCAACTACTCGGGAGGCTGAGGCGGGAGAATGGTGCGAACCTGGGAGAGGGAACCTGCAGTGAGCCGAGATCGCGCAACTGCACCCTAGCCTGGGTGACAGAGCAAGATTGGCTCAAAAAAAAAAAAAAAAAGAAAAGAAAAGAAAAGAAAAAGAAAATTAAAAAATTAAAGAGAAGGAAATACTTACAAACTTATTTTATAAGGCCAACATCATCCTGATACAAAAGCCAGACAATAACAAGATGAAAAAGGAAAACTACAGGCCAACATCCCTGATGAACATAGATACAAAAATCTTCAACAAAATACCAGCCAAATTCAATATCACATTAAAATGATCAGTCACCACGATCAAGTGGGATTCACCTCAGGGAGGCAAGGTTAGTTCCACATATGTAAATCAATAAATAACTACATCCCATTAACAGAATAAAGGACTAAAAACATATAATCATTTCAGTACATGCAGAAAAACCTTTGACAAAATTCACCATCCTTTCATGATAAAAACTTTCAACAAATTAAGTAAGCATAGAGGAAATATACTTCAGCAATATAAAAGTACTACAGGTCAAACCCACAGCTTATATCACACTCAACAGAGAAAATTTAAAGCTTTTCCTTTAAGATCTGCAACAAGAGAAGGGTGCCCACTTACACTACTTCTATTCCATATAGTACTGAGGTCCTAGTTCGAGCAATACATAAAGAGGAAGAAATAAAGGCTCCAAATTGAAAAGGAGAAAGTTGAACTGTCCCCATTGGCAGATGGCATGATCTTATACATACAAAGCCCAAAAGACTCAACCAAAAAGCTGTTAGAACTAATAAACTCAGTAAAGTTGCAGGATACAAAATCAACATACAAAAACTCTAGCATTTCATATGCCAACAACAAACAATATGGAAAAACTGAAGAAACTGATCCCATTTATAATAGCTCCTCAAAATACCTAAGAATAAATTTAACCAAGGAATGAAACATATTTGCACTGAAAACTAGACACTAATGAAAGACAGTGAAGAAGATCCAAATATATGAAAGGATATCTCAGATTCATGAATTGGAAATATCCATACTGCCCAAAGTGATGTACAGATTCAATTCAGTCCCTATGAAAATACCAGTGACATTCTGCACAGAAATAGAAAAAAAATCCTAAAATTAATATGGAACCACAAAAGACCCCAATGAGTGAAAATAATCTTGACCATAAAGAACAAAGCTGGAGGCACCTGACTTCAAAATATATCACAAAGTTATTGTAACCAAATTATAATGATCCTGGCAGGAAAACAGACACGTAGACCAATGGAACAGAAGAGAAAGGGCTGGAATAAATCTCCACATTTACAGCCAACTGATTATGACAAAGGCACCAAGAGTATATAAGGGGGAAGGGAAGGTCTGTTCCCTTCCCCCTTATAGATGGTGTAGGAGAAACTGAATATCCACATGTAGAAGAATGAAATTAGACCCTTATCTCACATCATATACAAAAATAAACTAAAAATGATTTAAAGAGTAAAATGTAAAGCTGAAAACTATATAACTATTAGAAGAAAACCTAGGGAAAAGGTTCCATGACAGTGGCCTGGGCAATGAATTTTTGGATATGACACCAAAGGCAATGGCAACAAAATCAAAAATAGACAAATTACATCAAAATAAAAAGCATCTACATAGCAAAGAAATAATCAACAGTGTGAAGAGACAATCTGCAGAATGGGAGAAAACATCTGCAAACTATATATCTGTTAAGGCATTAATACCTAAAACATGTAAGAAACTAAGACAATTTAATAGCAAGAATACAAGTAATCCCATTAAAAATGAGCACAGCCTGTTCCCCAAAAACCTTTTGGAATTAAATATAAATTAAAAAATAAAATGTACCTAATATCCCCCAAAAATGGGCAAACGTCCTGAATAGACATTTCTTAAAATAAGATAAACAAATGGCTAACAGGTATATTAAAAAATGCTCGACATCACTAATCATCAGAGAAATGAAAATTAAAATTCCAATGTTGTATCACTTCACATTTGTTAGATTGGCTATGATCAAAAAGACAAAAGATAACAAGTATCAGTGAAGATGTGAAGAAAAGGAAATCCTGGTGTACTTTTGGTGTGAATGTAAATTAATACAGCCAGTATGAAAAACAGTATAATGTTTCTTCAAAAAGTTAAAAATAGAAATATCATAAATCCATCAAAGCCAATGCATATACAGTTATATACTACATATACACCAACACTAGGTATATATCCAAAGGAAACGAAATTAGTATCTTGAAGAGATATTTGCACTTCCATGTTCATTGCAGCACTATTCACAATAGCCAACCTGTGAAATCAACCGAAGTGTCCATCAGTTGATGAATGGATACACAAATACGCACAACGGAATACTATTCAACCTTCTAAAAAGAAGGAAATCTTGTCACTTGAGACAACATAGATGAACCTAGAAGACATCACGTTAAGTGAAATAAGCCAGGCACAGAAAGAAATTTATTGCATGATCTCACTCATATGTGGAATCTAAAAATATTTATCTCACAAAAGTAAACAGTAGAATGGTGGCTACAAGGGGCTGGAGTGGGGAGGGATTTTGGAAGGGGTTGAGAAGATATTGATCAAAGGATACAAAATTTCAGTAATGTAGGAGGAATAAGGTCAAGAGATCTATTGTATAACATAGTGACTATGGTTAATAATATTCCTGTGTTCTCGAAAAATGCTAATAGAATGGATGTAAAGTGTTCTTACCACAAAAATGGTAACTACATGTGGTAATGCATATGGTAATTATCTAGACTTAGTCATTCCACAATGTATATATACTTCAAACTATCATTTTGTGCATGGTAAATACAGTCATGTGCCACATAATGATATTTCGGTCAATGATGAATCATATATATGACGGAGATCTCAATTAGATTGTAATGCTGTGTTTCTACTGTGTCTTTCTATGTTTAGACATATTTATATACTCAGATATTTATCATTGCGTTACAATGACCTAAAGTATTCAGTAGAGTAACACACTGTATAGGTTTGTAACCTCAAAGCAATAGGCTGCATTGCATACCTTAAGTGTGTAGTAGGCTATAACATCCAGGCTTTTGTAAGTATACTCTATGAAGTTTGCACAATGAAATTACCTAACAATGCATTTCTCTGAACATATCTCCGACCTTAAGTGACACATCTGTACATGCAATTTTATCTGTTAATTCTTTCATTTTTAAAACAACATTTTTTTAAAAGAAAAGAAAACCACATTTTTTGCTACTTTTTTTTTTTTTTTTTTTTTTTTTTTTTTTTTTTTTTGAGACAGAGTCTTACTCTGTAGCCCAGGCTGGAGTACAGTGGTGCGATCTTGGCTCACTGCGACCTCCACCTCACGAGTTCAAGCAATCCTCCTGCCTCAGGCTCCTGGGTAGCTGGGATTACAGGCACACACCACCAGGACTGACTAATTTTTTTTATATTTTTAGTACAGACAGGGTTTCATCATGTTGGCCAGGCTGCTCATGAACTCCTGACCTCAAGTGGTCCACTCACCTTGGCCTCCCAAAGTGCTGGGATTACAGGCGTGAGTCACCATGCCCAGCCTTGTTTTACTTTTCTTTAACCTGACAGTTAACCACTGTTGTTACTTTTTAGGAGCTAGGTTATATTTTGTTAGGTTCTTGATTAAATGATAAATATTCCACAAGACACATATGCAGTATACATGCTGACTTGATTAATTTTTTGTAACATCTTTGTATTTTTGTAATACTATTTTCATGATCCACACAATAAATAAGAGACAAATACCTCTGTTTGCAAGAAAACAAAGTTTCCCAAGCATAATATGATTACATAAGTTTTACTTATGTATCATAAGTAAATTCTAACCTAATTCTAGCACTAATTCTAACCTAATGAAAAAAGTCAAGGTTTTTATTCTACGTTGAAGAAGATATTTAAGTAACTGTATTTAGCACTTAAATAATCTATGTCCCAAAGATAAAGCACTGGGAAAGCTTTTATTTTTAACTCACATGACAGTCAGTGAGCTGAGGCTTGTATTTATGATAAAGAAATCATTATGTTGAAAGTAACTTTTGTTTTTACTCTAGCCAATCTCTTCTTGCCCACACATCAAGAAAAAAAATTACCTATTTTTTAAAGGCAAAGCTAGCAAACTTAAAATGCATCTTGCATATTCTCTGGAGTAATTACTTGGGTATTTTATCCATTAATTTGATAATTTGCAGGATATTAATGAAAAAAAATTTACTACAGAATTGATGTCATTATGTCCCAGAAACTTATTTACTCCTGTCATCATAATTTTCAGAAATATGTGTCTGGAGAAATTTAAATAGCCTTAGGAATGCCAGACCTTATATCCAGACCCATGCTGATAAACTTGTAACTCCGTTATCTAAAAAGTGCTGTCACTTCAAAAATATGCAAGTTGACTTGAAAATTGAAATGAGGTCAGTAGTTGCATTTAAACTTCTTCCAGTCTTCCTAACGAATTTAAAGTATGAATAGTAAAATAAATTGAGCACTTGCAGACTATAACATTTCAGATAGGAATCTGAGTTCTTTAATAGAAACACATAATCATAAGCTCATTCAACTGCTTCAGGTCTAGTGTTATTAGGCAATCCTAGGGACTTAGGTTAATGCTACAAATACCTAGTGCAAAAGTGGGAAACTCCTGATGTGTGACACAAGATGAGACAGACGAGGCTTTCTAAAGTTGCTGGGCACCTCATCAAAGTCAGTACTCGGAAAACAGTATCCTCTCCCTCTCTTTTCTAAAACCAAAAAGGAGACCCCTTTCTCCTTGGCTTAGGTGCATGTCTCCCAGCAAGTTTCAGCACAGATGGGATGGTTTTCTAACTGCAGTAGGATGGTTGGAACTGAGACTGGGTCCCTGAGGGAGTCTGCTGTCAGGCCAAGGCTGGAGAACCAGGTCTTGTTGGCTCAGATGGGGCTTACATCTCACAGCAAGTCCCTGCACAGCCAGGAAAGAAACTATAAAACTACTAGAAGAAAATACTGGAGAAATACTACAGGACATTGGTCTGGGTCAAGATTTTTTGGGTAAGACCTCCAAAGCACAAGCGACAAAAGCAAATATAGGAAAATGGAATTACAATAAGCTAAAAAGCTTCTGCATAGCAAAGGAAACAATTAACAAAGGGAAGAGACAAACTATAGTATCAGAGAAAATATTTGCAAACTATCCATCTGACAAGAGATACATTGAAACACTTGATGAGGCAGGCGTGGTGGCTCACGCCTGTAATCCCAACACTTGGGGAGAATGAGGCAGGTGTATCACTTGAGGTCAGGAGTTTGAGACCAGCCTGGCCAACTTGGTGAAACTGCATCTCTATTAAAAATACAAAGATTGCTTGAACTCAGGAGGCGGAGGTTGCAGTGAGCAGAGATCACGCCAGTGCACTCCAGCCTGGGTGACAGAGCAAGACTCTGTCTCAAAACAAAACAAAACAAACTCAAACAATTCAATCACTTAAAAAAACATCATTATCATCAAATTTAAAACTGGGTAAGAGAGCTGAATAGATATTTCTGGAAAAAAGATCTACAAATGGCAAACAGGTATATTTCAAAAAATGCTCAAAATCACCAATTATTAGGGAAATGCAAATTAAAACCACAAACAGATATCATCTCACCCCAGTTCAAATGGCTATAAAAAGACAAAGAATAATAAGTACTGGAGAGGATGTAAAGAAAGGGGTTCTCTTTTACACTGTTGGTAGGAATGTAAATTAGTACAACTATTATAGAAAACATTATGGAGATTCCTCGAAAACCTAAAAAGAGAACTGCTACATGATCTAGCTATCCCACTGCTGAAAGGAAATCAGTATATGAACGTGATATCTGCACTCCCGTGTTTACTACACCATTATTCACAATAGTCAAGATATTCAAGCAACATAAGTGTCTATCAGTGGATACATGGATAAAGAAAATGTGAGATATACACACCATGGAATCTCTTCTTTTCTTTTTCTTTTTTGAGACGGAGTCTCGCCCTGTTGCCCAGGCTGGAGTGGTGCAGTGGCACGATCTTGGCTCACTGCAAGCTCTGACTCCCGGGTTCACACCATTCTCCTGCCTCAGCCTCCCGAGTAGCTGGGACTACAGGCCCCCGCCACCACGCCCGGCAAATTTTTTTTTTTTTTTGTATTTTTAGTAGAGACAGATTTTCACCGTGTTAGCCAGGATGGTCTCGATCTCCTGACCTCGTGATCCGCCCACCTCTGCCTTTCAAAATGCTGGGATTACAGGTGTGAGACATCATGCCGGGCCAACAATGGAATCTTAATGGGCCATAACAAAGGATAAAATCTTGTCATTTGCAGCAATGTAGCTGGAACTGGAGGTCACTGTGTTAAGTGAAATAAGCACAGCACAGAAAAGACAAACATCACATGTTTGCTCTCATAAGTGGGAGCTAAAAAGGTGGATCTCATGTTGGTTGAAAGTAGAATGGTGGTTACTAGAGGCCTGGAAGGAAAGGAAGGATGGAGAATAAAGAATAGTTGGTTAATGGTTATAAAAGTAAAGAGAGAGAAGCTATATCAGTTCTAGTGTTCAATAATAGAGTATTTTATAGTTATACAGTTAACAATAATTTGTTGTATATTTCAAAATAGCTAGAAGAATTGTAATATTCCCAACACAAAGAAAAAATAAATGTTTGAGGGGATGGATATCCCAATTACTCTGATTTGATCATTCTACATTGTAGATATGTATCAAAGTATCACACGCATCCCAAAGATATGTACAACTATGGCATATAAATTATTTTACTTTTTTTTTTAGAGACAGGGACTTGCTTTGTCAGAGTTCAGCTATGTGATTATAACTCACTGTAGCCTCAAACTCCTGGGCTCAAGCAATCTCCTGCCTCAGCCTCCTGAGTAGCTGGGACTACAGGCACGTGCCACCATGCCTGGCTAATTAAAAAAATTTTCCTTTGTAAAGACAAGGTCTCTAGACCCGTCTTAGCTTCAAGTGACCCTCCAGCCTTGGTCTCCCAAAGTACTGGAATTACAGGTGGAAGTCACTGCGTCCAGCCTGACATATCAATTTAGAAAAAAGAAAAGATCATCCTTTTCCAGGCATTGTGAACTTCTTATAGAATGCAGAAATATATAAGATTTTAATTATTATTATTATTATAACAACCAACCTAATATTCATGAAGGTCTTACTATGTGTATGACACTGTGCTAACTGCATTAATCTATTGCAGTTATTACTTCCATTTTGCAGATTAGAAGAATGAGGTTTAGGGGAGTTAAATAACTTGTTCTTGATTACTCAGCTGGAAATTATTAGAGTCTGAATATAGGTCATCTAATTCTGGAGCTTAAACTTTTAATCAGTATTAAACTCTTTAATAACTAAGTCTAATGCTGACTATTTGAAGCAAAAACAACTTCTTGCCCTGATTTTTGTAATCTAGGCTAATTTTTCCACAATGAAGAGATGAAAAAGTAATTATTCCGTATAATTTTTGAGGAAACAAATTACTGTGTTATGCATAAATATATCATATCATAGCAATATTTTATTTGGTAATAGTATGCTCACAAAACCTTTCTGAGGTTTGAGGTTTGAGTTCCACCTCTGTCAATTAGTGTCTTTGCAAAAATAGAAGTGGTTTATTGTTTTTTTGTTGTTTTGTTTTGTCTATTAATATCACTGAGCATCTACTTTTCCATATGTAAGTGAATCTAACAAATGAATATAATGACAATATAAATGTCAACTATTTAGTTTCCATAGGGATTAAATGAGATAATGTATATAAAGTACTTAGGTCAGTGCTCAGCATATTGTAACTGCTCAATAAATGCTTTCAAATAATTTAAAAATTGAGCACTAAAATAACAGTAATAATATTTGGTTGTTAGGAAGAGTATAAAGAAAAGTCAACCTTAGTGTGCATGAGCTTTTGAGGAGCAGAAAGAAAGGTACCCTTTAAGAAAATTACTTTTAATGTGGTTAAATTACATTTAATTCAAGCTAGTAGTACTGTATCTAATTTGATAGACCTTGGTTTTTAAATAGGTCATCTAAATAACGGTCTTTCTGTAAAACCTCAGGAGATCCAATTTTTAAAATACTATATTCTATTAAATTAGATGATGGATATCTAAGACAGCACACTTCTTGGTACATAGGCCTCAGAAAATGCTAGAACATATGCTAGTGAAAGTGTAGTTATTTATTCTATTACTATTACTATTATCTCGTTCTCTCTGTATCTGTATTTTCTCTGCTTCTCTGAAGTACTAAAATGAGAGCCTCACAATTGCCCAGGGAAGCAAGTTCTTGGACCTAGAAAGGCTGCAGAATCAATTTCAGGGTCAGACAGTCTTGTTTGATTTTTACAATCTAGAGACCGGTCTCATGCCAAACTGCAGAAAGAAACACATTCCAGATTTACACAAGGGTTAGAGAAAGACTGACTGACTGCATTTGCTCAAGATGACTCTCAGGATGAGAGATACACTTTTTTTTTTAAACATTGATGCCAAACCTTCTTTTAGTAATGTAGAAAAGCACAGCTGTCACTGGCCTCAGGACTGACAAGCAAAATGCAGAGATTCCCTTTTTCCAGCTGAGATCATCTCCAGATAAAGAATTACTCAACCGGGAATGGGAAGGTGGAAATTGTACAGTCCTGAACTGTCGAACATGGTGGCTTCACATAGCAATTGAGATCTTGAAATGAGGTTAATCTAATTGAGACGTGCTATAAATGCAAAATATACACCGAATGACAAAGACTTTGTGTGAAAAATAGAATTTAATGGGGTGCAAGATTTCCTAAGACTCACCATCTGTGGCTTAATAGCATTTCTTTTATTTATTTTTTAATTTCTAATTTTTGAGGGTACATAATAAGTGCATGTATCTATGAGTCACATGAGATATTTTGATACAGGCATGCAATGCATAATAATCACATCAGGGTAAATAGGGTGTCCATCACCTCAAGCATTTATCTTTTGTGTTTCCAGCAATCCAAATATACTCTTTTAGTTATTTTAAAATGAAGAATTATATTAATTTTTACTATAGTCACCCTCTTGTGCTAACAAATACTAGGTCTTACTTATTCTTCTAACTGTTTTTTGTACCCATTAACCATCCCTCCGCTACTACCCTTCCCAGCCTCTGGTAACCATTTTTCTACTTTCTATCTCCATGAGTTCAACTGGTTTTAATTTTTAGCTCTCACATATAAGTGAGAACATGCGATGTTTGTCTTTCCGTGCCTAGCTTATTTCACTTAACATAGGCTAGCATTTATTCTGCATATTTTTAACTATAATTAGGTTCCGTAGAGTCTAAAAAGGGAAGTCATTTCATCTACTTTATAGATAAGAATAAGTATGGTTAATAGCTATTGTATGCTTCTTATGTGCCATGTACTGTGCAAAGCATGTTTCATTCCTAATTTCATTTAATCTTGCTCTATTAAAAACTTACACGCTTAACTCCATTTTATAGATGAGCTAACTGAGTCTTGGAGGATTTAACATGCTTAAGATTACACAGCTGAAGCCTAGTTATGTAAAGAGGTCGGTTTGACTTCAAAGACCACACTAATACTAACTTATTTCTATGGTCTCCCATTGAATCATTTGTGGAAAAGCACTGAATTGCACCATATACACAAAAAAATTAAACAAAATGTTTTTTTAATTCCTCTAAATCTCCGTGTGGTACAAGGATATCTTCTTGCAGATAAATAGTTCTTCTGAAGTATCTGACCTTATCTGCTTCCTAGAAAATGCAGTCAAGTTGCAAATAAGGTGCAGTGTTTTTTTCTGTTACTGAATAAAACAATTTGGGTCAAATTGTACCTGAAGGTACTTAGAATCCAATTATACTTGATTCCTTGTTAAATCACTTATGCTAGTAACTGAACTTGTTAAAAGAGTAATTCCCAAGTATTTAAGGATAGAATGTTGATTTATAAAATACATTTTGCCTTTTATTGTATGTCTTTATTTTTCATGGACACGTTGTATTTATTTGAGAGACAGCAAGAAAGGACAGAAGTATTGGTGAGAGAAGAAGCCAGAGGCCCAGCCAATGTCCACCCCTTATTTGTTACTGACTATCAGGTGTTTCCAGCTAATCTTTTTTGATTTGTGATTATTCTTTTTTGGTTGTTCTGGATTTACCTCCATGTGCTGCCATGGAAGTACTCATATGTCTCAGAACAGACACATTCAAACACACAGGACACACCAAGCTGGAAATGGCCAGCAACTGGGGTAACCCAGGGGCTGTTCCTCACTTTGAATACCTTCTTCTGACCAGTTAAATATAAGTTTCCTAGTTCTGGGGGCAGAAGGGTCAGGCAGTTGCCCCGAATGTGGAGTTCTTTAAGTTGGGTAAGCTCCCCAGTTTCCCTAGGCTGCAAGATCAGGTTGTTATCCCTAAAGCTGGGTATCTGCAACTTTGTGAGCTTCCTAATATCTGGTTGCAGGATTTCAAAAACATTGTCACTTACAAAAGAGTGCACAGAAGGTGGTAAGGTAGATGAAGTTTCTAGGAAGAGAATTTTCATTCAAAGCGTACATCAAGTTCAGAAGGTCAAGAGCTGGGTAGAAAGCAAAATCCTTCAGGCAAAGTATTTAGCCCATTCATGCCCAGGTTCACGTGTTTGAGTTTCTGAAGGCTGCTGATCTGTGTGGGCAGCTCCTCAATTTGGCTATTAAGGAAGTTGAGCACTTCCAAATTCTTCAGTTCTGCTGTGTTTGGTGGCACCACTGCAAGCTTGTTATGGCTGAGGACCAGTTGTATGGTATGGGATAAGGAAAATGTGCCATTGACATACAGCATGTTGGAGATGACCTGGTCACCCTGTCCACTTCCTGGCTATCCACAAACTTTGTTTCAGAGTCTTGGACATGGTCGCGAAGAGCAGCACCTAACAGCATGGGCACAGAATGACAGACTGCAGCGGGATGTACTTCTATTGTACTTCTGAAGCTATTTACATTTATTTGCTAGAAGAGCAACCTTTTTGAACTTGGCCAAATGTACAAAGCCATGGTTATCTGAATACTTATTTTATGACAGGGTAGTGATTAGGGAGATGGTCAACACATTTTGGTAGAAAGATGCCTGGGAAATAAATTCCAGACTAAAACTTTAACTGTATCCTCATCTGTATGCTACTTCTAAAAGACGGACATTGTCTAATAACTGAGAGTAAAGAATCTCCTTTCTGTTCACCAGTTTATGTGCCTAAAGTAGTGATAATAAATTGACAGTAGTCCACAGATCAGAAAGGAAGGAAAAACAGCAAAGAAAGACCACTACAAATCCAGCAATAGCACAAAGCAGGCCCAAAATTGTTCACTAGGTCAAAGAATTATGTTCTTGGTTCCTTTCTTCTAGGGATCTATAAAATAGTTCAAATATGTTGTTTCACTTATCTGTACACTTCTTCCCTGGAGATGGTAGAGATTCCCATTCAGCAAGAGATAAAATGGAAGCAGAAAAGAGAGCACTGACTTGGCCCAAGTCCGTTAACTAGTTTGTAATAGCTGCTCAAAGCACTCAAAATCTCCTTCAAGGGAGTATGTGGAAAACCCAGTGAATTCTGAGCTATCTAGGAAGCTTTCAAAGAAGAGAATTCAGAATTCACAAGAATGTGTAAGAATCCAATTTGAGACTGTATATTTTAACAAAATTGTCACAAATTTTCATGGTATATGCTTATAAAAAGAAATGGCAAGGATAATACTACAGTTAGCCAGCAGTTATGCATGAAGTGTTATTACAGAAATTATTTAGCTGCCATGGGAAATGTCCTGACTTATGATAAAATGAAAGCAAATCAACAGTGTAGGACTTCTGTCAACAAAATGAAGAGAAGAAATTTAAGCTCAGATTCTAAGCAATTTATCAAGATAGCCTCCAATTTAAAATATGTCAAATTGATCACAGAGAAACTTTTACAAAATACTCAAGAATTTCAGCTTATTTAAACATAATATACTCTAGCCTTCCTCCTCTGTTGAAGATTTTTACGAAAAAAAAATATTGTGATAAAAGTAATCTTTAAATCCCCTGATCTGGTGTCATGATTCCTTGTCCTTGAAATTTCCCTCTGCTTTCCCTACTCTGCATTCAGATGCCTGATAGTGTTAACCCCTCACTGGACTCCACCCCTTTATGCAATCCTCTTCAGTATTTCCATAGCATTGAAAGTCTTTACCATACACTAATCTTTTACTTATTTATTCTTACATAATCATAAAGACCTATCTATATTGAAAACTGTGTCATATAATAATACTAGTCAATATCATTTGGGTTCTTATCAATGCTTTGACACCACACTAAATGTGCTAAATGTTTTACATGGACCGTTTTATTTAATCTTCATGATAACCTAGTGAGGTAGGCACATTCATCATCCTCATTTTACATCCCTAGAAAAGTAAAAGCTTACCAAATCCTTATGACATTTTATCTTTAGAAAGTGAGACTGGAAGAGGACCTTGGATGCTAGGCTAAGAAACATAAATTTCCGTATTTTCACACATCAAGCAGATATCTACTGAATGCCTATCATGCCACAGTCTCTGAACAAAAGGCTGAGGACACATAGGTAAGTAAAGTATAATTTCTGTTTCCAAAGCGTTCCCAGTCTAGCGGATAATTTGGCTAGGGAAACATACAATTGCAATTATTGGATCAAATAAGCTACACTATAAAGTGTGTAGGAGGTACCACAGCACAGAGGATGAAAGGATTAACTCAGAGAATGTTTTGCAGAAAATGTTTGGGCTGGCTTGTGGAATGGTTAGGAAAGAAGAAAAAGAATGACAGGTACAAATGCCCATTACAGGAGAGAGTGTGGTGAGACAGACTAGATCAGGTATGCTAGAGGAATAGATGGGTCAGGTTTTGGAGACCCTGGCATAACCTGGCTAAATAATCCAGACTTTATTCTATAGGAAATAGAAGGCATTGATGGATTGTTAAGTAACAGGGAACTGCTGGTGAGGAGCATGGTGACAGGAGTTGCAATGTTCAGAATCAACACCAGGCTATCCTTGACTTTCTCTATGAGTTTCCCATTGTTCATCTTCCTTGTCCTTGAAGTCTCACCTGCCCTGGCCTCCCTACTACTCTGGGCTCTTTACAATTTTACTCTTTATGTTAGTTGCTTCTTTCCCTTGCAACTAATTTGAGATGTCACCAGTTTATTCTGTTTAGGATTTATTATGTGTATTTAATGTCATTTACACATAAGGAGAGCCAAGGCTATTTGTGTGTGTTAGGAAGAATAAAATGAATTAAGATGAATAAGACATAGCTCCTGTTATTTCAATAAAATTGAGGGTTACTAATTTTAATCTTCAAATCAAATATTTGTGACTACTTTATATTTTTCTCTCTTGAATACTAAGTTAGTTTTGCCCACATGTGACTCCTGATTGACTTGTAAAATATCTGTAGTACGTAGGTTGTAAGAGGGGAAAACACTCATAAAAATTAAACACATAAACACCACGTATATAAAAAATTCAGCAATAGTTGGGTGTATAGTTGGTGCTTGCAAAAAGTGTAAATTGAATCTGAATCTAAAGTGCTATTGGCTAGCAGAATTTCAGTCCCTGTGATACCTGCAGGACAGGTGTGAAGGGGAAAAATTAAATGACCTTTCATACCCATTAAATTACATCTTGTAGGCAGACACCTACCAGCTTACCTGACCATGGAGATCACCAGCTACTTGCAACTGGGCTGCAGATTGTGTGTGGGAAGATTTCTTGGCTATCAGAAAAAGTCAAGAGTTCATTTTATGCACCCAGCTCAAATAAAGTTTAACTATCCACTCATTGTTGTACAATATCTCAAGCCTCATTCAGAATAAAAAAGCCATGTCATGAGTTGGTGACTGCTGTGTCAAGTTTTCTATAATAGTCCTTGAAAAGTAACTTTGAAATGTATTAATATTTGAAACTAGAGTGTCCTAAATTTTAAGGCATCAATAATAATACCATTATCACAATTCATTTTTGTCAACTGTGACTTTTTTTTTTTTTTTTTGAGATGGAGTCCTGCTCTTGTCACCCAGGCTAGAGGGCAATGGCATGATCTCAGCTCACTGCAACTCCACCTCCCAGGTTCAAGCGACTCTCTTCCCTCAGCCTCCTGAGTAGCTGGGATTACAGGTGCCCGCCACCACGTCTGGCTAATTTTTGTATTTTTAGTAGAGATGGTGTTTTACCATGTTGGCCAGGCTGGTCTCGAACTCCTGACCTTGTAATCTGCCCGCCTCTGCCTCCCAAAGTGCTGGGATTACAGGTGTGAGCCACCGCACCCGGCCCCAACTTTGTCTTAAGAACAAAATATTGCTTACATGATTTAAGAACCCTTCATTCTATAAAGTAATAAAGTCACACATTTGTCAGCTTTAATAATATAAACACGGCTTTCATTTGATTTATCATAATTATTTCTTTACATTTTTTGTTCAACCATCAAAGTAGTATCTCACGTATTTGTTCTGAAAGTCTCCATACAAACTTTACCCAAGGAGACATTTGAATAAAATTCTTAAAGAGAATCTCTCTTAGATCTTCTTGTGTGCATTCAAAATGAGATAAACTCAAAAGTTCGTTGAAAACAGAATGGTTATTTCTACTCCATCCTTCTGTTAGTCATATTGTAAAGGCTCTGGGAATGTTACTGGTTAGTGTTTTCATTGATCCTCTTGTGATTAACCTCATCTATCCCTGACATGGAAGGTAAACCCAATTATAGGAGATTTTGGAAGAACAAATATCAAATTAAGTGTGATATAAACAGGTTACAAAACTCTGAAGATACAGATTAGATGCAGACCAATGAGTTATCCAAACAGGACCTGCTCATCTCTACACATAATTTTATCACTTCTCCCTCTTGACTGAAATGCTCACTATATAATTGTGCAGCTTTCTCTCAAATCCCCGTGCATAACTATTCTGATATTTAATTCTTTCTAATATCACATATTTATGCAAAACCTCTAGGACAGTAGAAATATCATTAAAATTGACCCACAACTGAATTATCTTTGCCATTTATTGGCTATGTGGTCTCAGGAAAGTTACTTAGATAATCTATGCTATATTTTCCCACAGGATTGCTTATAAGGACTAAATGGGATAGGCAGTGCCTAGGCCAAATTCAAAATATAGTAAGAACTCAATAAATGGCCCCTCTTACCAATACAATTCCAGATTAGTATTCAAGACGTCCTACCTTACCATAAAAATACTGTGGTCACATATTCTCTTTCTTAAAGTTTCTTTATTATTTATAACTTTTACACTAAACTTGTTCAAAGCTGGATTTATTAGAACAACAAATGTCACCTGTTACATTTGCTTATTTGCACCCATATATTCAGCATAACCAATCACCTCTCACATGAGCAATTACAAAACTCATTACACTTCTAAAGTCAAGGCCATTAAATTTTTCAATACATTACAATTGTGACTTGCTGGAAGAACAGTGACGACTGTTTCTTTTTTCGTCTCATGTTATGAAATCTCAAGAAATCAATCAGTTTTTTTGATTACAAAAAGTTCCTTTATTTGGACATAATATTGAAATAACTTGTCAGAATGTTAAGAACTCAATACTCATTTCTCCTAATTGCTTTGAATAGTAGTACAGAATCTCATTACAAACTTTGTTCTCTACTGTAATGTAGTTTGAAAATCATACCCCAGCCAAGTGAATATTTGCTCATTCAATTTTTCTAGTAATTACAGTCATTTTGAAAAAATGGCATGAGTAGAAACCAACCCAAGGGCATAGATCTGAGACCAATGGAGACATACAGTTAGAACTACAGAACTTGATGAGGTCCTGCTAGCTGTCTCATGTTGAAAACTTAAATGGCCATTTCCAAGACAGTGTAATAATGCATATGAAAATTTCACAGAGGCCGGGCGCGGTGGCTCAAGCCTGTAATCCCAGCACTTTGGGAGGCCGAGACGCGCGGATCACGAGGTCAGGAGATCGAGACCATCCTGGCTAACACGGTGAAACCCCGTCTCTACTAAAAAAATATAAAACACTAGCTGGGCGAGGTGGCAGGCGCCTGTAGTCCCAGCTACTCGGGAGGCTGAGGCAGGAGAATGGCGTGAACCCGGGAGGCGGAGCTTGCAGTGAGCTGAGATCCGGCCACTGCACTCTAGCCCGGGCGGCAGAACGAGACTCCTTCTCAAAAAAAAAAAAAAAGGAAAGAAAAGAAAATTTCACAGAGTACACAAATTCAGTTCTCATAAGAAAAGTCAATGGGCTGCCCATAAATAGAATCTCACCTTTCATTTCTATCACTTGTTTTTCTTGGATGAATGCTTACTTCTTGTATGATGAATGTTCATAATTCTTTTCAGTTGTCAGTAGTTATCCAAGTTTTCTAAGCAATGTACTTAGAAGATGGAAACCAAGGGAAGAGAGTTGAATATTGCAATTGAAACAGCTTGCAAAAGAGTTGATCTGATGTGTATTTCATCATCCACATAATTGTTACTGTACTGCTTGGTAATTAGCTGTGAATGATAAGTGGTTCATGTAAATGAGCATATTGAAACTATTACTAATATAGAAATCTTTTGTAAGACCTTAGAATTTACAAACTGTGCTCACATGCATTATCCCATTTAATTAATTTCACCTTTATCTTTTTTTTTTTTTTTCCTGCCAACTCCAGCATTTCAGGGATCAGCTAGAGGAAAGACAGACAGCATGTGATCATATTACAGAGGGACTCAGGGATTCTCAGCATCCCTGAGGGATGTTTGTGGTTCAATGAATATTGAGGGAGATGTAAAACCTATGCTACCTGGTAAGCCCGGGCTCTACCATGACATTACTCTGTGACCTTGCACAACATTCTTAAGTACATAAATATGTACATACATGTACACAAATATATCTGTGTATTAAAGTGTCTGAATCAAAGTTTTCTTATTCGTAAAAAGGTGAGGACCAGCCTGCCATATGTCAAGAAAGATTAGACCTCATTATACTTCTTGTTTGTGTCCTTTACCAGTTGCTGCGCAGACTGAATACAGTAGGCAGCTCTTATCTGTGAGTTCCACACCCATGGATTCATCCAAATGCAAATCAAAAATATTCACAAAAATGTTTTCATGAAATTCCAAAAAGCAAAACTTGAATTTGCCATGTGCCAAGTACGACAGTGAATCCATGAGAATGAAGTGGTATGTAGGCCTTTTATTTGGTATTATAAGTAACCTAGAGATGATTTAAGGTATACAGGAGGATGTGTCCAGGTTATATGCAAATATTATGCTATTTTATTTAGAGAATTGAGCATCTGCAAATTTTGGTATCTGCACTGGGTCCTGGAACCAATCCCCCATGGACACCGAGAGACAACTGTATGGGGCTACATACTACCAAAGTCAGAATTAAGAAGCATTTGTTTTATTTCTTTTCCATCTCAGTCTTTAACCCATAGGAAAGAGAACACTTCTTTCTCATGCTGGAAGGTCCAAAGAAGCTACTCTGATTATTCCTGGTTCATGCCTTTGAGAAATGAGGACAGATAATGAGGTCTAATCTTTCTTGACATAGGGCAGGCTAGACTTTACCCACTTTACCCTTTGTAGTAAAATTCATCCATAAAAGCAAAGTAAAATAAGATGGAATAGACTGAATAGGAGGGGAGAGAGGGAAAAGTAAGGGTAGAACCGTGTCTTACTCTTTACTCATCTAGAAAGGGGAATAGATGTATTGAAGCCAGAATTCAGTAAGCTTGCCTCTCTCTTACAGGGTCAATCTGACACAGATTTGCAGGTTATGGCCCTTCTTCCCAAGCATTATTTAGGTTTAGACTTTGCTCAAGACTCCACAAATTAAAATTTAATCCAGAATATCAGTTGAGGAAGAATGTTCTATATGAGTCAAAAACAATCCCACATACATATACCCTACACACACACACACACACACACACACACACACAATCACACAATCACACACACTGCAACTTAATGGGAAGTGTGTTTGTCTCTATCTTTCTTTATCAATTTGGAATAATGATATCAGCCCATGTCACAAGATTATGACAAAACTAAACTGAGATAATGAAACACTACAATTACCAACTGCTAAAGGAATGTTGTTAGATAATATTGCCCACAAATTAAATGTCACCATATGGCCTCCAGATTAGTTCCATAGTGAAAAACTTGGCAATATGTCCTACCAAAGAGTGAGCTTTTACAGTGAGAATAAAATTGTGTACCCCACTATTTGAGGGCTAGAAATAGTCTATTTGTGAAGGTTCATTCATCAGCTATGAGTCTATAAATAAGTTTAGGTATATGTTTATATAAACACTGAAATACACATACACACACACACAACCATCTGAACCCTCCCTATGTTTGTTTACGTATCTCTCTATGTCATTGTAATTTTAATATGGTCCTTCACACATGTGCAGAACCAGCTGTTTCTATTATCCTTTCTCACGTACCCCTGCCTCATTTGACATGAAATGTTATACCTCAGCTCAGAGTGCACATTAATCAGATTTACAGTCTTCGTATAATGATCATTCCCACCCATTAGGACTTCTGGGTCACCCTGATAGTGAGTTGGCTGCCTCTCACTCTGGGACTATTTGTCATAGTGCAGTTTTCCTTAGAAGATGCAATTCTGCCATAACTACTAACTCTAACACTATTGTAAAAGAATGTTGAGTAAGAGTTTTGTAGTTTTCATTTTCCAGCTCTTTTTCTATTCCATTATAAATGCCAATGAATGACCATATTCGAGGAAAGATAAGGAAATACCTAGAACTCGGTCATGAGCACAGGGGAATGGGTCCACTCAGGTTGTTGCAAAGAGACCTAGAAGATATCAGGAAGGGCTGGGAGTAGTGGCTCACACCTGCAATCCCAGCACTTTTGGAGGCTGAGGTGGGTGGATCGCCTGAGGTCAGGAGATGGAGACCAGCTTGACCAACATGGAGAAATCCCATCTCTACTAAAAACACAAAATTAGCCAGGCGTGGTGGCGCATGCCTGTAATTGCAGCTACTTGGGAGGCTGAGCAGGAGAATCACTTGAACCTGGGAGGCGGAGGTTGTGGTGAGCCGAGATCATGCCATTGCACTCCAGCCTGGGAAACAAGAGTGAAACACCATCTCAAGAAAAAAAAGATATGAGAAAGAAGGCCTACAGGTGTGATGTTTCCCCCAGGCCCTCCTTTCCATAGTATGTTTACTTTTCAGAAGAACCTCTGATGAAATCCAAGTGTTTTGCGACAGGCAGATGATCATCTTCTCCTTGTCTAATGACATGGAAATCAGAACAAGCCAACACAGATGGTGAAACAAAAAGATAAAGCAAATTTGGTTGGTTGAACCTACATTTTGCAATGCTACAGATTTATGAACACTTTTGGTCAAGCAGCCATTCATTGCGATTCATGGAGATCTAAGGTACGGCCCTCAAATTCCAAACTTCTGTCTTTCCCAAAGTGGGCCAGTGAATACTTCTTCACCTGTTATACACAAATGTCAAACAACTGCCAGTGTTCTCCAGGGACAAGTCAGTTAGTAATATGAGACACTGAATGAAAGAAACAGTTACACTGAACTGTTCCATGTAGCTGAACACACCATCTAAGTGCTAACAGGCATGCTGAGGAAGTGACCTTATTCAGCAAATATTTTTTGAGAATTCATGACACTGAAGGATACAAAGATGGGTATGAGATAAATTCTCGTTTCCAGAAGCTTACAGCTGAGCACAGACAATCAAACTTGCACATAAATAATCACAAACCAAGGCAGTATGTAACAAACACCCTCAAGAGAGATACACAATGGTTAAGAGCTAAAAAGAGGGAGGATCTTTTTACTGTTCAAGTATTTTAAGAAAGATTTCATGGAGGAGGTGCCTTTTGAACTTGACCCTGAGAAATGCTTACTATGTGAAAAATGCTGTACACACTCCTCATTCCCTTTTTCCGCACCCATAATAACCTTTTCTCAGATGCACACTCTGCTTCTTCTGGTCCGAGATCTGCACAGGCTAGAAACAGCCTTCTTATCTCAACCTAACCTAACATCTATACCTCAGGGAAGCCATTTGTGACTCAAAAATGAAACCTGATCACCTTGCTAGCATAGCAGTTTGCATCTGTCTTTTCCAGCACCAACCATAATGTGCAATTTTGCATTCATTTGGGTGACCTTTTAATATTAAGAACTGTCTACCCACCTAGACAGCAAGTTCCATAAGGAGGGCACCTTGTCTCATTTGTTCAATGCTATATCCTTACAACTAGCTGCAAGCACCTATAGAAGGCACTCAGTAACATTGGCCATATGCCTAAGTGACTGACATGAGAAAAAAGTATACAGTTAAGAAACACTGAAGGCTAAACAAGAAATAGTTACATAGTAGCCAAAAAATAAAAATATAGGTATAATGAAAAGTCAGCCAAGCATAAGAGGCCACACTATCGAATGTGAATTTTTACTTATCCTTCCATGAACTCTTCCTGAATCTCACCAGCCAGGACAAATTCTTGCTTCTAAGTAATTTCTGCATTTTCTATGGAATGGTTTCTGTTAACCTTGTTCTTCATTAAACTGTGTGAGGACAGAAAAACGTCTTATTCTTGTTGATATCCTCCATAACCCAGAGCACAATGTTCATAATAGGTTCTGTTTACAAGCATAATTTTGCTATATAGATATATCGTGTAGTGGTGAACTCTGGCCTTTTAGAGTATCCATCACCTGAATAATGTACATTATACCCATTAGGTAATTTCTCAACATCCACTCCACATTCTACTCCCTCACCTTTCAGTCTCCAATGCCTATCATTCTACACTCCATGTCCATGTGTACACATTATTTCTTTCTCACTAATAAGTGAGAACACACAGCATTTTTCTGTTTCTGAGTTGTTTCCCTTAAGACAATGACTTCCGGTTCCATCCATGTACTAGAAAAAGACATGATTTCATTCTTTTCTATGACTGAGTAGTACCCCACCGTACACATGTATAGCACATTTTCTTTATTCAATCATCTGTTGATGGACAGTTAGGTTGATTCCATATTTTTACTATTATGAATACTGTTGCAATAAACATACGAATGCAGGTATCTTCTTGATATAACAATTTTTTTTTCCTTTGGGTAGATACTCAGTAGTGGGATTGCTGGGTTGAATGGTAGTTCTATTTGTAGTTATTTGAGAAATCTCACTACTGTTTTCCAAAGAGGTTGTATTAACTTATATTCTCACCAATTGTGTATGAGTGTTCCATTTTCTCTGCATCCTCATCAACATCCGTTATTTTTTGTATTTTTAGTAATAGCTATCCTGACTGGTATAAGATGCTAGCTCATTGTGGTTTTAATTTGCCCTTTCCTGATGATTAGTGATAAGCATTTTTCATATGCTTGCTGGCCATTTGTATATCTTCTTTTGAAAAATACGTATTCATGTCCTTTGCCCACTTTTTAATGGGATTATTTTTGTTGTTGTTGCTGTCATTTAGTTGTAGGAGTTCCTTGTAAATTCCAAATATTAGTATTCTGTTGGATGAATAGTTTGCAAGTATTTTCTTCCATTCTGTAGGCTCTCTGTTCATTCTGTTGATTATGTAATCCGATAGGAGTTTATAAAAGAGACTGGGATTTGAAAGATATTTGTGTTGGTTACGAAGATATTGCCTCTTAGCTCTAAATCCATCCTTCTGTTCTTTGTTTTCTGATGCAGACCCCATGGTTCAGCAAACTACATTTGCTGCACTTGAACAACTGGAAGACTGTTCACATCTGCCAGAAGAAACCCTGGGGAAGGCAAGAAAGCAAGAGGAGGGAGAAGGAACTTACCCCTTCCTGCTTTGCTGTCCTTTTTGATTACATTACCCCGGGATTAGAACATCACCTGGGCAGCAGCAGTTGGTCCCACTTTCCAGCTTCCTGTACACTCCCAGAACCAGCCTCATCATACCCGCAGCACCAACACCAGTTGATGGTGCCCCCTCCTCAAAGGTCTCAGCTCCTTGCCAAAGTCTCATAAAACCACCTCCTCAGAAGACTGGGTTCCAGCTCAGTGGGATCTTGTCTGAGCTTGCAGGTCCTAAAACCCCACTTTTTCCCTTTAATTTACCCTAAATATGCAATTGCTTCTTGCATTTATTGACTCTGTGTTATTCTAGTATTATTTTTCTAGCACCTCTCCTCAACCTGCTTGAATAATTTCTATATTAGATCACTTCTGATAAAATATCTCACATTATCTAGTTTCCCGGCCACACACCAACTATTGATTGTTAGGGACCAGTGAGAAGGCTAATGTAATAGCCTTGCTATTACCTTGCTCAGGAAAAAGACAATACGTCCCTGAAATCACGAGATGAGAATAAGAATGAAAAGATATTAACAATAACATCAGCTAATGCTTACTGAGCAATAGGCCCACATGCTTTGTAGGAAACATGTAATTTAATCATTGCAAAATCCCTATGATGTAGTTAGTATCAATAGGCCTACTACTATACAAGGAAATTGAAATATGAAGAAGTTAAATGGCTTGTGCAGGATCACCAGAGAGTAAATAGTGAAATAGGCAGAGACCTGTTCCTATCTAAGCAAAAAGCCAACACTTTAAGCACCTCTGTACTTACCCGGTTTCCCTGACACCACAACTACTCACAGAAATTACAAGTAATCTATACAAAGTAACATAACAAAGCAAAAATATAGTACAGGAGTACAAGGGAAAGGAATTCACTTTGACAAGTTCTGAGATGTAGCAAAGCTCCATGGGATAAGTTAGCATATAAATATTTAATATACCTTAGGTACTTGAATTCCCAGTTGTTAATTGTTTCATTTTCTTATTTGGATTTCAAATTACTTTTCTTTGATTTAAGAGGCAAATAAACTAAAATGTGGAGCTCAGTAGACATAATCTACATTTGTGTTTACTGAATGTCTGAATTTTGACAACTAAAAACCTAGTGAAACAAAGTGAGATTAAATAGACTTTATTTCTCAGGGAATCTCTTCTTTCCTTGGAGCTATATTAATCTGCTCTTAACACACAGAAAAATTAAGTTCTTAAAATTATTTAGAGTACCTCAAAAGTATAGCATAAAACTTTATAAAAGGTGGATAGATATAAATAATATAGAACCTATTTCAGTCTCTGGTGGTTTATGTTCATCAGAGCTATTCCAAAAATTAACTGTCATAAAGTACATAGAATATTTGGTCTAATGCCTATTGCCTCTACTCAGGACAGCCTCTACTTTACATATGTAAATAAAAGGTAAGTAAACGTAGAGACCAGGAGTTCAAAAATAAACATGAACTTGAGGAAAATGCAAGATGCATGTGAAATATTGAAGCACCATTCTACTAGAAAAAAGAACCCCACTTTTCACCACCACTATCAGAAATAAGGAAAGGAGAGTCAATAAAACAGAGTGTTTAGTAGCAAATGCTCTGGAAAAGGTCATCTTGGAGTAAAATCCTGGTGCCGCCACTGATTGCATTACCTTGGACAAGTTACTTAACTTCCACAGTCTTCTCAGCTTCTTTTGCTACAAAATTAAGATAATAATACTTTCCTATGTTAAAAAGCTAAGCGCAGTATCTGGAATATGCTAAGCACTCAATAAATGTTAACTCTCATTTTACCTGGAAAACATGGAGTATAAAGGGATTGTGTGTATGCATGTACATAAACATATTTGTATAATAGTTATTCATTATATTAATAAGATATATAAATATATTAACACTGTATACATTATCCATTGATAATCCATTGATAATACATCCAATGATAATGTATTATACCAACAATACATTATCATTAAGTATCAAATTCTTACACAAATTGCAAGTTTGTTGATATTTCTCTAACTCAGGAAGGGAGTAACTGATACTCAGAATCCAGGAGAAACAGTCTGCTCCCCATTTTCACACTTCTGAAATGTGTAAGGCACAGGTGGAAGATGGTACTGCAGACAAAAGAATCCTTGAGTGGGAGCCAGAAGACTCCATGACTTCAAACAAATCCCTTTGACCTTTCTAAGTTGAAGTTTCTTCATTGGATAAATGGAGATATTCTCAACTTCCTTAGAGGAGTTTTGAGGGATTTAGTAAAATCACATAACTTTTGGTAATGTAAGTAAATGAACTTTGCAAAATACTCTGTAAGCTCCTTTCATAACTTCTGCTAATATTGTCTTCAGTGGGATCAGTTGGTCATGAATCCTGCCTCCCCAGAGAAGAACGATGAGACTAAGTCTTCTTTACTAGATATTATATATGGAGAGCAAAGCACAAATTTCTTTCCTGAATGGCTGAATTAATCCAGACATTGAAAACATATACTCCGGAGTGAGAGAAAGCTGATTAGCATCTCTCACAGGAAAAGGCATTCAGATTGGACATGTTCATTTTCTCTGGCTCCCCTTCAACATACACATATCAATTATGGAAACTCCCAGAACTACACAGGGGTACAACCAAGGCCATATTGGGTAAAAGCCTGGCTTTATATGGAAAGCTGAAGAGGGAAATATGCACATCAATTTCAAATAGGTGATTTTCAAGCCCAAATCCCACTCTTGAATTCTGATATGCAACTTGTCATTCTCTCCTGTGAAACTAAAATTTCAAAAAGAAACCCCAAATGTAAGTCAACTATGAAATTTGAGTACAAATGCCATATTGTCTCTGCAATATACTCTCTGAGCCTATCCAGTGTAATGGAATGAAAAGAAAGCAGACTTTGACTCAGATCAAACTTAATTTCAATCCAGGTTCTGTTACTGTGAGGCCCTAAATAAGTCACGAAGTCATCCTTGCTGTAGCATTGTCTTCAGTAAAATAATGATCATATAATGTCTACTTTCCAGAGCTATTCCAAGAATTAACTGTCATAAGGTACACATAATATTTGGTTTAGTGTCTATTGCATCTACTCAGGACTGCCTCCAAGAAGTGATGACCCGAGGCTTCCAATAGTCAGACAGAAATTGAACATATTCAATCTCTTATTCCTCTGTGATGTGTGATAGTTATTCTGATTACAAAAGCCCTCTATATCAGGAATGTGATATTAATTCACAATATATGTGCTTAGCAAGTCAAATTCTCTAGGAAGAAAATGATATTTTTATCCAGAAAAACATAAAACAATGCAAAATGTTATACTTTCGCACAGTCAAAACAATTGCTCCAGAAAGTTGGAGCAGAGAAAAAAGGAATGCTATTTTGGTGTTCACATGGCTATAAGGAAGATGCTGAAATCAGCACATTCTCCTGAGTGCATGGATCACTCAAGGTATAGAACATTCTGTTCACGCTGCCCTAAGGCTAATTGAAAGGCTTCTGCAAGGTAAACAGATCCTAGAAAGTTTTTGATTTCGGGGATTTTTCTGGAAAATGTTATTTATTTACTTATTGTTTGGAGACAGGCACCCTTTCCAGTAAAGCAGTCTGTTGTAAATTAGCCCTTTAACAAATGCCTCTACCAGTCACCCCCAACAGCTTTTCTGCGCAGGAAGCCAACACAAAGGAAAGTTAGTAAGTCAAGCCACAAAAGTATACATATAATTCAAGGGCATTTCTGAAAATGTATAAAGCAGGATAGGAGGCCTATCCTTTAAGGTTACTGTTCTATTTCTAAAATGAAACTCTACTATTGGAAGAACTAGGGTAGCAGTCTCATAGCTATTGTCCTAAAATTGAAGGGCTACCTTTCTAGGGGTGAGTGTTCCCATAGGATGCAAGCTCAGTCCTGTGATTCAATGCACCCCCAGACCTTCAGGGAGGCTCTGGAAAATAGGATCTGTCCAACTGACAAGCGACCAGTTGATCAAAGCTGCTGAATGCACCATGACAAAATCTTCACTCTCTAGCAGCACATAGAAAGAATGGCCTTGCTGATTCTGGCCCCGGGTTGAAGCACTAGCTCTGATCTCTCTACCCCTTACAAGTAATGTGATGTAAGGAAGTGACAAACTTCTGGTCCCCCATTTCTTCATCTGTAAGATATTTAAAGTGTCTCTGGATCTTATCAGAAAGTCCAATCCCTGGCATATGATTGAAATAGATTTTACATTATCCTTTGATAATCAACTTAATTATTATATCAGTTGTTCACATGTTTTTCCTCAGAAATATTTGATTCTATGTAATGTTTTCAAATTTTTTTTTAATATTACACCACTATATGATATTTACTATATCAAGGTTTCCTTTTGCTCTATATGCATCTTTTCTAACTTATTTGTCAAGTGCTTACACTGATTTATTTTCATTAGTACATTCCTCTTAAGGTTTTTCTTCCAAAGAAAATTCTGATTTGGACCACTGAAACCTAATGATCATTTACAATGTCTTAAAATATTTTGGCTGGGCGCAGTGGCTCATGCCTGTAATCTCGGCACTTTGGGAGGCCGAGGTGGGCAGATCACCTGATGTCAGGAGTTCAAGAACAGCCTGGCCAACATGACGAAACCCCATCTCTACTGAAAAGACCAAAATTAACTGGGCATGGTGGCATGTGCCTGTAATCTCAGCTATTTGGGAGGAAGTTGAATTGCTTGAACCTGGGGGGCAGAGGTTGCAGTGAGCTGAGATCACACCACTGCACTCCAGCCTGGGTGACAGAGCAAGACTCTGTCTCAAATACGTATATATATATATAATATTTTGGATATAGTTTTATTTTAAAATTGAAAAATAGTTTGTGATATCTTAGAGAGAATTAAATACTAAAGATATGTTTTATTTACTTTTTCTGTTAGAAAAATGCAATAACACTGGAGATGAAAATCAAATTTAATATTATTATCCTCTCCAGTAAGTAAGAATGTATTTATACTTTCACTGTTTATAGTAAAAAGCAAATAAGATCCGCCATGCCCGGTAAGATGAGAATTTTTAAAGAAATTTACAGCAAAGTTTTCTAGGTTAGCAGTAATTGCTAATCATTGAGTTGAAAGAGTAAAAGAGATTGATCAGTTTTCCATCAAGCAGAGACCAGGGGCATTTCTCACAAATAAGGCACGGTTTTGGCAGGCGTCACTGACCGCTCACACAGGAGGGACATCTTAAGCTAAATAGACCTGTTTGATCTTCTACTTGGTGACTCATCTCATAGCCATTGATTGCTGTGAAGACTAGCAGTGAACACTTAACTCTTAGAAAATCTTGAGTTGAATAAAGTGATAGAGCCATGTAAAACATATTGTATTATTCATATTAAAAAAATTAAAGTGAACATTGCACAGAAACTTGGGAAGTCTTTGAGAGAAAAGAACAGAGGAGGATGTATCTTCCTAAAGTTTTAATGTCGGACAGAAAATGGCATTTTGTTAATATCTTACATTTATGTCCCTTGTGGAATAGCTTTCTCTGGGTATATTCTTGACTGCCCCATATTCGCAAACAAACCAATCTTAACCAGGTTTCAAACCAATCTTAACCCGGTTGAAATAGCATCCATTCCCTGGGGCTTACTTTACTTCCTTCTTTCCCTGGTTGGAATTCATCTCTCTACCCTACAAAGGGCCAAAATACTTTTACAAGAAGCTCCACCACACAGGCTGTGTGACCTTGGGTGAAATACTTAACTTCTCTGAACTTTAACAGTAAAATAGAGTTTCAAGTTTCCTATTTTTAAAAGGAGGGTAATAATAGTACCTTCTTTATAGACTTATTATAGTGATTAAATGAGGTCACATTTACAGCAGATGTTCCATATTTCCTGCTTGGAAGACAGCCTGTCCATTGTGAGTGCTGGATAAGTGTTTGTTAAGTAATGAAATAAAGTACATCTCAAATGTGACTCGCTCTCTTTATCCTCTCTTGTAGCCTAGAAGCTTTTCCCAGTTAAAGACAATATCTTCAAACCCCCGTATTTAGTAAACTTTTCCTGGTTTTGGTAGCAGTTATAAATATCTGCTCATTAAAAAAAAAAGTGAACTCCAGGTTTTGCTACCAATTAGTCATTTTAAAAGATTGGCCTGAAAGAACCAACACTGAAGATATTCATATTTTTTCATACTTTCTTAGGCTATGATTAGGCCTCAATTACATCATCAGTGCTTATGACACACCACAGGCACTTAATAAACAGGTGCCAAGTGAATAAGATCTAGTGATCAAATAACTCTTTATCTCAAATCACTAAAATGTCTAATATTTTACAGGGAATAATTCTGTTTCTACATTATCGCATTAACTAAAAACGTGTGTCAAGGAAATGTTATATACAATTTGAATAAGTTTTTTATTGTCTCTAGAAGGCATGTTTACCATAAGGCCCTACATTAATTAATGTACCAGTTAGTCAACAGGTGTCAATTAAACCTCTAGTAGTGCTCCTCCCTGTGCTAATGGCAGAGTGTATTTCAAAAGAAGTATAAGATACATCCTCAGTGGATTTACAGACTAGATGGAACAGGATATAGCTAACACTGTGGTTCCAAACCATTTGATCAGCACTCTGAGTGAAGTAACTCAAGAGAGGTCAGAGCACCAGGAACTGGACTAGAGGCTGATGGATGGGAATAATTCACATGAATGACACATGAGAAGAGAAGGCAGTGACACATTCATCCTGATACCTCACTGCTCATACTGCTTTGCTCATACTCATCACACTAAGCTGGACTGAACTCCTCTGACTGCAAAACCATAGCCAAGAAGCCAAATCTGCAATGTCCAGTGGCAGCGGGGGAGGCTCAGGAGACAAGATCAATTAGAACGGGGCTTGTTAAGGGAAAGTGGCCCCACACTGGTGATTCAGCTTGCATGCCCACAGACTGACTGGGCCAGCTTGCCTTCCATTGTCTGCCAACCCTCGCCTGGCTCTCCTGACTGCACCCTGACCTATTCCCAATCCTTTGGTCTTTTTTTTGGATAGATTACTATGGATTTCTGTTGCTCCATTTGACTTAAACATTAGTTTCCAAATAAAATATAAGCCAATTCTCTGCACATTTTGAAGTGGCTCACTCAAGGCTGTAATGTTTAAAAATTGATATTTCTCAGAAGGTTTTGTGTATTTTCCCCCTGCTACTTCAGAAATAATTAGGTGAGTTATATTAAACAGGTCTAAAAGAAGGTACCTTTCTTTTAGGCATTTTTCCCCCTCTCATTCCCCAAACATTTCATTACTATTTTATCCCTTCTGAGCCTAGCCAGAAACTTGGCCTCCTTTGACTCCCAAACATACCAAGTTATTAAAAATACCTTTCAGCCAATATTAAGGAAGGGTCAGTGAAATGAACTCAACATGGGGCTTAAGCAGAGCACAATGATTTCTTTGACTTAGTGTAGGAAATGAATAATGATGATTTTGGACGGCTAGTTTCTTTCACTAATCTGTTGCTGAACTCTATCAGACATGAATGTTTCTCCTTGTCAGATTTCCTAATATTTCTCCATTGTGCTGTCACCAAGACATGAGAGTTAGCTGACATGACAAGAGCTTATCTCACTCAAAAAAAAGTCAACATTCCACAGAAAGTTATGGGACCTTCAGTTAGTATTAAGAGGAAAGTGAGGTTAGAAGCTTAGCACTCACAAGGTTTATACAGGAAAAGAAAGGCATACACATTATTTTCAGGCTGCTGCTAATTGAGTCTTATTTGGATTGGAGCCTTCTGAAAGGAATCAACACATCAGGAATGGGTAAGCTAACAGGGAGGAGACAGCTGCTGAATATAATTCTGGAGACAGCAGCCCTGCTGCTTAGATCTCGGATAACACAGAGGTTCAGTATGTAATTGACTATGGAACAAGAAGAACATTGTTTTGTAAAAGAAGGTACCTTTGCTGGGGTCCACAGAAACAGTTATGGTTCTTACGTCTAAGGGAGAACTGTGTTTAACTGTGGCTTTTAGATTTACCTTAACAAATCTGTATTTGTCGCAAAAGTAAACCACACTCTAGAGTAGAGCAAAATTCATCAGTAAGGCTAAAATTTTGCAGAGAGAAATAAGAAGGGTGTATAATATTTAAATAAGAACTCAGCATCCCAACAAAGATCTTCTTAATCAGAACAAAAGAGAACAAATCATTAAATGCAGTAATCCACTGAGATTCACCTGAAGGTATGTCACACGACTTTCACAAATCCCAAATTTATGATACCACTATAATATACTATTACTACACAAGAAGTAGATGTGAATAACTCACAAAGATTACTGTGTATGACACAGAAAACGAAAGAAAAGAAAAGCTGCATGGACAGCAGCTGTTCTGACTGCATGTGCACTGGCTCATTCACCAACACACAATTCAAATTCAAGCCTCAGCAAAATAACTTGTCATAAGCCATGATCCCCTATAAGGTCATCTTCAAATAGACAAAATAGTGACATTTAATTCATAAAGACAAGGTTCCACTCTCTTGCTGAGCAAGTAATCCAATCAACTGTAGTGTAGTTTCATCAACTTTGGAGAAAAGGCAATTTTCTTTCAAGATTTGACACCCTTCATACCCTCTGCCTATAATTCCAGATGGTAGGTGTAGGTGGTAGAAATGTTAGGTTGAGCAGAATGATAGTACCTAAAGAGGAATGAATAGTACCAGGAAATGCATGACTCATGGCATTCTAATTTTCTTGAAGTTCTTTTGTACATTTGTATCAAGATTTTCCACAAAATTCAATCCTGACTTTAATTGCAACTTTAAGAGTCCTTTATTGAATTTCTATTATTGCACAGCACTTACACCACATGAGGTATAAAAGAAGCACATAATGTCATTGAGAGGCCAGAAAAAAACAAATGTGCAGAGAACAATATACCTATGGCTGTCAGCCTGTAACATAGGTAACCTGTATCTGTAGTCCTAACTTGGTTCTAAATACCATAGTGCCTTCTCTGTTTTTCCCAAGGAGAAGGCACCATGGGATTTAGAACCAAGCTAGGGCTACAGACATATATTATAGGCTGACTGTGAAAGTTCTACCAAAGTTTCTACTTTGAAGAACGAGCAAAAAGAGGTCGGGCAAGGTGGCTCACACCTGTAATGTCAGCACTTTGGGAGGCTGAGGTGGGCAGATCACCTGAGATCAGGAGTTCAAGACCAGCCTGGCCAACATGGTGAAACCCCATCTCTACTAAAATTACAAAAATTAGCCAGGCATGGTGGGGGATGCCTGTAATCCCAGCTATTCGGGAGGCTGAAGAAAGAGAATCGCTTGAACCCAGGAGGCGGAGGTTGCAGTGAGTCAAGATCATACCACTGCACTCCAGCCTGGGTAAACAGAGTGAGACTCCATCTCAAAAAATATACTTAAAAATAAATAAAGATAAAAAGAAGGGGCAAAAAGAGATACTGGCTAAAGTCTTCAGCAATAAATTCAGCAAAGGCAAAAAGACAGGTAAGTGTGTGGGGCTTTAAGGAACCATTAACTGAACCATCTTATTGGAGCAAGGGGCTCATTTAAAGGCATGAGTGAAAGTGACAGATGGAGTAATGGTCATATTCCTTTCATTATCACACTTTACACAACAAGTCTTTGTGCTCCATTGCACTTAAATACCATGAAAACACTTACCAAAGGACAACATTAACACATTTATGTCAACCATATGATCTCTGCATACAGATCATAGCAATTAACCTTTTGTTGCATGCCTACTATGTGCCAGGAATTGTCCTAGCACTTCCATTCCAATTCCCCATCCTATTTAATCGCTTCACATTCTACCACTCACAAATTGTAGATTTATTTTACTCTCAGCCCCACATAAAATACTCCAACCTAACAACTTTTAATTCTATCTGCATGATATTCTTTCATCTATCTAATGTTTCACCTTAGATCAGAACCATTTCACATTTCAATTTCTACATTACCCCCTAGACTCCAGGCTTATAGTTTTATAAAATAAGATTGTAAAATAAAAACCCATCTTCTCCCTCCCCCCAGAAAAGGAGAGAAGTAAGTGTGTAACAGCTAATATCTATAATGGTTTTACTATGCTGAGTGCTTTCTAGGTAAAGCTGTTTCATTTAATGGCCCAGCAACACTGTTGAAAAAGGAAGAACCTGGAGTATGGAGAGACTGAACAACTCCTACCAGGTTCATGTAATCAGTAACTGGTGGAGCTAGAATTTTTAATCAGGTCTAACTCAGAACCTAAATCTTTTAAGATCACAAGCTTAGTCATAATATTTAATTCAGTGCCTTTTCTTTACCTATAAAATAAACCATTTTTTGTAGTACTGGCAATATAACTCTTGAATTAGATTGTGTGGGTTCAGATTTCAAATGTGTCATTTACCAGCTGTGCAAACTTGGACATAATAATTAATATCCCTAATTATGAATTTATCATCTATAAAATGGATAATATTAGTTTCTTTACACACCATTGTTATAAGGTTAGGAGATAATGCATGTAAAACATATACAGGGCCTAACATAGTAAGTGCTTAATAAGAACTGATGAAGGAATAATTGTTAGTTACATAAATGGATGAGTGAATGAATTTCCTTTACATACATCTCTTTATATAAATATATCACTCATAGTAACAAGTGTAGGTAAGGACATCTACTCGATCCCTCATTGTTAGGGTTAAAAACTGCTTGTGTTATTTTTTAGGAGAAGCCATTAAATGCCTTATACTGAAGAGAAAATAATGGGAGGCATTACCATAATCATTATCATCATGATGACAACCATCAAAATTAATGAAAACCTATTACATGTAAGATATCAAGGTTAAAAAAGAGATAATATGGCAAAGATGCCATCTTCAAACCTACATAGTAATGCAGTATGTGTACCTTGATCAGTGAATAATTAGATTGTACAACTGCAGTGGAACAAAAGTTCTACCATTCCTGTTGCTCATACATAGAGATGCACATGGGTCACCTGCATGCTTCCTGACTTGCTTTTGCTTTCTCCTCAGATATTACCCAAACCTAAAAGTATGATTTTTTACAAGTTAATAATTTTCTTTTAAGAAGTGTTGTCAAAGTTTCTCCTCAATCCTAATTTAAGGTAAGTATAAAATTATAATATGAAAATCTAAGAATTCACATGTTTTAAAAGGAAAAAAGATAAATCAGTAGCAAAGAGCTGGTAACAGATGGCGACTTAGCAGTTAAAGCAGCATTTTTATTATATTTCGGATAGTAAAGTTTTTCTATGACTCTACTGTTCAAATGAACACCCACAGGTTCACCATCTAGAAGTGGCATGTCCCCTAACTTTGGAAAACACGTTGATTCCCAGAGTTCAATACCCTCAAGGTCATTTACTTTCTCTAAATGTCTACCCTCCTCACAGCATGCACTTGTTCCCTCTATTACAAATCAACCAATCTTACAGCTTGTAGAACAGAAGTCAAGAATTCACTGAATCTTAAAATAATACTATAATATCATTGCCAGGGAAGATGAACTGTTGCTTTTCTTCGCTTTTGTACTCAATGCTTTGTATTTTTTGTTTCCTTTTTTGACCAGTCCTAGAATCCAAGGTTAACACAGAGGAATATCCTCCTAGAAGGAATGAAATAACCCCTTCATTGCTCACTCTGTTATATTTATCCAAGTTAAGAGATCTTAAATAAGGAGGGAAAGAATAGATGAAGGTAAAGCTAAAAACAGACTAAAGAAAACATGGAAAAGCAGAGGCGGCAATGTAACTAGGTTTAATTTCAGAGCAAATGAAAACAAAAATACAACATAAACACCTACACTAAAAAAGAACGTTCTCAAATAAGCAACATGACTTTACACCTCAAGGAACTAGAAAAAGAGGAAGAAACTAAGCCTAAAATTATCAGAAGGAAGGAATTAATAAAGATTAGAGAAGTAAATCAAATAAGAAACAGACAACAATAAAAAA